>NC_090437.1:705557252-705887873 GCF_031143425.1 Pleurodeles waltl
AGCACCCGTTCATGTACTTGGAGGTACAGCGCCAAGTGCTGATCTGCTGACATGGGACTGATATCAGTGAACTACATTATGAATGCTCATAACAAAATAGTAAGTCAGTTCCCTTCATTATGTCATGGGCTAGGAAAACTTAATACTATGAAAGTACAGGTGCATATCAATGGGGATGTTCATACTGTTGCTCAGGGCCACAGAAGAATTGCATTTCATTTACAAGAAGCTGTTTAAAAGGAACTTGAATCATTACTTGGACATAATATAATTGAGGGTTCTGCTGGTCTGATCCCATTGGTTTCTCCCATAGTGGTAGTACCAAAAAAGGACAGTGAAGGAGCTGTACACATTTGCATGGATATGTGTCAAACAAACAAGGCAATTGAAAGAACGACATCCAGGTCTGCACATTGCTGACTTGAAAACATAATTGAACAGTGCAAAAGTCTTCTCTCACCTTGATTTAAACCAAGAATATAATTGGCTGGAACTTGAGGAGAATTGCAGGTACATTGTAACCTTTTCTACACATACTGGTCGGTTTCAGTACAAAAAAAGACTACGTTTTGGTGTCGTCAGCTGCCGAGATTTTTCAAGATGTCATTTGACGTAACATACAAGCTGTTGCAAATGCTTTCAACTATAGCGATGAAATATTGGTTTTCGGAGCTAAACAGAAAGAACATGACAAATCATTAAGGCAAGTGTGTCATTTACTTGTTGATGCAGGTTTAACGCTAAATGCTGAGAAATGTGAATTCAACAAGACAAAGCTAAAGTTCTTGGGCCATGTCTTTTCTGATGGGGGCATGACACCCGATCCATCCAGCTAAAATGCAAGTCGTTGTCAACTATCAGTCCCCCCCCCACAAGATGTTTCCATGTTACGTTCATTCCTTGGCATGGCTGGATACTGTTACAGATATATGCAAGACTTTGCCACTATGAGTATTGCATTGAGAGAGTTGACGAAAAAGAATGTTTCATTTCGGTGGTCACATGAATGCAAGCAAAGTTTTAAGAGAATAAAACAAGCTATTGAAAATGCTTGAAATGGCATGTTTTGATCCAAAGCTACATACTGACATTGTAGCTGACGCTAGCCCAGTTGGGTTTGGTGCTATCCTTGAACAACACAGGGCACAGCCACGTGCTCCAAGACATATAGTGGCATATGCAAGTAAAAGTTTGTCCCAGACAGAACATGCTTATTCACAGCCTGAAAAAGAAAGTTTAGCATTGGCGTGGGCTTGTGAACCTTTCCATGCGTCCCTGTATGGAAAACCTTTCACTCTTGTGACAAATCATCAAACATTGCTGACTATCTTTTGCAGTTCAAAAGCCAAGGTGCCACACAAATTGAACGTTGGGGGCCTACGATTGTAAGCGTACAACTACACAACTGTGCATCATCCAGGGAAAGATCAAAACCCTGCTGACTACTTCTTAAGAGTGCCAATACAATGTCAAGTTACCCCATATAAGACTGCTGTAGCCTACATAAGTTTCATTGTGAAATGAAAAACACCAGCTGCCATTTTGTTGGAACAAATTGTCACTGCCATGAGTCAAGTTAGTGACATGTTAAATTTAAAACACATTATTTCCCATCAGTCATGGAATCGACATAATCAACCTCTTACCAGTGACAGCGAGTATCAGAAGTACTAAGATATCAAAGATGAACTGTCCGTGCAACAAGAAAGAATTATCCTGAGGGCTTAAAGAATTGTCATTCTGGAGAGTCTGCAACAGCAAGTGATTTCAGTGACTCATGAAGGACATTGTGGAATCATTGTCACTAAATGAGCTCTCTGAGATCGAGTCTGGTTTCCTCATCTCGATCAACAAGTTGAAAGAGAGTTGAAAACCTGTCATTTATGTAACAGCTTGTCAAAGAAAACTATTCAACACCCTGTTGAACATGTCAGGATTGCAAAAGCATGCCTGGGAAAGGATTGCTGTTGACTTTTTCGGTCCACTTAACAATGGACATCACCTGATGATGATTGTGGACGAATATTCTCACTTCCCATTAATTGAAGATCTCTTGCCTGTCACTCAGAGAAGAGTCATTGAGAGATTAGATGGCATCTTTGCAACATGGGGCATTCCTACGATTTTGAAAACTGACAAAGGCCACCTTTTAGTAGTTAAAGAAAGAAAGGGGATTTGGAGGATTAATGGTCCAGTGTATCCCCTCCTGTGGATACTACTATATAATGAAATACACTGTTCCACAGAGGAAAAGAAAGACAGGGAGAACACTAGGGAGTCCTAATTAATAGGAGCAAGAGTCCTCACACACCCTATTGAGTGTCATGCTTCATCATCGGACGTGCTCCTCGTCCTCCGCTGCAATGTCTGACGGGCACCCCCTGTAGGGGGGCTCTTTGCCAGAGATCTTTTCTCGATGATGCCACAAACCCCAAGTGTGAGTAAGGAGAAAAAGAGGAGAGATCAACAGAAAGAATAAAATTGGCTCAAGACCCTCACTGAGTACTAAATGTATTTGTCTGTGTTGGGTGATGGCCAAGATTAAAAAATATAACAAGGGAGTGAGATCGAGATAATGCTCAACCACTCTCTAACAACTTTTTTTAAGGAAGAGAGGAGGTCAGCAACTATCAAACCTTCCTCAAAATGAGGTCGACATGTTTCGCGTCTCTTTGGTCCAAAAGGATCCTCTGACGCTTCTTCAGGACCTAATGCATCTTAAACTTCTCCAACAAAAAAATAAATTGACTCCTGCAATCTGAAACTGACAGTAAAAATTTTACCAGTCACTTACACGAGTCCAATCTGACCCAAACGTGCTGTTTCTATTAGTCACCCTGAAGATGTATAAAAAACAATTAACAATATGTAGCTTATTCACTAGATAATCATTGTCACAATAAGTGCAAAATATCGTCAATAAAGCAAAAAACAAGTGACAAACTGTGCAACACAAGGTGGTGATATTGGTGGTAGCAAACCCATGCTAAATGAATAAAGATGGGCTTACCCTCCCAAGTCGGGACCGGGCTTCATGGGATCACACAGGCCAATGGCCAGGCTTGCAAAAAGTCTGATAGTCAAGTAGACAAAAAAACAAGAATACACACACCTCTGTTATAGTACAGATTGAAACTTAATCCACCCTATGGCAGAGTGTACTTAACATGTAAAATAATTGTATGAAAAAGTTTCATCAATCTGAAAACACATGTTAACCCACCCGTATGGTGTCACTAAAACTGGTCATGATCAAAAAGGAGCAAGAGACCAGTATGAATAAGGGGTTACTGTGTCTGATTACTTATAGAGTGAAAGAAACCTCACTGCAGCCCCACAAAAAACTAATAGGCAGAGGAAATAGAATGTTCGTAATACGAACAGTCTGTGAAAAGGAAACAAGCGTGTGTCAAACAACAAGGTGGTTCTGTGTTTATAAGAACGGTCCTAGGAATACCAAACGAGGAGCACAGGTTCGGAATCCGAACCCTCAGTGTCTCCCTTTATATTAAAGTGATCGCGCACGCAGAGTAAGCGTGCCGTAATGTCGACTCCCGAACTGAGGGGGCCGTGGCAATGGTTCCCTTACGTCAAGGAATGAAAAAACAAACGACCGGGGCACTTACTTCTGAAGTCCTGGTGGTGTGAATACAACCTACAACTGGCCGCGCTCCCGAATGTGAAGGGAGCCGCGTACCGAGGGGTAGATGTAGTCTGTAACCCGGAAGCGAGAGCAACAATGCTAACACTCTCATTGCCAGGCAACGCGGCTGGGCGTGGCAAAGCAGATCCATCAAACGTGATGGTAGAAATAAAAAAAGGGGGTGCTGTCCCAGCTCATATTTACTAGCAAATGCAGACGGCGGCCATCTTAGAGCAGTGCTAAACTGTATGGGTTATCATGAAAGCAGTCATCTAAATAGGAAACAATGTTCCACCCAGGGTTATGCAGCATGGTTCATGAACACCAACCGTGACATGTCTGATATCTACAACACTGTCAGCCAAAAATGTTATAAAAAGACTAATAAAGAACCTAGTAATTTACAATGATGTATGTAGGGGGTGCAGGATCAAGCTGTATCAAATCACCTTTTAGTAGCACAGGATTCAGAGACTTACTCAGTCTTCTTAATGTGAAGCATCAGACAAGAACACCTCTTTGGCCACAGGCTAACGGCTTCATTGAACATTTCATGAGTACACTAAAGAAAGCTGGAAAGCTGTTCAGCATGCTATACTAGAGAAGCTCAACCTTAAGACTGTCTTGAATTTGGGGGCGTGTCCAGGATGGCGGCCGGAGCAGAAGCTTCCTAAAGAGCTCCGCTCGTGACCCAAAATGAATACATCAGTTATCTCTGCCCGGCCCGCCCTGGTGCCTGCTGACCCGCTCAATGTGACCCCAGGACCAGAAGAAAGCCCAACCGCGCACAGACCCACGGCAATGTCGACGGACGCGCGGGGGCCGTGACTGCGAGGTGCGAATATTGGCCACGTTGCAGTGGAGCGACCGGCGCGGGGAGCGCTATACCGCAGGGTGTGGCGTCGCTCCAACGCACGATCGCATAGGCCCGCAACACCTGCGCGCCCCTAGGAAAAGGACCGGGGTCACCCTCAGCTACCGCATCAAGACTGGGAGTGTCCGAGGGGCATTACCAGCTGCCTACCTGCTTGGAGGGCGGCTCTCCATACAGAACATATCACCGACGCCTGGAGTCCCGGTCGGACATTAAACTGGGGCAGTTTGAGGTGAGACCCCCAGCCGGTTGCGCGGCACCCTCTATCGCCGGAGAGCATGCCTAGCGTGGCTAGATAACCCCTAAAGAGACAGTGGCCGTGCATGATCGTACGGACGGACATTGACTACGATCAGGCCTACACTTGCTTGGCCCCAGGGGGAGAAGCAAACTGCCCAACCAAAAGATCAAATACCCCAGCATGCGACATGACCAAGCACTGCGTGAGCTGGACGTCTGAAGACATCAGGCGTTCACCAGAAACACAGGCCGTTGATCGCACGGCGATTGGCGCACTGCAGGGGGATGGACTTGTGAGCTGACGAGGAATTGGAGGAGAACACCAAGGTGCTGTGCCCATGGCCGGGGAGCTCCCCTGCTGGGCAGTTGACGTGGCCTGAGCTGAGGCCCAGAAGACAGTGACACAACAGAGTGGACCTTCCCACACGTACCAGTCCAACTACATAAGGAGAGGGCTCCAACACGAAGATCAGTGGGAACCATAGTCCCGACGTGATGTGCACGAGCAATGAACACTCCCATGTCCATGAGAGGAACTGAAGGTCTGCTCAGACTGCCCTAGTCACTGAGTGGTTCGCTGACTGGCCAACGTGTAGTTTCAGTGATAAAAACAGTAGAGGGGGCTCCAAAGGCATCCCTACACATATCAGCTGAGCTACTCACAGCAGCTGACTTGGCCCACACGGTATCTCAGACCCCTCAGTGTGGTAAAACGTTTGCAGGACAGTCAGAGGGGAGCCTACCACTCGCAATTACCTGCTGTAGATCAGAAACACACATAGTCATGGTTAAACCAAAGCCGCCTAGGCTGCAGCCAACGGCGGAGGAAGAGGTGCTGCCCTCGCGGAGGTGGCTGGAAGTCAAGCTGCTGCTCTACAACAGATGTACGAGACATTACAAATGCATTCAGCACAGTTCGACAAGCTCCTACAGGCAGTGCTGGGCACTAAAACTACCTTGGAGGGTAAAATATACTCAGAAGCCTTGGAAGTGAACCTACTCAGAGCGGATCACCGCAAACTGGTGGACAGAATCACTGACACTGAAATCGCGCTCACCACAGCTTAACCTGAAATAAAGGAACTGCGAGACCAACTACAGCGAATGGAAACGGAGGTAAACCTCTTGGAACGCAGAGCGGAAGACGCGAAGGGCCGCTCGCGGATGAACAATGTCAGATTTATGGGGTTCTCGGAGCGGGTGGAGGCGCCCAATGCTGAAGCATTCCTAGAACAATGGCTCAAAGACAAAGTGCTGGCAAATAATGCATCGCCTTCGTTCGCAGTGGAACGGTCCCCTCGGATTCCGAGCAGACCACCGCGTCTGGGAGCCCCACCTCGGCCCTTGATTGCACGCCTCCTAAATTTCCGTGACAGAGATCAGATCCTTCAGAGCTTTAGGTCACAGGGCCCCATACAGATGGACAATAATACCATCACGGCTTATCCTGATTACACCGGTGAAGTGCAACGCAAGCATGCGTCCTTCAGAAGGGTTAAGCAACTCTTGCGCGACAGCAACCTCTCTTATTCTCTGCTGTTCCCAGCACGTCTCCGGGTGATAGACAGTGAGAGGACCCACATCTTCCCTTCCCCGGAAGACGTCTGAACCTGGTTGCATGCCAAGGGGTTGGCCAAACCAAATAACGACGATTCCAAACAGGACACATGGACCACCCCTCAGTCCAGGAGGAGGAAAAACCAAACACCGGGACACGTCCTTCCAGGGCGCAAGCAGCAGAGAGCCAAGCACAGGCCTTAAAAGATGCCAACCTGTTTACATCAGTGCAGTATTCTGCCCGCCGTGAGGACAAGATCATAGACTCAAACTCATCACAGGACCACTCCAGTGCCTCCACCTCCACTTCCATGTTCGGACCAGAGCTCACTCCACGCACAGCAGATGATATTTAATCTTCGCCACACACCGTTTGATCTGGATGATCGGCCCTGACTTATCCTGGATTTGAAGCATGTCGCAGATGCATACATAGCGGGGATGCTGGCTGGTCTGGTGATGGAGGGGCAAGCTGCAAGTCCCTGAGCCTCGGTGTGGTGGCCCTCATTCGCTGACCTACCTAATCGCCCTCCAGGAGGCGGGCTTTGAAGTTATCAAAGGAGTGGATGGTAAGGTGACTGGGGCGGGCGTGAAGAATATCCAGAATGGACTGCGGCAAGCGGACCATTTGCTTTTCCCACTCACGCCTCCCCATACCCAAATGGGACACCAAAGGGACTATACCTGGACAGTTGCTACCTACGGCACCTGTTGTGCCAATGGGTTACGTGTTGGGCTTTGCCCAGTAAGTTCTTTCTATTCTTCTAGTTGCTTCTTTACTTTATTTTTCTTTGTATTGATGGGATGGCGGGGAACAGGGGCGGGTGTATCTAGGGGAGGAGCCGACTACATGACAGTGACGCTTTCCACAATATTTGTGCCCTGTCTGGGCGTCCCGCTGGTACCCACATTACTACACACCCTCCTATACACATGGGCATGGACACTTACAATATATTAACGTGGAATGTGAGAGGCATGGCCAACATCACCAAGCGCTGCAGGGTATATGCGTACCTCAAACTACACAAAACGCACAGAGCTATACTACTGGAAACGCACTTAACACAAGATGAAGTACGCAGCCTCAAAAGTAAATGGCTGGGTTCAGCTTACGTCACCACGACATCAGCATTTGCAAAGGGAGTACTGGTGTCGATCGCCCCAGAAGTTCCCTACATAGTAGAGCACCACGAGACTGATGCAAATGGTCGATATGTTCAACTAGAAGGGTCGCTAGATGGTAGGCCACTCATTGTAATAGGACTATACGCTTCGAATTCGAAGCAAGGGGACTTTTTATTGTCAGTCACCCCCCAAGTCCTCCGGGATCCCACAACAAACTGCATATGGGGAGGCGACTGGAACTGTGTGCCAAACATAGATAGGGACAGATCCGACCCCCCCCAATGGAGGGCGCCACCAGCAGGAAAACTACTCAGGCGCAGCAGGCTTGGATGTCAGAGAGGAGGCTTGAAGATGTATGGCATATCCTACACCCCCTAGATAGGGAATACTCCTTTTTTTCTCCGGTCCATCGCCTTCACACCCGCATAGACTTGTTGCTCTGCTCCGCTGAACTGACTAGTAACTTCACAGGGGCATCCTACCTGGCTAAAACCATATCAGATCACTGTCCATTATCAGTCACTCTGCAATGGGGTAGGGTGCGCACACGCATTCCCACCTGGCGCCTACAACCGGACTTGCTCCTCGATTCTCCATTCCGCATGGGAATTGGCAGAACGCATCTCTGCATACTTCGAACTTAATGGAGAAACTGTGTCATCGCGCGCAGTAGAATGGGATGCCCACAAAGTGGTAGTAAGGGGCCTATGTTTAACTGTGGCAGGGGGAGTGCAGCGCATTGTCCCGTGAACTGCTACAGATAGAAACAGAGCTCCGGGTAGTGGAGCGAGAGGTAGCGTTAGGTACCATGACCCCAGAGGCTTTACGAGCGCCACGTACACGCAGGAACGAGGTTGACTCGCGCCTACGTACATTTGATTACCGCCATTATGTTGCCAGAACACACTCTGAAGGAGGCCGTTCAAGCAGGCTGCTAGCCTGGCTGGTGCGAGGCGAACAACAACGCACCCCCATAGGGGCCATACGACTGGATTCCGGTGCAGTCGTTCACACCCAAGCAGAAATAAACGACACATTCAGGCAATATTATAGCACTCTGTATGCAGCTAAACCTCTCCCGCCAACAGCGCAACTAGCAGACTTTTTCCATAAACTCCCCTTAGCTAGCTTGTCCATGGCCCAGCAAGAAGAATTAGAGAAACCCATAGACTCTGAAGAGATTCAGCTGGCTTTATAACAACTAGATCGCAACAAAGCGCGAGGTAGTGATGGTCTTCCGGCAAAATACCACACATTCTCAACACAGATAATTAAACCATATATGGAAACGCTTAATGAGGCACTAACAAAACGGAAGCTCCCGGATTCCCAGCGGGAGGCAGTGATAGTGGTTCTACCTAAGCCGGGTCGTGATCCATTGGATGTCCAGTCATACCGTCCCCTTCCATTGTTAAACCTAGATTGCAAGCTCCTAGGTAAGGTCCTCGCGAACCGCTTGCTCCCGCTGATGCCATTGTTGGTTCATGAAGACCAGTCGGGATTTATTCCCGGTCGAAACACCTTTATAAACAGTAGAGGCCTATTAAGGTTCATGTCGGACGCCTCAGAATTAGAATTTGAACGGATCGCGGTGTCCCGCGACATAGAGAAGGCGTTTGATACCCTGGGCTGGCCCTTCCTGTTGGAAACATTGAGCTGCATGGGGTTTGGGAAAATATTAAAGCGGTGGATTAACATCTTGTACCCCACTGCCCAGTTTAAAACAGGAGGGATAATATCAGAAAGGTTCCCTGTCGGGAGGTGCACAAGACAAGGATGCCCACTATCGCCACTATTATTCGCTGTGGCGATTGAAACACTGGCTGCGCAGCTACGACGTAGGGATCAAGAGTGGGGTATACCAGATGGCGATAAACACCAGATAATCTCCCTTTACGCGGATGATGCCCTAATATACCTGCGCAATTACACAGCTTAGCTTCCAGGCCTATTACAGTTGTTGGACCCATTCGGAGACCTTTCGGGCCTACATGTAAATTGGTCAAAGTCCTGCCTGTTCCCACTGATGCCAATACTAGAGGGTCACCGCTCTAACATCCCAACACATGTGCTACCGTGGTCATATAACACTTTTAAATACTTAGGCACACAAATATACCACAGCGCAGTCGACCTTAGAGAAGGAAACTTGGGAGGTGTACTTACAGCTGTCAAAGGTTCCTTGACACTCTGGCACTCCCTTCCACTATCACCAACGGGAGGGTGTCAATTGCAAAGATGATTATACTCCACGATTGGTATACCATTTCTCTGCATTACCACTGATAATTCCCCAAGACTTCTTCACTTCATTAAATAGCCTAATGAATGACGTGGATGTGGGGCAATCACCGACGGCGAGTGGCACTGCCGACACACACTTACCGCTTGCGCAGGGTGGCTTGGCCACCCCACATTACGAATTATACTACGCAGCTGCACAGATACATTGGACTTGGCGTTGGCTACAGGACCCCCCCGAATACAGAGGCTAAGGTGGTACATGCTAACTTAGGCCACACCAATGTGCTGCGATGGCTGATAGATCACAATAGCCCGTCACACCAACAAAATATCCTGATGGAAGTGGTTCGTTGGTGCTGGTGTCGCTACATATTGAGAGGGAATGAGAACCCACCATACTCGCCCAGGATCCCATTACTGGCCACCCCAGGGATCTGGAAATCGGCTGGACAACACAGGCTGTCCTTGTGGCCTGCAAAGGGCATACAGACAATAGGGGACCTATTCACAGAAGGTCACATCATGTCCGATGCCGAACTCACAACAACACATGACGTGGAACGTGGATGGTTTATAACGTATGGTGCCGTACAGCAACTTGTATGCCGCACATGGCGTTGCGGGGACAAGGAACCTCCGACCTCCCCCCTCCTACACAACTTACTATCCGACTTGGGCGACTTTTGCGGCATATCTCAGATATACGGCTTCTTACTAGGCAACCCGGACATAGCTCAAACAAAGGCAAAGGCAAGGTGGGATAGGATTCTTCCTGCAACGCTGACACCGCAGACATGGCGCGCCACACTCAATCTGACACGAGAAGTATTGCGTAACCCCAGATTCCGTTACACACAATTCAACTATCTACACCAAACTTACCTATCCCCTCACCGACTCCAGCGCATGTACCCCCAGACTAGTCGGGAGGCTTATGCTGACAAACGGTGACATACGAAGAACATTATCTATACCAGAGAAGTTAGAGTGCTTGTTTGTCGGCCATGACACTGCAAATCTGATGCTCCTATTTGATGCTGAGCCATTTCACATTGTAACCAGCAAAGGGCACATGGTGACTACCCAACGTCAAGAAAAATCTATCATGCGAGATTCCTTGCACTTCAAACGTGGCTCATCACTCGTCGGACTCTAATTTCAATGTAGAGACTGGCTCAAAGAGGACACTTGGAGAATCTCATACTGCCATTGCTCCTACATCACCAAAGCAGATCTTGGACTCTCTGACTACTGATTCCCAGTTTCCAAAGCCACTATCCGGATGAGTCATCAAGGTGCCAAGAACGTTCATTGAAGAGTTGTAATGTGTATATGTTGTACAAAAATTTTAATTGTTTTTATTTAATGGGGGGAGATGTTGTGCCTTGTGAGTATGTATGTTCCTATCTTTCAGAAAACACCTCAAGACATGGCTTTTCAAACAGTAATCGGCAGCCCTCCCTCCCCCCCCCCCCCCCCACACACACACAGACACACACACACAACCTCCTTTTCCCCCATCCACCGCCTTGAGACCCTAACGGGTGAGTAGCGCGCTCTATACATTTTTTGATTGATTGATTATGATGGATCTTTTTGGATCCTGAAAGACTCCTTAGAATGATGATGTAAGTTTTAGAATTTGGTGAAGTGAATGCAGGTTTAGAAGGCTGAGTTTGTGGTTACACACTGAAGAATAAAGTTGTGTAATAGCTCCATGTGTGTCATATTCATTGGCAGGTACCCGGGCGGGGGTGGAGGCTACACTCAACTGTTAATTTCATTTGGGTAAGCTCCTGAGACCGCCAAAGTTAGATTCGTTGGCTGTATGAGAAAGGTGGTAGATTGGAATAGTTTCAATTGCTTACAACTTAATGGAGGTAAGACTGAAATCCTCCTGTTTGGAAATACACATGACCTCTGATCAGAAGATTGGTGGCCAAAAGAATTAGGTCTAGCAACTTGCCACAAGAGTATAGTACAAAGTCTTGGCTTTTGATGGATAATAGATTATTCATGAGGGAACAATTTATCTCTATTTATGGTACCTGTTTCAGCACCGGATTTGCTTAAAAAAGTGTTTCCTCGGCTTCCGATGAGGTCCAGGAATACACTATCCAGGCCCTCATTATGAGTCGCTTAGATTATGCGAATATGCTTTTGGTAGTGGCTAACTAGAATCTCCTCTCCAAATTGTACAAATGGTACAAAATTACAAGGCTCGATTAGTAATTGCCTTTCCACCCGGGTCCCCCTCTGTACCTACCATAATAGTACTACACTAGCTGCCAGTCACAAACCATAATTTGTTCAAGCTTCTATGTCTCACACACAAATCACTTCTTGGGAACGGCCCCACTTACCTACGAGCTAGGCTGTGCTTGTATTGTCTGTGCAGAAACCTGAAGTCTAAAGATAAAGCTCTTTTTTTAAATCCTTACAGCATCTGAACCTTCATGTATGGAGGTCATTTGTTGTCCTACCTAGATCCCTATCATTGGAACAGTCTTCCTCTTCATATTTGATCTTGCCCTGATTTCGGAAAGTTAAAAAAAACTACTGGAAGCTTGGCTGGAAGCTTGGCTTTTTGAAGATCTGTTCACTTTCCTTGATCCGCTTCTAGCGCCGAGATACTGCTTCAGGAGTGAGTTGTTTGCACTTTATAAGCCCTTTTAACATAACATTAACATGACGTGGGTTGGAATGCTACCCAGAGAGATTGTCACTTTATACTGCTTTCAAGCATTCCTCCTGTCACCTTTTGTGTGTTTGATGTCATGTCCTGAGTGACCAAGGGAATGCCCAGACTTGAGTCCCTGCCTTACTGTCCCACAGGATCCAAGTTATACCTCTGTGACAGTTCAGGATTGACTGGTTCCATGTGTAGCCTGGTCAGTACTGATTTGCTTAATTCAGCTCTCTGATTTGAGTGGCACAGTTTCTTTTACACCTACCTGGTTTTGTACACCTTCCCCCAAAACCTCTGACACCAAAGGTCCTACGGAATACCAAGGGAGGGCCTGTGTTTTCAATTTTCCTGGTGACTGTGGCTGGGCCTTTCCAGGGTTTGTACTTATAACTGCTCAATTTACTGCAGATGTGCTTTGGGCATTTCTTTTAGAGAGCAGAGGGACAAAAAGTGCTACGTGCTTTCTTGAGTAGTATTTCCCTGAGGGGTTCACATTTTAGCAATTAATCCTCTTCTGTGACAACCTGGAGGTCCTGGTGGCTGTCATGAAAACCTTCAGTAAATGCCAGTAAAAGCAAATTACTGAGATCTTCCACAGCACATCGGCAAAATACATCAACTTCTTTGCTTTCTTAGTAGATGTCTTGTGTTTTATGAACATCTTGGTTGCAATAGTTAATATCGTTGTTTTTCATTTTTGGGGCCGAACAAACTTGTGGAATTCTTATCCTCTGTTAATAAGAGCTATCTGACAGGCCTAAGGCACTTGTTTCTTCCAGCTATCTCCCAGACCATAAATCTGGTTTTGATTAGGCTGATAAGCAAGTATTCTGAATGAGTGTCATACTCGGAAATTAAACTCATTATGTGGAAGAGGGCCTTTATGTAGGCCATAATGTCGTCCAGGTTCATAAGTGAGCCACAAACATAAATTCCTGAGAGGTTTTCACAGTGTTCCGTCATAGCAGGATAATTTTCCATACTTGCTCTTCCTTAATTCCATATATTCTGGATTTCCAGGTCAACAAAGAGGTCAATATATATTTTTCAAAACACCTCTTTGGCTATGGAGATCGTGCAAAATTTGGATGTCACAGGTGCCCTACGCTTTTATCTAGAGTGATCCTTGGACTGAGCCATGGATCTGAATTTGACAGACGTTTTGTGACCTTTGGGGCAATGATGCAGGCCTACCGGCTTCTGTGGTCACCACCTTCATTGCTATGCTATGCATTGAACCTATACTTCTTCTGATGTTAGTACATTTCATCACAGCCAAGGTGGCATTGGTGGCATGTTCCAAGCATTTGCCTGGCCAAGATATATTGCTGATGTACACATGGGCATACCCACGCACATTCTGCTGACACTACTTTTAGAGGCTCCCAAAAAGTAACTTTCATTTTGACTCCATTACTCCTACTTTGTAAGTGCTTTCTCCTTATCATTAATCTCCTGCTGACCTCTTGACCATATGTGAATTCCGTTTTCATCAGTTGTCTTATTTCTAAATTAAAGGAACTGCCAACATTGCGCATATGTCTGAGATGGAGTTGTATTGTGTGCAATGAGCATGTGTTTACTGTAGCTAGCACAGCTTTGTCTTAGAACATTTATAGACACAGTATCTGTTAGAGACTTGTAGCCACATATTCCCTACCTTAGAATATTCCCCAGGCATCATACTGGAAAATCCTGAGAAGTACCTCTGTGCGCCGATAAGCGCGCCAGTCTGCTCCGATTCAGCATCGTCAGCGCCTAATGTGATGAGTGCAGTATGGGTGCCATCCCAGCACACTGACATCAGTTCTTTTCAGCACAGATCCAGAAGATCTACCGTAGTCATTTTTTTGGCTGTTTTTTTCTGACCTTTTTTAACCCCTTTGCGCTTTAGGGATGTCCCCTAAAAATCCAAATCCCATTGTGCTTTAGGGATGTTCCCAAAAAAAATAAAAACTGTGAGTTTTATACCCTGTGGAACCTGTCACAGGCAAATGTCTGTGACAGACCCTCAACTGGTTTGTTTATGGTGCCTGGAGCCAGAGCATGGCTCCAGTGCCTGCCTAGACTGCCTTGTGGTGAATCCAGTGCGGTCCGGAAGCGTGTCTTCATGCTCTTGGTCACTATGCACCACTCAAGGTCCCGTTCATGTGAAAGGTTCGAGGCCCGCTCCCGGAGTCACTCCCATCGGTCGTCGTCGAGGTCTAAGTGTTTGTCAGATAAGTCCTACAAGCAGAAGAAGGCCAAGAAGTCGAAGAACTGTTCAAATTCAGCACGCTGGTCTAAGTCATCGGACAAGGCACAGGAACAATGCCACAATTCTAAGCCCTGCTTCCTCGCATCACTCACGGAGCCCGAACCTGGTTCCGCTCTGCATCTCCCTTAATTTCAAGGACTCAGAGCAACACCTGACCTCCTGAAGAAATTTTATGAGGCCATGCACCACATCTTTGGCGAGCCAAACCCACCCACCCCCCCAAGTGCCTTCAGGTCTTATGGGTTTGGAAGATGTCCCAACTGGATTTCCACCAGCCAGTTTGCTCCCCGCTCCAGCTGGGCCCTTTGAATCCAATTTCGAATCCATGACATTGACCAGAGTCTATTCCAGTAGCTCCATAACCGGCGCTGCCGACCCCAATGTTATTCCCAACTCTGATATTGAGCTGGACTGGCGTTGTCAGACATCATCTCTAGAGCCAGCTGGACCAAGACCAACTGGTCAGAGACAGTGCCTCCCTTTTTTGACAGGATCTCTGGAGAATAAGTTTGGGATGGATCTGAGTATTCTCACGGTTATCCTGACCTCCTTGAGGAGCCCTTGGCTGAGGGTAACTGGTATGAGAACCTGACTGGTGCCAGGGTCTGGGACCACACTAGACACCTAGTGTGGCTACAGAGGAAGGGGTCTCATTTGCTATGGTTTTGCAGAGGGCAGCTGAAGTCCTGGACCTTACACTGCCCTCAGTGGTAGTCAATAACAAGGTCTTGACAAAGGTGCTTTAACCCGGAATAGCCCCCCACGTAACCTCTTCTCCCTTTTAATGAAGCCCTCATTGCTGTCCTCCTTGGGCCCTGGGCTAAGCCCTGCACAGGTGCGCCTCTGCGCAGGACTATAGCCTGCTTTCCTTGCCCCGCTCTAGAGGATCCAGCGTTCTTTACCCGGGACCCCACCCTAGAGAGCCTAGCTGCCCAGGACTCCACATCGATAGTTAACCCTGGCATGTCCCCTACCACACCACTGGTTAGGGAATCCAAGAGGTTGGACACATTTGGCAAGAGAATTTTCTCTTCAACCAGCCTTGTACTGCATTTGGTTAACACCGCATGCCTCTTGGGCCAGTATTTCCATACAGTTTAGGACTGTTGCACAAGTGCTGCTCATGATCTCGGAGGTGGCCTGAGACATCCTGACCCAAGCTATTGCCGATGGCAGGGACACATCAATGTTCAGGATACTCTGGGGACTAGGCACATAGTATCGAGGTAGAGCAATTGCTTCGTCTGTAGTACTTCATCGCCACACCTGGCTGAAGTCAGCTGGCTTCTCGGCTGATATGTAACATCCCTTATGGGATGCCCATTGATGGCACTCGCTCATTTAGCGATAAGGAAAATTTAGCACTCAAGCCCTTTAAGGACAGTTGGGCCACTGCCCAGTTGTTAGCACTCTTCATGACCTCACACCAGCCCTACTCTGCCTTTTAGATTTTTCTGTAGTTGTGGTGGGGGCTACCAGCCGCATCCATTTCCACATAGCCACCACAGCCAACGGACTCCTCAGTCCTTTTGTGGCTGCAGATACAGCGCCCACATGCCTTGTTGGACCCAAGGTCAGAGATTTGCCCAGCCCACCACCTCCCCGGCAACTGGAACCTCCAAACCCCTTTAATATCCCCTCACAACATGGCAGGCAACCAGTCAGCAGGATCAATCTGTTCCTCTGGCAGCCCATAACTTTGCACAAATGGGTGCTCCAGGTGGTTCAGCGGGGTTATGCCCTCCCATTAACAGAAACCCTGCCACCCATGCCACCATCCTCAGATCAGCTAAGGGAGGATCATCTCTCCCTGCTGTGTCAGGAAGTGAAGGCTTTTTTGGCCAAAGGTGGTCTAGAGGGTATCAACATTAGAAGTAGGTTGTGGTTGCTATTCCCACTACTTTCTGGTACTGAAGGATGGAGGCCTCGGCCTCATACTAGACCTGCACCCTCTCAACTACTTTCTGAAAAGGCAGAAATTCACAGTGCTCATGTTTGCTTAAGTTCTGTCTGACCTGGATCCCGGAGAATGGTTGGTAGCTTTGGATTTGCAGGACGCATATAGACTTCCTGCCAGCCCACAGATGTTACATGTGGTTCACGGTAGACCACAAGCATGTTCAGTTCGCTGTGCTTCACTTTGGCTTAATAGTGCACCTTGAGTGTTCACAAAGCTGATGGCAGTGGTTGTGACCCATCTGAACAGGTCAGGGGTTCCGGTCTTCCTCTGCCTTAACAACTGGGTTTTCAAGGTGGACTCGCACCAGGCAGTCGTAACCCTACTCCAGACTATGGCTGACCTCCTGCTTTCGCTAGAGTTTTCTGTCAACGTACCAAAGTCGCATAGGATTCGCTCTCAGGTGCTCCCTTTCATCTGAGCCATTCTGGATACAGTGCATTTCCGGGCCTATCCTCCGGAGCAGTTAGTCCAGGATATTTAGGCTATCACTCCGTTATTTTCAGACTCTATCCTGGATTTTGGTGATACTGACTCAGAGGCTGGTTCTTCTGGCCTCCTGCATCCTTCTGGGTTGACATGTCAGCTAGCATATGCGGGCTCTGCAGGGGGATCAGAATTCCTAAAATGTACAGCATTTTGGGAATCTCTTGGACCTGATCCAGATATCGGAATTAACTGCATAGGATGTGAAGTGGTGGAGTCGTGAACCAAGATTGAGTCTGCGGGAGACCTCTCTTCCTTCCCCACCCAGATCTCTCAGTGGAGACAGATGGAGCACTTTTGGGTTTGGGCAGCCATCTGGGAGAGGTGGAGTTAAGAGGACTGTGGTCTTCGGCAGAGTCTCAACTCCACATCAACCTGTTGAAGTTGAGAGCGATGTGCTTGGCACTAACGCCCTTCCTCCTCTCCATCAAGGAAAGACTAGTACACGGACAACATCACCGCTATGTGTTAGCGCATTAAACAGGGCAGGGTGGAGTCCTGGACCCTGTGCCAGAAGGCTCTGTACCTCTGGACTTGGCTGGAACGTCAGGACATTTTCCTGTTCATACAACACCTGGTGGTGTCCCTGAACACGCTGAATGCCTCACGGATCACAAATGGAGTCCACATCCCGATATGGTGCAAGGTCTCTTCCGTGACTGCGAAGAACCTTGGTTAGTTCTGCTCATCACCTCAAAGAATGTGTAATTTCAGCACGTTGGAGTCTTAAGTGGGTCTCAGATTGTCTGTACACCTTCCCGCCTACACCAATCCTGTCTCGAGTACTGAAGAACATCAGGACAGTCCGGGCCTAAGCCATCCTTGTGGCTCTGGATTAAGCAAGAAGAGCATAGTATCCCAAACTCCAGAGAATGAGCAATCAGTCCTCCTATTAGGCTGCCCCTTCGAGAGGATCTCCTGTCTCAGCAGCAGAGCAAGTTTCTGCACCCGAACCTGCACATGCTGTACCTTCATGCCTGAAGATTGAGTGTCAGCTGAGTCCACAAATGTTTATATTATTGTTGTGATGTACTGTGTTAATTGTAATTTTAGTATAATTGTGGAATATATTTTATATTTGGATGACCATTCTGCCGCTAGATGCAACAGCTGAGCCTTCAATCTCTCTCCTGAAGTCTGTGAGGTCATCTTGGCAGGCTGGCATCCCACCACAAAGACCGTATACATCTACCATTGGAAAATGTTTATGGCTTGGTGAACTGCCAAACATGTTGACCCTCTGTCCACACCCTTGTCTGAAGTGTTATTGTTTGTTTTGTCTTTAGCTCAGCAAGGCCTTCCTCTGGGTGCATTTAAGGGGTACCTTTCAGCCATATGAGACATTTTGCGGGTGCTGGATCAACAGTCCCTGTTCAAGTCACGTTTTCTATAGGGCCTCTGACGTATGTTTCCACCATAGGTTTTCTAATGTGTTCATCTTTTGAACCCCTGCACAGTTGCCCCCTAAGATTCCTAACGATCAAGGCAGTTTTCTTGATGGCCATCACACCAACCAGAAGGGTCAGTTAGCTACAAGCACTTTCTGTTAACCCTCTATAAACCAACTTCTTCCCAGATAAACTGGTTCTCCTCACCTATGCCTCTTTTTTGATGAAGGTGGTGTCACTTTTTCATGTTGGCCAAAGTATCAAGCTGCCCGCTCTCTTTGCTTCACATTACCTCCCCAAGGGGGAGGATAGAGTTTACTGCTTGGACCTGAAAAGGGAGTTGTAGTTCTACATTGATCGCACCAAAAAACACTGGGTGGACGATCAGCTCTTTGCGTGGTTCATGAGAATGAAGAAGGAAAAAGCAGCGTAGAAACAGACCATCTCAAGATGGATTGTACTCTGCATTAAGATCTGCTACGCAGTGGCCAAAAATCAACCCCCTGATGAGGGCTTGCAGGCTCGTGCCACCAGATCCAAAGCTGCGACCACTGCGTTAGCTTGTGGAATCCAAGTTCTGGACATCTGTCAGGCTGCAACGTGGGCGTCCTTGGTCATGTTCACTAAACACTGCCTTGACAGTCCAATCCGTCCTTACACTTTGCCCATTTGGTCCTCCAGGACTTTTTGGTCTGAACCATTTCAGAGACCGACCTACGGGAGGTACTACTTTGGCATCTATTGGAAGGTGAATGAATCTACTGCTAGAAGTGTTTATCAGATGAACAAGTTAATTACCTTCAGTGACGCCTTTATCTAGTAGAGACTCTAGCTGCAGATTCCTTACCGACCCGCTGTACCACCCCGTTTCTGCGAATTGGTTTTCGCAGTCCTTGTAGCCCTTAGTTTTTGCACATTGGTAATCAGCATTCTGACATGGCTCTGTGCTTCTGTTGCGGAAAGAGTCACATATGGAAACTGATGTCAGCACGCTGTGGTGCCACCTATATTGGCACCAGGCATTTCACATCCATGCGGCTTACACAGAGCCAATCAGCATTATTACCTGCATGCAGAAGTACTGCTGAAGATTTTCTTGGTCCAGTCTGATACCGTGGGAATATTCCGAGGTAAGGAAATTGCAGATAGGTATTCTGTACCAGTTAAGGCATTACTGAAGGTAACTAACTTGTCCAGTCCTGCCACTAAACAGCTGGGATGCCTTCAAGTTAATAATGAGAGAGAACCTATGGACTTTCAAGTGCCAGAATAAATTTGACCATAAAATTGTACTTTTTCTGTAATTTGATATTGTGGACTGTTAGAATTTAATGATTAAAATAGTCAGTGTGGAGAACTACAAGAGGGACTCTTTTTCCCCCTGTATCTATGATATGCCATGTTGATGAGTTTTGGCTGCTGTACTTTAAGCCATGCTACGTCACCACGCTGCTGGGTGGTGAACCCAGCTGCAACTGACCAAACGGAGCTGGGGGAGAGCAGAGCTGAGCCACGGGGCTTTGTTAGGGGAGAGCTGAGAGTCGAGACCTGTCAGTGGTGGGAGTCACTGTCACCGCTCCTGCCCCTACCACTCCCACTGGTCCCTGCGCCAAATGCATTCAACTCACGGAAGCGGCTGGGAGGGGCCAAGCAGCTGCGCTGGTGTCAAGTCTTGTGTTTATTTCAGCTGCGCTGGCATGCTTCGCTGCGCCCTACTGTGGAAAGAAGGAGGAAAAGGATGAGAAGCTGGACCGAAGCTGTGGACCAGGCTGTTTTGCAGGACTTGGACCAGACAGGGTGGCTCGTGGCAAGTGGCGGGCCTGGTTGGGGGGAAGGGGTGGTTTATTTGGATTAGGTTCCATTGTCTCTGTTAGAGCCCTGAGGCCGCAGAAGCGGCCCGACCATGTTCGGGGTGTGGGTTGAGACTGTCTGGGGAGGGGGGGCTGGTTTATGTAGCTCTCAGAGTGACTGTGACAAAAGTGGTGCCCTACATGCTTTTCCGTGTCTTTGCCACTCTAGCCAGCTACCTCCAGGGGCCAACACTTATTAGCGTGCTCTTGCCGCCGTCCCATTGCTGCCTGGCAGGTGGCACCACACAAGGAGGGGTGAGGCAGCTCTAGGCAAGGAGCTCACCCGGAGCAGATACTCTAAGAGGCAACATGCTCCTCCTGAGTCATGAGTGGATCAAGCAGCTAGCACTCTATAGCCAACTTGCCATCTTGTTACCCCGCTACATTGGCACGGATATTGCATGGACATTGCATCCCTAGTGAGTGTGGGGCACCTTAAAATTCTAAACACTTTGAAATTTACTAGCTTACAAGCATTTTCCAAGGGCTGTCTTCCTTTTAAAAAAAAAAAAAAAAAGAAAGAATAGCTCTCAGGCCGAGTCTGAATGAGGTCAGGGAGAATCAGGGGTACGATTCCTTCAAGGCCTTCCAGGAAAAGACCTACCTGTCAAACTATCCAAACAACGTGACAATTTACTACTGAAGAGAGTCTTCTGGTCCTCGCCGAAATGGAGCCACAGGACCACCAGGGTTGCTCAACAGCTGAAGCCCAAAGTTCCAAAGAGAGGTCCATGACTGTAAAGACATATTCCTGTAACTTTCAGCCAAAAACGTACACAAAATTCAACTTCCTGAAGGACGCTGGATCTGCCTTCTACTCCATTAATGACAGGCTAACTGGGCTGCTGACACTGTAGCAACCTGAGGCTATTATCCACCCTTTCAGGGTGCCCTAGATGTCCAGCTGCTTTGAGCTCCCTGAATGCTCTAACACAAGGTCTGCGAGGTGGGGCAGCCAATACCGATGAGATCTCTTCTTGTCATAGAGTCTTGAGCAAGCAGATGTCTCCCTGTAGTGAGGAGGAGGGAAACATCAAAGTGAATACCACATAAATCATTGACCCATGTCGCAAGAGGACTTTCAGTACTAGCTCTTTTGACCAGCAGCAGGAAGCACCCCCAAGAGCTCCTTTAACCCCTCTCAGGGCATTGAAGCAGAAGGAGAAGCAACTATAGCCCACAAGACCTCCCTGGGTGACAGCAAGCTTTCACCTTGCAAAGCACCATGCTTGACTCAAGGGGTATACCAGACAACTGGAAAAATTGATCAAGATGTATGCGATCGGGCTACTTCACTACTAATGCCATGGAGCACAAATTACATTCAAGATACTAGTGTCTGCAGAGTGCATACAGGCCAGCAAGACCAGGTTGAAGCCTGGGGATAAATGACAACATCTCCTGCCTTGTAACTCAGGAAGGGGAGGAGATGCTAGTTTTTGTACGCCCAGGACCCACCTCATAGGGTTAGCCTGCAAAGCATGGAAGCTAAACCAGAGCTGTAAAAAGCATTGCAGATAGACAGTATCTGGACTTCTCCTCTAAACACCATGCAGCTGTCTGTGGAAGCCTTGCAATATCAGTCCAACAAAATGGATATCCAGCTATCATTACTTAATACCTGAGTGGTCTTCATTACTGGCGTTGATGAAAAATTTGCCAACTTAAATACGCTAATTAGACATGCCCAAGCCAGTCCTCAGCTTCAACAAGCAAGCTGATCTTGTGCCCCAGTTCTGGACAAACAATCTTCACTGCCAACTATGCTTAGTGATCTTCTCACAGATCTAAAACAGACCATTAAGTATGCATCAGGAGCAGAGGTACAGCTCCTTGCTCCCAACTTAGAGGCTCAAGGCTCAACACAAATGTGCCAAACTCCCCTGCAAAGGAAGGCCCAAGTCAAACCATCATTGACTTATCTAAGAGGGCTCAGAGTTGTTAATCAACTGAGCAGGAGGCAGCTTTAGAAAAGGTAGAACCCCACAAACACATTGACAGCTCTGGGATAGCAGAACAACGCTCAAGCAAGAAGGAAGCAAAAAAGGAAAGGCCGAAATAAAATAAAGTTACCACCAACTGTATAGGGGAATATCTCATTTTTTAGAATAGCTACTGGGTCTGAGACGAATGAACATCTTGGTAAGTCATCTCGGCTACAAGGGACATCTGCAGCAAGTATTACGCCCGGGAATGAAGCTGAAGCCGTAAGCTTCAAAGTCTGTACTGGAGACACTACTGAAACCCCGGAGGAGCAACTGAGCAGCACCACTATGAAAATGAGAAACTCTTTGGGCACCAGGGGCACAATCCAGAGCCCAGCAGACAGGAACATTTATTCAACTAATGCAAGTGCACAACATGAAGTCAACTTTCAGGTCGAGACAAGGGTTAATGCCCCAACTAAGGCTCCTCGACCTCCATGCTAGGAGCTGACCCAGCAAGAAACCCCTCCCTGACTCCATGGGCTATTATGACACAAGGAGGGTCTAGTATTGAGCACCAGGAAGCTCGGGCAGTAGCTCCCAAACCCATTGCTCAAAGTGAAGTTTGCCTCGTCTCAAGAACCATCAGGTCAGTCCCCACAAAGGCTCCTTCATCAAGAATGCATCATCATAGCAGACCCAATTGTGATCCTCCGTTAATGTTGGATGATCAACAAAACACAAGCACCACAATTTTCTTGCTTGAATACAACTCTATAGGCACTTGTGACATCTTAAATAGGGGCAACATTTTAAGTTTATTAGCCCTGGTTCCCAGCCTGTAACAGCTAAGGACAACAGACCATGCCTCAGTCGAATTTGTTCACGTTGTAAGTCAATCAGAGAATGGAGCAATCAAGGCCACTTGTAGGTCAACTGAGATAGCCCGGAAAGTGCTAATGGAGTGGTGCACTTTCAAGAAATAGGGTATTGAGTCGAGACCCATTTACGAACCAGGGTATCCTCTTCCCTTGTTACATATAGATCAGACAAGAGGTGATGTTCGGCCACCCAAGCCCACATATTTGGTGCTCATGGTCGCTTTGGGGAAACCACCACCATGAGCAGCATCCAGAGAACATCACGTGCCAAACTCAAACACAGTTGGGTCTTGGAAGTCGGACTCAAGGTGGCTCTCGCTATCTATAAATTGTGCACCCCGGAGCCCGTGACTAAACCTGGCTAACAAGGAGTCTTCCAATGAACGGATAGGCTTTTTTACGGCTCTGCTCCTAGAACATTAACGGCTTGGCTAGTAAATGGTCAGATGCAGAGTTCCTAACATATCTACAGTTTTTTGATACCATCCTTTTCCAGGAGCCGTGGCTTGAATATCCCGGGAGATCCCTTTCACATACAGGGTTTTACGAATTTCTCTATGCCAGCCTGTAAATGAGCAAAATATCGCCATTTGAAGGGTGGTCTGGCAATCAACACGTCTGCAGTAAGTGTAGGACGAGCAAGGGAACTGCATTTCAAGTTGCCGGCAGTAAATGCAAACAGGACAACATTTCTCTGCCACAATGCAAAAATTGAGGTTGTAATTATCAATGTCTACATACACCCTCCTGGCCTATTTAAGCGTGATGCAGGTTATTGAGTGGAGATACTTGAGCCAGTTTTCCTCCAAATCAAGATTGATGGTACAGTACCGGACTCTTGGAGAGGATTCATAATCTCCTCTATCTTTAAGAGCAGAGAAATTGTCTGCAAATAATTATTGCCTTGTAGCACTTATCGATAATGAGGCAAAATATTTTACTGGGACACTTCTGAAGAAACTAACAAATTGAGCCACTGAGAACACCATCATTCCGCCAAATCAGAAAGGTTTCTCCAAATTGACCAGAACATCAACTTACGTCCTGACCCTATTTCTCTTGATTGATGTGGCAAAAGGCTCTAGGATGCCTTTACACTTCTGCTTCATTGACTCCTTGTCAGCTTTTGATCATGTTGATCGGGGCAAACTCTGGCATAAACTGGCCCACTGCAACATCCCTCAGGCCCTACTTGAAATGCTTATACAGCTGCATGCGGATATGTGGGTGCAGGTTAAGCCTGGCACTGGGACACACCTCTCCAGACAGATCACGACTACCAAAGGACTGAAGCGCACCTTGTTCAGCCTTTTTCTGGCAGATATAACACCGCAGCTAAACAGCTCCAGGAAGCAAGGCTCTTTCCAGCCTCCCATACGCCGATGACTTGGTCCTAATAAGCCACACTTGGGTGGGGCTACAGCGCCTGCTCCGTATCATATAGGGATAGTCAATTGAAAATGACCTGGTTATCAACTTAGAAAAAACTAAAACCATGTTGATTAACAATGGAAGGAGAAGACCAGTGGCCTTGTACTGGGCCAGGATGAGGATTGACCCATTTGACAAGTATAAATATGTGGCCGTCATCAATGACAAAAAAAAGGGCCATTTGCTCCTCAGAAAGAGGAAATGGATAGAAAAGGTAACATAGTGGCCATAACATTTAAAAATCTTAAGAAAAAACGATCTGGTCCAATGCATATTGCTATAGAGGGCGGGTAAGAATTGTGGGCCTGCCTCGTGCGCACTTTTTAAGGACTCGTATGTACTTTATTTGTTCAACTGAGGTTTTATCATACTTCACTCAGATTTGTGACAACTGATGCTGTAAACTGATGCAGGGTGGCATTCGGCACTAAATTTATTTCTTTTTAACTGTGTTTTTATTGTTTAACCTTTACAGTGATTTAGGTAACCGAGCAAATAAACAGTTAAACTTAAAACCCTTTTTCTATCGGATATCTATAAAGTGCACATCTAAATACTTTCGCCAAACATTGCTACTGAAATGTAGTTTTTCCATTGGTTAGTCCTTAACATGACATTTGAAATGTATCTCATAGTTAGTAATATTATAAAGTTAACTAAGTGCTTCCACTAATGGTGAAGAATACATTTTTCTTCTTTTCAGCAATAACTTCTATTAAATATCCCTCCTGGTTTGCTCTCTTTTTTGTAGAAAGATGTTTTTCAATTAAAAGATTTGGAAAAGATTGCACCCAAAGAAAAAGGAATAAGTAAGTATTGATATCTTCTTATGTTGACTAATACACTAGAAAAGTAGAGTTTTTAGTGGGAATTCACATTCTACAGATTCCAGACTTGAACTGACACCTAAGTTGAACGTGGATGCGGACACGGGTTGAGAATCATTTCTAAGGTTGAGAACGTTTGGTAATCTAAAAAACAATAGGGATGTTGATACCATTTAGACACTTTTGTGTAGAGAAGAGCTTAAAAGATATGAGTTCTCTGTGCTATACTTAGGCGATGTACGAAATATTTAACAAATATCATAGCTTTTGTTAAAAGCACACATCCAGTTTTCCTATGGTTCTTTGCTAATGAAGTGTTAATTTGCACCCAGTTATTGTGGATTTAGTCTTAGCTTGCATGTGATGGCAAAATGGTAATCTTAACTACTGAACAGGCTGGCTGCAAACAGCACTGTTTTTCCACCATTCAAATATCCATATGTTCAGATATACCCCTTGTTTTATAACTGGCAGCATTCTTGTTCTTAATGTGTCAACTAAGAAATTAGTTGTCTAAATACATGTTCAACGTGCTTGATACGTTGGTTGTTGAAGGAACTGAATAATAAATGTATGTACGTTTGTGGTGGCTGGACAAAGTCCACATCTAGGAGAATGGAACTATTTAATTGTATTAATCTGTTTCTCTTATTCTTCGATTGGAGAACAGAAGAGGCATTTGGGGTGTCGTTATAGCAACAAATCTGATATTTCAGTTATAAGCAAATACATAGGCAAATACTAGGGCAGTAGTTCTGCTCGGGTATTTGCATCAATATTTTCAACATGATGTTGCTATATAAATGTTAGATGTAGGCAAGGTCACAAAGAAAATCTCTTTCAACATGTATATTTGTTCTGTTTATTTGCACACTGAAAATACTTTGTAATGTTTACAATAATCTCTGAAATTCCATTGCAAACAATTTCGGTAACTCACACAAACCATAAGTGACGCGCCTCTCTCCCCACCCTTGAAGACTATAACTCTCGCACCAAATACACTGCTTATGAATTCACACATGATATGGATGTGACAGAAACACTACCCATAACATCAGTGGCTTCACTGGTGACATTATATATCACCTTAGTGTTGACATTATGAATCGTGTCCATATTGGCCGTGTCTTTGTTTGGGGGAAGTGTTGGTATTTATTGGTGTTAGGCTATACATTTATGTTATTTATTAGTATGAAATAATTTTGAGGTCGTAAACAATGCATTTGGTGGGCAATCTCCATAAAACTTGTCACACCTAAGAATTCTGATTTTGTGCAGATTGGTCAAACAGCGCAAAAGTTATAAGTAAACCTACAGATATATTACTTGTGGGAGAAAATTTTAATTGTAACTACAGTATTGTGTAATATAGAGGATGCACTGTAGGTAGCCTTATAGCTTGGTCCTACATAGTCATGTCGGGCTCTGGTGACCTTTACAAACCACTCTGCCTTTGGCTTCAAAGTATATGGTTTATGCGGCAGAGTTGTTTGTAAATTTAACCAAAACATTAATTTGTCAATAACGGACCATTTTACACGTTACCTGTTATGAATGATACATTTTACATTATTTTTCATGCAGATAGTTTGAAAAAGGTCCTTTTTTAAAACAGGGTAATGTTTATTAAAAACAGTTAATATTGAGCTATACTGTTTAGCTGTCTGTGGTATAATAGATTTTGTTAAAACTGTAGTTACGAACGTAGGGTTTCAGAAAAAATATACTATTAGCTTTGCTAAAAACACATTCTATAGGTAGAGTCACAGATTGTTAGAGCTTTTGCATGCACAGTACAACCCTCAATATGTCCTCATTGTAGTTACGATATTCAGGTTTTGAATGCCTTTCTTGAAGAGAATAATCATTAAACAAATGGTAATGTTAAAGCTTATCGGAGTGGTTTGCCGATCTAATTGCCTAAATGCACAGCATTATGTGCAGCCATACTTGAGCATAATTAGCTGCCCGCAAGGAAAACTGACTATGAGTGAACCTCCTGTTGAACAAAATGCGTATTTCACTAGAATTATGTCATACCCGTGAAATATTTTGCATGTCTTGTGGAAGTGATGTAATTCCTTTGTAATATGGATTTGTGTGTAGTGGGGGGTTCTCAGATATCAAAGTTGCCTTCAATTCTCCTCAATTACATCTAAAATAAAACACATTCTTTGTTATCTCTCTCAGAGTGATGGAGATAATTGAGATGCCAAGACTTAGTCCTAAAAGACTTTACCAAAGAACAAGTCTGTGCCACCATCGCAAGAAAATACATCCTCGGATTTGTGAGATACCTGTACCAGACAGATATAGCCTAAGGGTAACCGCCCTGAGGAGAACCCATGCTCCCAGATGAGACAAGAGTGAAACGTCTTCTTGAATAGCATACTTCCTGGTTTTCCACCTGGATCACTGTATGTAATATCACCTGTGGACATCAAACAGCATTTCAGGAGGTTCTAACTAGATGAGTTAGGGAATGAAACATTCAGTTTGCTAGTCTTCAAATCTGTCTGCCCATGATTTTTGGGACCTAACACCACAACATCTACAAAGTCACAGGTGCTTTTAGTTTCACATCTGATGGAACCATTCTTCAGGAGTTTCTTTACCCTCGCTATAGCAGCATCAGTGACTCACTACTTCATCAAGAAATAGGGCTACAGAAAATATTCCACATTTCGAAGATCACCACCAAATGTAGTCATTCTTTCTACAGAATGAACATATTTCCATACACCCCCTTGCCTGAAATGACCGTCTTGTTTGTAATCCTAACATTATTGCCTTCACTACCCTATTTCTGCTGAACACATTTTGTTGACATTAAGATTCTGCACACTTTACTCCTGCTAACCTGTGGCAAAGTGCTTGTGCCCCCCCTCATGGTTCAATTGGCATATACCTAATTGGCCCTGTTAACTGACGTATAAGTCCATACTACATGTACCCACAACCTACCTGTAAATGAAATGCTGTAGTGGGCTACAGCACTCATTGTGCCACCCATTAAAGTAGCACTGTAAAACATGTCTGAAGCTTGCTATAGCATCCTATATGTGCAGTTTTAAAAGTGCTATTTTCGACTTGGCAAAATAAACCTTTTGCCAGGCCTAACCCTTAATTTTTAATACTTATAAGTCACCCTTAAGATAGGTGCTACATGTTCAAAGGGCATGGTACATGGTTCTTAGAGTAGGCCATGTATATGAAGTATTTCATGTGACAAGGCTGACATCCCTTAGGTTAGCACTGGTTTACGTTATTACATTTAATTTGTGTTAAATTTTGTTTGGAAACAGCTAGAGAAATATTTATTACACTCATTTCAATAGTAATTGAAAATCATCTCTAATGGTGAAGTTAGGTTTTCTATTACTATTTTGAAAATGCATTTTTTTTAAAAACGTTTTATATTTTTTGGCCTAAGCCAAATGTGCCTTTTTGCCAGTGTCAAGGGTCACCATATTGTTAATGGCTTTCCTGTGGTGTGATGTGTATTCCTCCCAGACAGTGGACAAAATGGCCTTATGTATGGGGAAGGTTATTTCTCTCCTGAGCAGGTTGGCCTGAGGGTTGTATCAGTCCCTTCCTGATCTTCAAAGAGTAGAGTGAGGGGTTTATCTAGCCCTCTCCTACCTTCAGATTATACTTGGCAAATCCAGCTCACATGTGGGCCAGCCTGCCATTTGTTGCACTAGTCAGACTGGAACCATACCCAGGAAAAAGGGAAGAACAGACCAGAATCATTTTGGGATTAGACAAAGGAGATGTCTCCATTACAGTAACTCACCAGCCAGGAGTGCATAGTGCTCAATTAGATTCTCTAAGCTGAGTCATCACAGAAGGTAATAAATGTATAATTTGCAATAAAGTTCTAACCCTTGGCTTCCTTCATTTGGGAAATCTTCAAATAAACGTTTTGTTGAAAGGAAAAGACAAAAACACAAATATTTAGCATGTAGATATTCAAAAGCCAGATCCATTTGCAAGAGTTTTTTTGATGAACTGCTAAAAACCATTTGTTTCTGCTTTCCCACAACCCCTTTGATCTTGTAAGTAATCATCACGCTGGGACATGGTTAAAAAAAAGAATGGTCTTCGGTGTCCATGGAGTCTTGCAGGCCATTTGTGTTTTATTGATCTATTTCTTATGCCAGAACAACCACACAGACATGCAGAAGCAACCTTCTTTCTATAATGCATTACAGAGGTCTGCAGCTTAACATAGTTTCTAAACCTGTCTGCCATGCTTTTGAATGTGGGCTTGTACACCTATCACAAGATTGCATGAACACCTTAAAGGAGGACTCAGTGCCTTTCACCATATCATACACATTCAAGTGGAAGACTTTTTGCATCTTATGTTTGAAAAAGTCAATCGGACCTGTGACATGCGAGGAAGATACACTATTCCAGTACCTCTCATATCTGGAAGATATATTATTCCAGTACCCCATAAAGGTTCAATGGGCATCTGTAACTGTTTATTGTTAGTATAGGGTAGTTGGTGCTGGACATGTAGGCTTAAAGACAATTAACAATAACTCTTTAAACATGAAAGAACAAACTATGCTACCCAATATATCTGAGTCTGTAAACCAATACCAACTATAAACATTCCAGCAGAAACATGAACTAAGAGTTAAAAGACAATACATAATATACAAGTTTCAAGGTACCGGAAAGCCGGCACATTCAGCTAATAAGTCAGTTAAGAATGCTAACTCGGTAAAGTGTCCTAACCATGTCAACACCAAAAGATAAAAGTGCTGTGAGCTGAGTTGACCTGTAGAAGAGCCCTTCACAATCCATTTTTGCTCATCCGAGCAATACAGAGAGACTTTTTTCCCTGTTCACAATGTCAGGATGCAAGCCCCATTCTTCAATGAGATTTACACGAAATGACTAATTATCATTGCTGGTTTAGGAAACCATCTAATCTTAATCCATAAAGTCATGAGGATGTAATTCAGACTATATCAATCCCTGCTTTTTTCCAGAACCCTGCTTTCTGGCTAGAAGGTTGGTTCTAATTCTCATTCTAAAAGGGCTCCCTACTATTTCTGGAGACTTAAAAAGGACTTCAGAAATACTGAACATTAGACTCAAATTTGTTTCATTAGTGCAACTATGGTCTAAACAAGCGATGTAGCCGTCTGGATTGTGTTATGTATAATAACTTGAAATAGAGCAAAGATGTCCGAGCAATGCATAGTGCTTATTCAACCAAGAGAAAAAACAGCTACTCACCCCTTCTCATTAACATCTCTGTAGCAGAGATATGCAGAGGTTGTGAATCGGAACAGATATCCAAGTGGCCACGCTTCTCTGTGGAGCCTGTTTGAGCTGGTATTTATTTGGTGGCTGTCCAGCTAGTTTTCACTCTCTTGATTTTTCAGTTCCCACTAGAGGAGAATGGAATGTGCTTGCAGTTTTTTTTATGCAGTGTTTATAAGTATCACTAAGGATCCCATGATGTAAAACATAAATTTCTCCATCATGGGATTATCTACTGAATTATTGAAAAAGCAATCCTTCTCCCTAGAAACGAAAGACAGTGGACTTAGGTTGCCAGCCCTTCATCGAGATCCTAATGCCTTATCTGGGCAGCAAAATGAACTGCCAGAGAAATGACTGGGATTAGAAATTCACTCTGAAGTCTTAACTTCTCAGTTTAGAGCTGTGCTGCCTATTTACCCAATGTATTGATTTTTTCGGTATCATAAACAGTGGTCAGTGAAGAAAACTAAGAAACCTAATCAATGGTTGAGAATGTAATTTTCTGTTTTGCAACTCCTACCTTTCCTCAACGCCCTGTTCCCTCCATAATTAAAATCTCCCTGTAATGTAGTTCCCAATGATTTGTCTACTGGTAAACAGAATGTTTGGGGGTGGTTTTCTGTAAAGCTGCTATCATTGGTTTACTTTCACCATACATTGGATTGGCATTTCAACAGCATTGTGTAGTTCATTAGTCCCTCCTTCATTATATTCCAGTGTTTCGTAACAAGCTGATCTTGTACTTGCACAAGACCTAGATGCAGAACACCTCCTGACCCATAAACAGGTCTCTGCAATTGCTCCAGGCTGTCATAAAATAAATACACCTTTTCCTGTTGCTTGGTTAGTTATTGAAGAATCACAATTAGGATTTCAGTGTTTCTGAGGTTTCTACACATATCTTTTCCTTATGGAAACATTTACATACCCAGTCATTTAAAATTCTATGTATCATCGGGGCTAAAAAAAAGTGAGATTTTTTTTAATAATGTTTTTTATTGTTATGTGACGAAAAAGTTGTTCACTGCTTTGAATTATTTGAGCCTAAGAGTTGGGTAGCAGAACCATAGTTTGGATGTCAGTATAAGTCTTTATATTACATTTGCTACTTAAACTGTTGTTGTTTTGTATGCAATATTGAAATATTTACATTTTAAGTGGGGCGATTTCTTCCTTTTCCGTGTTTAAAAAAAAAAAAAAAAAACACGGGTACTCCACTTGCAAGTTTTCATTAATAACACACAAATGTTATTTTTTACTTTTATATGTTGTCTATTATAGCATCAATGTCAGTAAAGGAGATCTTACAAAGCTTAGTGGATGATGCCATGGTGGACACAGAGAGAATTGGAACTTCAAATTACTTTTGGGCTTTTCCAAGTAAAGCCCTTCATGCACGAAAGCGCAAGCTGGAGACCCTAGAAACTCAGGTAATTATGGAATGAGTGCTAAGGCATATGTAAGCTTGACATTGAAGTCATATGGCCAGTATGTTCTTTGCCATTCTGTTTGTTTCGCTGGTTATTTTTTTTGCATTGCATATTATCTTTATTAAAACAACCATGTCATACCCATTTGAAAATATGTCACCCAAATCACCCTAATGTGATTGTACAGCATTCTTTTCTGCAAATATAAATGTGTTGCTGGAGCAGTGAGTGAATAAATAACCACAAATGACACTATTAAAGATTCAATGTGAGCGTGATTGTGGATGTCTTTTGATGCGCAAACTGTGAATGGTGTGAAGTAGGGTTTGAGTCACACATGTAAGCCCTTTGGTTTTGCCCAGTATCACTTTGTAACTGGTGGTCCTGGGTTCAGGGATGTTATACCCTGTGTGCAATAATTACAACGTATAGAACTCAGTGTGACCACCCTTGGTATTGGTTTGTAAAATCGAAATGGATGGAACTGGTGTTGGATGGAATTTTTTTAATCTTAGTTCATTTTTAGTGCATACATGTGAAAGGCAGCTATCTGCTTTAATATACAATACTTGGCTTAAGAATATGCTAGAAGAGGCAATCTGTTGCTCGATGAAGACTGGTTGGCATATGAGTGGGGATAGGATTTGCTTCAGCAGTATCACTAACATTGTATGTGAGGCTACACTGAGTTTCAGAACGAAGATGTGAATACATTTAATGGAATAATCCACAGAGTTGAACTGTTGTGAAATGCTATATGTAAGAACATGTGGGTTATATAATGTTATATAACTTGTCTTTCAATTTTTAATTCTTACACTGTGACCTTCCTTTGGTTCCATGCAGTCGACGCATGGCGCCATGCTAGTTTTTGTTGTTTCTCATTTCCTGCATTGGCATACAAAGTAAGTAAGTATATAAAAATCTTGGCAACTTTATGACGAAATAAAACTTTATTGATGGTTATCCCCCTCCCATCTCATTGAGCGAAACTAGTTTGGTTTGTTGCCAGATGGCAAACATTAGAAAAAGTAGTTCACCATGCAGCATTATAAATGCTGGATGCCGAGCATTTGCTTAAAAGGGTAAACTAAACTTTATCTATAATTGTGCCCGCAATGGCAACTCTGTGAAACAGCATTCTGAATGAGTATGCTTGTTATCACTCCCTCACTGAGACAATGATTACTGAGCGTTTATCTAAGGAATTAGCACTGCAAGGATTACTCTCTCACATTGTGGCCCTTTGCTATAACAATCAAGTCTTTCATCCAAACCATTAAACGGCAACAAGGGTACTAAAATTATAACATTTGGCTTTGGCTTACTCTGTTGTGCCATTTGGCTGTGTTTGCTAAAATGATTTTTGAAATAAAATTATTTTTATTGTTTTTAAAAATATATTTTATTGTTTTTTGTGAACAATAGAAAAAAAAATATCAGTGTCACACTTCCAGAGCAATAACCCATAAACTGCAGGACTGTAAATGCTACATGGAGGAACGCCATGGGCCACAGTATCATCAGGGTAGGTCCGATTAAAAAGGAGCACATCTCTGTTACGGTGCCAAATATACAAGGGCAGCACAGCATTCTCCCCAAGTGGGATAATCAGAGGTAGCACACGATCAAGATGCGAGGTCATAGCATGAAATCCCAGGTGTCCCATATAAAGTGAAATTTGATCGGGCAGCCCCTACTCTTGTACACTGCCCTCTTTGCGGCCATGTACATATCCATACCTTTTTTCCATTCAGTCACGGACTGGGTCTCTTGAGCCCCCCCAGGTCTCGCAATGTCTCTTTTCGCTATTAATAGGGCTAAGTTACAAAGTGTAAGCCATTTGCGGGGGAGATCTATGTCTCCGAGGACTCCTAGTAGAATATACCTGGGGTCTTCCTGTAAAACAGCGTCAACTATCTTCCCCAATTCAGTCAGCAGGAATCTCTAATAGGGGTGTAGTGCCGGACAGGACCAAAGTGTGTGGAAAAAGTTGCCTCTTCTGTCTCCACATCTCAAACATTCACGGTGTCTCATAGGCTCTCATTATTCTGATGAGACTACTGGATTTTGAGCGGCAGAATCGCCTGCGGTGTAGGAGACTAAGTCTTACCCACTGCAGGTGACACCTGTCGCTCCAATGGGGGTTTTTCTCCGGCCAACTAGCAGTGCCTCATCTCTACCCAAGGATAGTGATGATTGGGCTGCCGAGCGCATGACATACTTGGCTTCTCAGGGAAGTCGTGGTTACTCAGGTCTCATTCGGTTCTCTCACTTACAAATCAGTCTCATATATAAATGAGAAACAGAAGCAGTATATGTTTAAATAATGAGTTTAATAAAAACAACTGCATCTTAGATATCAAGGCGTGAGCTGTAATAACCAGGATGACACAACATGACAGTATGCAAATTGGGACGAGTAGAGTGAAGCATAAGAACAACGCTATCATGTTGTCACTATTGTCAATGGACTAATCCCTACCTATGCTAGCATAGAGCACAGCATGCTAAGCTCTAAATCTGCCCTTCAGGTTCCCCTGGGAAGACATGAACCCCCAGACCTGAGCAAAGGCCTGCGGTCTGCGGTAGCATCTGTAGCGAAGCAATCAGCATACAGTCGTGGTTCCCTGGCTGGAATCTCCCTCTAATGTGTAAGGGACAAGGAAGTGTTTTTATAATAACCCAGCGGATATTCTGAGAAAGTGTCCCTATGTAAAGATGTGTATTTTCTTCGAGTATTGGAGACTAAACTTCTACCACGTTCACCGGCAATGTACCGTGCTGTAGCCTTGGAAAAAGCACAGAGTGATCAAGAATGTCTTGTTTGAGAACAGAGTGCTGGCCTAGGCAAAAACAGTTAGATAGATGGAAATAAAACAAGACCATAAAACTGGTTATTCTAACAATAATAAGACAACGCTAAATAAAATATATCCAGGTTAAAGTGCACAGCGGCCTAGTGTGTTAAAATAACGTGCATGGACCTATGATTAAAATGGCTACACAACAACGGAAGGGCACCCACCCCATTGCATGAAGTCGAACTCTGTCATAATAAATGCAATGCATTATTTTTAATTGAATGAGGCGTAGACGGGAGTTAATTGCCACCTCTCTGGGAAACATAAGAGCCGCCTCCCAGTCTGTGTCTTCCAGCCCGCCAATGGTTGCCTCCCATGTGGACCTCAGTTTGAGGAGGGTGTCAGGCATGTTATTGTTAAGTGGTCTTTACATGGTGGATCCCGCCTTCTCCAGTATTTCCCCTATCAGTAATTTGCCTTCCAAGGGTGATTTCTCCGGTATGTCGGTTGGAATCGGCTCTGCCCTCCACGCATGTTGGAGTTGAAGATATCGGAAGCGCTGCATATCGCAGAGATTGTATTCCCGCTGTAGTTCAGGGAATGGTGCCAGGCTACCTTTAGACAGTAGATCTCCTACCCTTGAGATCCCTGTGATGCCCCAGTCTTTGAATCCTTCTAGCTTAGTAACCTCTTTAAGTATGTTTCCCATCCATAACGGAGTTTCCTGTGTAATCTTGCCCTCCCAACTTATACGTCTAGATGCTTTATGCCATGCCTCAATCACTACCTTAGTTGCGGGTAGGAGGCACTGTGTTCTTCCTCCTCCATATAGATAATGCAAGTGGAAATTGTGTTTTTTCCAATGCCTAGGTAGGATCAGCTACATAACTCCAGTTGTTTACTATCTGTAGATGAGTCTCCCTAATCCCACCATTTTAGCAGTTTCTTTGTAGCGTCTGTAAGCTTTTTGTTGTCTGTTTTGCCAGAGTAGCCGCTGTAGTTCTCTATGTATTTTCAGGGAAAGCTCATCTGGCAGTCTATAATAGGAATTCTGTATGGCATATTGGAACTTTGGGAGGGTAATCATCTTAAACATGGCAGCTCTACCCATGATTGTAAGAGGGAGTGACTTCCTGCGCTTCACGTCCGCCTGGAAATCTGAGAGTATTTTGCCAATATTACAGCGAATACTACTTTTTGCGTTGCATATTGCATAGATTCCTAAATATATGAATCCCTCACGGGTTACCCTAAGGCGTTCGGCGAGGTCTCCCACCAGGGACAGCCCGGTCTCCATCTGAGAATTGCAGTAAAGGATTGATTTATTCCAGTTGATGCTGAAGTGTTGTCCATAAATTTCAAAGGCTTGGACCATAGATGGGAGCGCAACATGTGGATGGGTTATGTAAAGAAGAATATCATCCAAGTGTAGTGATATTTTCTTTTCTGCAAGGGCCTGAAATCCATGAATAAAAGAGTTATCAAGAATGTGACGGGCTAATTGTTCTAGAGTAAGGGCAAAGAGAAGGGGTGATTATGGACACTCCTGTCTGGTGCCTCTTTGAATACGGAAGTCAGCTGACCTGCACCACCACACAGGTTCCTTATACAATAGTGCCACCCATGCAAGCAATCTATCACAGAACCCCAGTCGTTGAAGGGTGGCCATCATAAACGGTCAGTGTACTATGATGATAGTGACTTCCCTGCCCCACATACCCTGTAACCGCTACATATGTCCCAGTGGACTTGAAAGAGAGGTGCCTTCTTAGCTAGGATTGCCACCCTCTCGCCCCAGATGTAAAACCTCCATGTGCCCGAAGTGTATAATTTCCTCTTGCGAGAAAATGGCAATGAGTGCCTCTGAGGTGTGTTTCCTGCAAGAGGACAATGTCTGGTTTCTGGTGGCATAGGTAAGCTGCTACTAGCCCTCTCTTAACCCTGTGTCCCAGTCCGTTTACATTCCACATAAGTAGAGTGTGCTCCCTCGGTGGAGTCAAGTCTTGTCATTGGCACTCTGATGTTTCAATGTTTTGAACCATGTTGGGTAATAGAGACCGTCATTTGACACTACATCTCGCGGCTGCGTAGCTACAGATGAACAAGTGATAATCAAACAAGACTGAACAAAACAACCCCAAACCCTGCCCCTCTACCCACACCCTCCTCCCTGTTACATACGTGGCCTCCTACATTCTATAGCCATCGTGTCACTGGATCAGGCCTGAGGGTCTGTAGCCCACCCCAACTATAGATAATTATAAATTTGTAGTTTACTTCTGCAAGGGAAGTTCACTTACAAACGATCTCCCCCGCAAACTGTGAACTAGTTCCCCCAACGCCTGTACGGTCTATCGCCCCAAGGCATGGTACCAGCAGGTGAGGGAGCAGCTGAGTCTTGCTCTATACACACACACCACTCCACACTCTCACCAGCTGTCAATAGGTGGAGAAAGGAGGCAAAAGGAAAAACTAGTAGGAAAGAAAATAACAAAAAGGTTGGAGGAAGTGGGGAGTGCAACTGGGGTGGGGGGAAGCAAGGAGGGGAAATGGGAATGAAAGAAAAGGGAAAGGAAGGGGGAGGGACAAAGAGAACAAGCATTTGCAATGCAACGGGTCTCGCGTTTGCTCATGTTAGAGCTGATAGTGTTGTAAACTCCTAACCTGACTTTTCACCTATCGGCAAAAGTGCATTTATCTACATAACCCGAAAAAGTGCAATTAACTGTGTAAAGCGCTCGACTTCTGCCAAGCGAAATCGTGCTAGGAAAATATAGAAAAAGTAGTCCACGAGCCGGACAGAAAACAGCGAGCCTCGCATGTTTTCTGTACTTGGTCGATGCGCTCGAAAAGGGCTAGCCACCGGAAAAGGCATGACATATGCATGCCTTCGACTAATGAAAGCAAGCAGGTTTTAAAAGGCAAGCCCACGAACCAATGAAAAACACTGACGTGACGTCGACAGGGCTCCGAGCCCTTTTCTAATACCTAAAGCGTCTCGCTGCGATACGCATGCGCGACCCTAAAAAGGAGTAAGAAAAATAGATGAGAGAAAGAAGTTAAGTGAGAGAAGTTTGGGGGGAGAGACTCCTTTCTCCAGGCTGTCCGTGCACAGAGCTGTCCAGTTGTCCTAAGAATGAAGAAAAGACAGGATCAAAGTTCCTGTTGGATCAATGTGCAGTATCCCCATCCGTGACTTTGCTGAGATTTATGTTGCAGTTATCCATTTGTTCAGCCGAGGGATCCCATGGGGCAGGGCTCCTGTCCTCATGATCTGTCTCCATTCTCTATGTTTGCGACTGGTGCTTCCACAGGATGGGAGGTCGTCTTGTTCCTTCTTTCATAGTCTGAGTCCTAATTGGGGAAGACCAGTGCATCTCTTGTGAGACTCATTCTGTGGGACCTATCTAGGGCACTCCTTGATTGCTTTTCTTTTTTGCACTTAGGGGTCTCTATTTTGGACCTGGTCGCCCTCTTGCCCTGCTCCCGCAAAGTATCTGCAGTTGGTCCATTCCGTAACATGGGGGGGCTGTTCCTCAACCCATCTCCATGCTTCCTTGGGAGTCTCAAAAAAGTGTGCTTTATCAGGGAGTATAACTTTTAATTTCGCAGGGAAGAGGTGCATACAGTGGAGGTTCATTGTTCAGAGTTTAACTTTCACCTCATCAAAGGAGTGTTGTTGTTTTTGCATGCCTCAGGAGTAGTCCAGGAAAATCAGTATCGTGGAGGAGTCAAAAGTGAGTTTTCCCTGCTGTGTGCCTCTCGAAGAATCACATCTCCATCATAGTAGTTCAAGAAGCGCGCTGTAAGGGCTCTTGGGGGGCGCCAACACTCTGTGTGCCCCTTCTATCACAAAACATGTTGAGAAGTTGGTGGATGGGAGGAGCGGAGCCAGGTTTCTAAAATTATGGGTGTTTGTGTTCCCTTCACTCCCTCAGGGAAACCTATGAATTTAAGGTTATTACACCACGTACTGTTTTCGGCGTCATCCACTCTCCCAAGAAGGTCTTTAGTGAGTGCATTTAATGATGTCAAGTCTGCTCCGTGTGTATGGGTCATGTCTTCAACCTCTGAAATTCTCTCTTCCGCCGTCACTCTGACTGAGAATTTACGCAGTAGGGAAACCTCTACCGCCACCTCACCCACCTTTGTCAGGGGGTGGGTGGGGGTGCGGGCGAGGGTCCAAGTGAGTTTCCCCGACTGCACCAGCTGGCGCAGAAGTTATTTGAGTCAGGTCCGCATCTGGCGCACTCCTCAGCTCTGATCGCTGCCATCTTATCAGCATACCCCCGGGACACCCCATCCTCCGTTGAACCTCACAGGATTGCCTCAGTTGACCCAGGCGAATCACCACCACTCAGGGGACATCCCGTGTCTCGGCCGCATGTACTAGGGAGATGGATGGGGGGGCTATTAGTAGGATTAAGGCAGGATGATGTTAGTGGGCTCTGCTGGAGCTCGCTCTAGGCACGTCTAGCCTGCCATGACGATGTCCACGCCCTGTTTTTCAAACAAAAGAAAGAAAAAGCCCTGCATGTGGACATCCATAGTAAAATACCTTGAATGGATAATACATCTCAAGATCTTAATGCATCTTTTCACTCTCAATATGAACATGATGACCTCATTATGTAGTAGTGATGTGAGAGCAGTCATGCCATTGCCCAGCAGTTTCCCTCTTAGCCACAGGTGTGCCCAGCCTATTAAGAGTTTTTCCTCCTTGGGACCCAACCACACCTCTAGGATCCCCAGAATGACAAGCCCAGGAGAGGGATCTACAGGCCCTTCCATCAGTCTTAACTGTATCTGAAATATGGTGTGTCAGCATTTTTGTATCTCCGGACAGCCCCATACCATGTCAAATAAGTTACCTGTTGCAGAATGACATCAAGTACATTCGGGTGAGGGAATCTTGCTCATTTTACATATTTTGACTAATGGGAAATACATTCTGTGTAGGTAATTAAGGTGAATGAGAAGTAGTCTAACTGATATTACCATTGCCAGCGCACAAGACTGCTGGGGATTGCCAGCGGCAACTACACCGTCCAAAGTGCTTTGCGTCAGAAGGTGCCAACGACTGCTTCCGCCCCTCACTCCTCAGTGCTATAAAGCGCACTTGCACGCCTGAAGCGCAAGACGCCACGAGATAACTGGGGGCTCCCAGCAGGGACTACATCTTTCACACATTTTTTGTACCAGAAGGTGCAGACGTCTGATCGCACCCCTCACTCCTCAGCGCTGTAAAGAACACTTGCACCCAGTGCACTTGCAATGCGGGATGAGTCTGGGCTGTGCCTGGACCAAGAGCGGGCCTGTTTTTGCTCAGAAGAGGCTGGACTAGGTCTCCCCTCTTTAATTAGTTCTCTACAAAGATACGGTTTGGCTCTTCTTATTATATCAAATTTTGAACTATTACAATCACCGGCTCCTACAATCTAGCCGAGTGGGGCCAAAGTTATGTCGGGATCCACCCTAGATAGGTTTCTCTGAAGAATGGTGGGCCTATTCAGCAAGGAAACTGACCTGGTGGAACATCAAATATCTTTTTCACCAACCTCCCCCCCTGAAGACCCCCCTCCTTTTCATGTCCCCCCCGTACAGCTGGAGAACCTGCCACCAGAGATATCTACCCCACAGGCGAGTAGGAAGAAGGAAGTGTTGCCCACTAGGGCCACCAGGTGGGGCAGAGATGGGAGATGGATGGGTGAAAGGGGTTACAAGCCCAAACAGGGAGTCGGCGGAAGGACCTAACACTACTGCATTGAAATTGCCCCAGATGCTTGCCTCTATGTTGTATACATGCCTCGTTTAGCAAATGGAGCAGAGGAATCTCTCTCACAACTCAAAAACAAGACTGTGCATTGTCTTTTGTACCCACGCTGGCCGTCCTCTATCAGATGCTCGGCATATATTGATGGTCAAGTGGGTAGACTGGGTGGTGCCTCACTGCGTTGTAAATTTGAGGGCCCCATCCATTGTCTACAACTTCCTTAATAGTGGCACATTCCACAACCGGGCAGGATCTAGCACCTCACTCCTGCCTTTAGGTTTCTTTTATTGCCATCTCAAGCACAGGTCTGGGCTCGTCCCACAGACCTTGCAAGCAGGCCTGCAAAGCTGGTCCCTGGGAGAAAGTATTGACCAGTGGAAGAACCGTGTCACAACGGAAAGTCCTTCTCTGCTGACAGAGGCCGACTGAGGCCATACCAACCAGGCGGACTGTAGTAGTAATGGGATACTGGGTTTAGATAGCACAAGCCACAGTCTCAGCCTATTCCAAAAATAGTCATGTGCCATTGTTAGTCCTGTGCCCGCAGTCTGAGCAAGGATCTCCCACCGGTGCCCCAGGGCTTTTGGCCAACCCAGGCCCAGACAATTTATCACTGCTTGCTAATACATTAGAATGCCGCTCGACAGGCGCTATTGATAATTTCCATTCTCCCCTTTTACCCCAACTGCTCATCTGGAATATTGCAGGAATCAGGGGTGAGTTAGGGGATCTTGACTGGGGTACTTTTGTGGATGGCTATGACATCTGCTTATTCCAGGAGACGTGGGCATTAGATATGTATGTGTGGCTACAGAAGTTACAGCATCACAGTCATTAAATCTAGTGCAACTATTCAAGTACGCATTAGGCAATTGTAAAAGGCGATTTTAATCTCCATTTGAGCCGAGTAGTTTGGCTTGTGAACTGTCTAGCGACAAGAACTTAACTTGGGGTGTCCCAGATCTTGTTTGCCCTACTAGGGGGCACCTGCCCAGAACAGCGCTCCAGGTTGTGGACATCACCCTAACGCATGGTATTCAAACATGCAATGAGCAATCCCTTTCAGAAATACTGCTTGCACCGACATACAGATGAGGACCATACCACAGTACAATTGAATTTATTTTTCTGGATGTCAGACTGTGGAGTAAGCTAGACAATATGGTTGTGGTAGAGTGTGAAGAGAGTGGCCTTTTTTAACCCTTTGTCATTAAAGTTAAAAGAATCAATGACTCTCCCATGCCCGGTAACTGCAGAGTATGTTTATTGTCAGCTTGTAGCCACTAATAATAGGAGGAATGTGAAGTGGGAAACAGTCATCTCTACCCCAGAGGAAGTTAAGGCCCTGTTTTCAATCTTGGTCACCCATGTGGGCAGTATATCTGTCAACTGGGGAAAAAAAAAACCTGACCCTAGCTAAGCAGAACATGGTATTTTGTAAGTTGAGGAATCTCCTCACAAAGGAGTCTGAGGAGCCTCAAAACTATCGTCAGGGGGAGGGGGAAGGGAGGGTTCAATAGCTCATGAAAAAAGACAAAGGCAGACCTCCTAAAAGCTATAAAGGGGGAGGGGGACAGACAGGCAATCAGGGAGCACAGGGCCATCTACAGGCCTAATCCAAGGAAAGGAAAGCAGCCTGGTGAGACGGTATTTGGCATGACATTGGATGCTGCTATAGCAAATGATCAGAAGAAATTCTGGGCCCTGGGGAGCACGAGTGGCAGAAGGCCAGGCAATCCTGCAGAAACATCCATCTTACCCTGCCACTGGGTTGCCTGTTTTGGGAGCTCGTACTCCTGTGCCACTATACGTGACGTTCACCTTGTATGCAGGAGTTGTCCTAGAGTAAAGAACCACACCCCACCCCTCCAGTAGTCTTCAGTCTTGAGGAAACTGAGCGAGCTGTGGCCTCATTCAGACCCGGGAAAGCACCAGGCCATGACAAAATCCCTACAGATGTTTTTAAATCGGATATTAAGGTGTGGGTCCTGTACATCAATGTGGTCTCAAATGCTATCTCAGTGGAGGGTGCAATCCCTAAGTCGTTGAAGGGGACGGAGATCGTTCCAATTTTCAAAAAGGAGGACCCTAGTGAGCCCTTCATCTACTGCCCTATCAGCTTGATAGAAAACCTTGAAAAATAATTTTGCAAGCATGTATTATAGCGGTTGTTGGATTGGGGCGAGGAAAATCATATTCTTTTAGGTCTGATGCAGGATTTAGGCATAAAACTAGTGCCGTCGACCAAGCCTTTTGGTTTCTTTTGATAAAATGGAAGATGGTGGACCTGGCTAAAGGCGATCGCTGTGGCATTTATCGATCACCTTGCTACATTTGACCTGGTGCCCAGAGGTAAGGTGAGGGAGGTGCTCCTGAGGTTAGGATGACCCTTCCTACCCCCAACCTTTTGCCTTTGATCCAGTTGCTCCATGTGGGGAATTTTGACAAAGTCAGGTGTGGCGTGCCCGGAGAACTAACCAAGTTCTTTCCTATAAAGCAAGGTGTGCTCCTGGGGTGTGTCCTCACCTCTACCCTCTTCGTTCTATATATAAACAACTGTATTGCCTACTTATTGAATTGTCAATGATTCCCCTAGCCTAATTGGGGGGGAATTCCATCACTCCTGCTTGCGGGGATAACACGTTGGTGCTGTCCAAATCCAAAACTTGATTGATAGCTTCAACTCCTTCTTTAAAGACTTTGCCCTTGAAATTAACACGTCCAAGACCAAATATATGATTTGAACCAAGAGAGCCAGGGCGAGATGGGTTAGTAAGGTGGGACCTGAAACACTGGAAAGAGTCCAGGAGTTTGGCTACTTGGGCATCAGGTAAGATTATACTGGATCCTGGCACCTGCAGATCACAAAGAGCACCCTAATTGTGAAACATCAAGCTGGAGCCATATGCAAATTTGCCAAAAAAGCTGATTGGTCCCCTGTAGTCCAGCAATAGAATTTTATAAGACCTAGGCTAGGTGTGCTGCGCTGTATGGAGCAGAATTATGGGGGCATTGAACCCCATTTCCTTTAGTATAGCAGAAAATAACTTTATTAGAGGCCTCTTGGACTTAGGGAAGGGTATGCAACTGGTGCCGCTTCGCTTGAATCTGGGGATCCACGAGATATCGGCACTGATAGCGCTAAGACCATTAATGTTCTGGATTTTTATTTGGAGCACTTATGAACTGTGCCATTTTAGGAAGGGCTTGCAGGAAGTCATTACGGTCAAGGTGGCAGGGAAAGTCAGATGGCTAGGGTCTTTCAAAAATGCCTAGAGTGAACTGGGACTAGGGAAATTCTGGAGCAAGCCCCAGTCCATTTGTCAAGCTGACACCCCTTAAAATAATAAATTGGTCCAGGAGAAACCTACCTGCAACAGGTACCACTCAACTTCACTAGGTAGCTTAACAAGTGCTTCTTCCTCCACAAATCTGTAATTAAGGCTGAGAAATTCTTCGATTTTATCCACCCCGGCACATGCTCGATCCCCCTGTCTCCAGTTCAAGCAAATGATTCTCCAAGTAGCAGCCTTCACCATCAATTGGGGAAAGATGAAACAGGGTTCTGACCTTTGCTTTTAGTGTGAAAAAGCATGTGAAAGTGATGAGTATTTGTTGTTCTTTTGCCCTCTCTATGTCAAACCTAGGCACAAATGAATTGTCCCCCTATGTAGCTCCCTTAGTTTGCAAATCCAAGGAGAAGCTTATAGACTATGCAAAAGTGATACCTCCTTGATCGTGGTGTTAGCTGTTTCCAAATTCCTGTATATATCTTGACCGGTTAGGCTTAAAGCACTGGGCCCTGCGCAGAAGCCATGCCTTAGATGATTTTCTGTATGACCCTGCTTTTCAGGTTATTCTAATTGTTTAATGAACTGCTGCACACAATTTTTATAGATATTTATTGTTATTTCAAAATGTTTTTTAAAGATGTAATATGTTTTAAATGTTTTATTGATGTACCTTTTTGATGCTAAAACAGATGTTTCGAACGATCAATAAATGAAACGATATGACCATTTCCTAAGGTGCCATACGTGCATCCTTCCAGTCTTGCTCGTCCATTTGACCTAGCTCGCCCTCTCGTTTATGTTCAGAAAGAGATTGTGGCATTCAAGATTAGAGTTTTGTGATGTTTTGAGATTCCTTTTTGCTTAAGTTATCTATAATTAATTGTGCCCCTATCTGGTATATTCTGGGAGGTTGTTCATCTCAAATTAATTAGATCCCATATTTAAGCTGCAGTTATCTATAAAAGTATTGCTAAAAGTTATTGTCAAATCAAACATCTCAAAATCACACTCTACAAAACAGAGGTAGAATGGTTTGTCCCAGAGTTGTTTCTCAAATGTCCCGCTAATGGCAGCAAGTATTTTTGAATAAATATAACAACCGTAAAAAGCAGTCGTTTTTTTTTTATTTTATTTTTATGTTCTTTTCTTGGTATATTATTGTAGCATTCAACAACACTCAGTGTCAATGTGAAATACTCTGTTGGGTGGTTACATGGATTCAGGATGCCCATCAAAAACATGTAGTACCAGAAACGGGAAAGCTACTGGGTTGAATAAGAAATGCTGCTCAGAACTTAATGATATCAGTCCCTTTTTTTCCAACATTTCCTCAAGTACACTTTCTGAAAGAAAAAGTGAAAGAGTTCATCATGGAAAATCCTAGAACCTGTAGGTTGCTGCCTCCTGGGGATGTGTGTTTAGAGTCTGTTTTACTTACCCAGCCTAACTGTCTGTCTCGTAAGGCTCCATTTATTGATGGAAGTAGATGGGTGCCTGGTTGTGTGGTGCCTTATGTATGAGACAAAGAACCTTGACATCACCCTTTTGTTGGTTCGATGATCATAGATTAGCTTCTACTTAAGGAATATGTGATCTCTCTTATGCTTCTGGCCAGATTTAATGCTTGCTGTTTGATTTTAAACTTGTGTATCCTTGTCTTCATGTCCTGGATGTCCCATGTGGGTATTATTGCAGCAATTGAAGTGGAGGATGACCAGTGCAAGGTTGAGAGCTTTCTTTTCTGTCAGTAGTATTAAAAATGTATTTCCTTTTATACATCAATTCATTTTATTAAAGTCGTGGAAAAAAAGGTAAATGCCTACAACCCCAAGGGGCTGGCAGCATGACATCATTAAAGAGGAAGGTGTACACAGCTTTTGCCTACAACCCGGGGGCCGACAGCAATACTGAATAAAGCGACCATTATAAACGACAACAAACCCAGGAACAATCCCCTCATCCTACTAATCCTTCTGAAAGTGGAAGTAAATGATGGGTGTTAAAGTTCACTCATGTCTAAGATTGATGGGTGGTCGAGTCAGTATCTAAGAGTGTTGAGTGGGGGTATGAATCAACGGAGAATCAGGGATGGGCAGTAACCGCAGTAGTGTCAAGTAGGCGGGGAAGGTCAATTCAATAAATTCTGTAGATAGCATGCGTATGAAGGGAGCCCAGTCTGTCGTTTAATCCTCTGGTCTCTGATCTTTTGTGAGCAACATTTTCTCCATTCCTAGAATAAACTATAGTTTTCTGCAAACAAGTTGTGTATTGAGGGCTTTTATCGGTTCCCTAAAGATCAAGAATTACCTGGTGTACTGCACCTAGTGCCAATGCCATGTGCTTTCCTCGGCGTGAATATAGAGGAAACGTTAGGGGTTGGGAAGCCCAAGGATCGTGTAGACTGAAAACCTAGGGATATAGGTCTCAAATGCTTTGTCAGTGTTGTCCAGCACCTGTTCCCAGAAGTGTGAGAGTTTGGGGCAGTGCCATAAAAGGTGGAGTAGCGAGCCTTTCCCCCCATAGCCCCTCCAGCACTCCTTAGAGTGTTTAGTGTGCCGAGTCTGGCCAGGGTTAAATATCCTGGACACTATCTTAGGTGCTTTCTCTGTGCTTGAGATGTTATGTGCAGTATGACGTGCTTTGTGATAAATGTCTGCCAACTCCACATCCAAAAGAGGTCTGCCAGTCTCATCCTGCCACAATATTTGCCCTGGTGAGCGGGTGGTATTCTCCTCCTTTTTTAAGGATGGTGTACAATTCAGTGATTAGTCACCTATCATTTTCCTTCAAGAGTAACCATTTTTTGATGGGTGTCCTCTTTGCATGGGGCCAGACAGAAGGCAGCAGCACTCAATGGTGCGAACTTGGATGTATTGGATCTGGTCCACTTCCTCCAAGCCATAGTCAGTTTTGATCTGATCAAAAGGAATTATCCCTTGAGATTCAAACAGGTATCCAATCAGTTTACAGCCCCCTTCTCTCCAGTGCTGAAAACGATCCGGTTGAAGCCCCAGAGTGAACTCTGGGTTATTAAGAATTGGTGACATTGGGGAAGGGAAGGTTGTTAGGGCCGCTTTAACCACCACTGCATCCCATATATGAAAGATAGAGCTCAATACTAGGAAGAAATAGAGTCTCCAAGCCCTGTACGTCTTAGAAAGCCATTGTTCCTTCCAGATATGGGAGTCGGCCACTGCCTGGTCCATGAAACATCAATGTTTCTCAGTGAGCGGTCTGCTCCATTCCACTAAGAACCGCAGTGGCAAAGCCTGGTAATAGTGCAGGAGGGAAGGCACAGCAAGGCTTCCCTCACGCATTGAGCATTAGAGGCAATATTTGTGTAGGCAAGGTTTCTCCCCCAATCCCCTCTCGTAAACCTGTAAGTGCATGCTTGGGTGGGGTCAGTGGTAGAACTTGAAAAAGAATGCGCAGTAAAGTGGTCATTTTAATGGCTGCAATTCTGCCCAGCCAGAAAAGACACAGACGGACCCAACTGCTTATATCCACCCCGATGTGCTTGGCCAAGGTGCTATAGTTGAGAGTGATGGTTTTAGGAATAGAATTTGCAAGTTGGATCCCGAGGTAGGGAATATAGGTGAAGGCCCATTCAAATGGGAATTGGGCCCGCAGTGAGGCTTCAGACGGAGGAGAGACAAAGAGGTTCAGGATTTGTGATTTTTGCATATTGACCTTGAAGCCAGAAAATGTTCCAAAAGTTTTAAGATCTGTGACCAGAGGTACTTCCCCTTAAGGTACGTTTATTTTGTTGAGCTGCAGAATTGGGGGTATGTTGGGGACCAAGCCTATTCCCAGGATGTGAACTTTTTGGGACTGAGTTGGTAAGTGACTGACAGTTCAAATAACTAAAAGTATGATGGGATCTTCCAGTCCCAGCAGCAGGACCTCCATCTCAGAGGCATTCATAGAGAACCAGTAGTGCTACATTTTTCACTTCGTCCATATAGCGCATACATCTGGTTTACTAAAGGCCCTAATTGAAAGCTGAGTATTGTCAGTATGATTGTGTACAATTGTGACCCCCCTGGTAGTAGCTGCTGAGCAAGCTTGCTAGGATAATCATGTATATATTGGTGTGGACAACCACTTTCAATGAAGTCAGTATCTACGAATCTTTCTCAGATCTGTCAACTACTTTGTCATTTTAACTGTCTTGTCTTGAGCATGTTCTTCATATGAAGACGTGGCAGGATGATTAAGTATCAATCAGATTTTAGGCCATTAAATCCACTTTTGACATGGGTATCTATGAAGTCCCTAGGTATTTTTCCCCTGAACTTAATTTGCAGACTAAGGCTAGCTATGTCCAATTGCAGCTCGACCTGAGGACTGCATACATTCTTTTTTGACATATCTTCCCCTTGAATGAGGGCTATCTGAAGAATGGCCTATGTACTCCTTGATGCATGAAAAGTAAAATGTTAGCCTAAGGATAAAAAACATATCCTCTGACTTTTTAATTTTGATGAAATTCCACTCCTGTAGCAGTTTTTACACAAATGTAAGTTTGAGAAGGGGGTGGAAAAACTGGGTTACACTTAGAAGGGGCAGTTGCTATCCATTTGAAATTTTGAAACATTAGCAAGCTCACAGGGTTGTAGGTGTTTGCTAACATTTCCAATACTTTTATTATTTTAAATGTATAGGTAAAACTACTCTCAAAAAGGTGGAATATGTGTGCGTTTGCTGTGGGGCGGTTACACAGACCAACCATAACCCTGGGGATGGTTTTGTCATTTTGAAAAAAAGAGTAAATATACAGTCTTAATCAATTGTTATGATTCAGACCTGATATGCTGTGTTCCTGATTATATATTTTGTGTTTTACATTGTGCTGTGCAGCACTGTTTGAGTACTTCAAAACATCAGTGAAATTGACAGGATACAGACAGATGAAAGACGAGAAACAAAGTGAGATTGGAGTCCGATTAGATGGGCAGAGCTAATTTCCAATATTCTTCGATTGTGACCCTTAGACTGAAGCATTCAGTTAAAAGGCAATTTGGAATATTTCAGTCCTTAGGAATTTGCTTCAGAGGAGGGCTTGATGTGCCATGTCTGCAGAGATTTAGGCAGCATGGCGACTTGGTTCTGTACCCTTTGTAGTCTTGACAAAGAGTTCCTTAGTGAGGCCCATCCACAAAATGGTGTTGCAGTAGTCGAGATGTGCCATAAGTGTTCTAGGCAACTCCACCCAGTGATTGATTTGGAGAAATGGCAGACTTCTACAGTGTACAGAGTGCTGTGTAGTATCTTAGAACTGTATGTGTTAGGACCTCGAGACTAGAGGTGGACTTATGAAGGAAATTACGTAAGCAGTCTGAGAGGTGTCGAGGAGTGATTTTTAACGGTTATTGGGATATTGAGGGTTCAGTTGAAGGTTGTCTGCTGGTGAGTAAAGACATTAACTATGAACTCTGTGTGTGGTGTGTTCTTATGCATACTACTGGGCTGGGGAGGACGCCACGACTGGTGACGAGGATGGGACACGTGCCCAAAAGAAACAGAAGTGCTCTCCCTGAAAGTTTGCAAGAAATAGCAAACTGCTAGTGCATGCCATGTGTGGCCAAGCCGAAACAAAGAAGCCTGCAGTTGACATATGTGGAGTGCATGCGCCACTCCAGCCTGTACGAGACCTCGCGAAGACGTTGTCGGCCTGTCATGGGAGCACCATTGGATAAGCCCACCAAGACTTGCCAGCCAAGCTAAGAAAAAAAGAAGGTGCTGTGCCACAACACAGAGCCTTCAGTCATACAAAGAATGCTAGAAGACAGCGACAACCAGGTACGAGAAATGAATATATGCTCACCAGTAAGATCAACAGTCATGACTAAAACATCAGTCACAGCAACTGAGACCTGCTGGCGAGGCTGATCCATGCAAAGTAGAAAGTAGCATTTACTACATTTTGAATCTTGCCTCAAGCGTGGTGGCTTGAACACATGGCCCACTGCTGTCAAAGTCACAAGATGGACCCAGAAAGAATAAGCTGCCGAAATAGCATGAAGAAATTATTCGACTGAAACAAAAAGACGAAAGCAAAGACTGGAGCGTGCAACAAACAGAAAATGCACACACTGTCAAAAGTGAAGAAGGTGCAGCACAGCCGCTGGGCCGGGCAAGCGACCTAAGCTCGGGTACAGAGCCGGTACTTCCAGAAATCTTGGGTTCAGGTACACAACAAACGTTGCCTCAACAGCACATACTCTTGACGTCTGAACAAAGAAAGGTGAAGTACACAGTAGCTATTTTCCTGAAACCTCGCCGCCATTCGATACCCCCAAAAAACAGAATATTAGCTCCAGATGGACTGCGTGGATCGAGACTTTCGATTATTTCATAGACACTCTGGAAGTAAGTGATGAGAAAATCATTAAATACTTGAAGAATCTCACGGTGACGGAGTGAAAGAATTGATAAAGAAATTCTCTCAGACTGAGACAGTGAGGTCACATGTTACAAGAGAGATTAAGTCTAGGAAAGGTATTAATGGCTGCTCGAGCTGAGGAACGAGCTGATCGGCAAGCAGCTGACATGGAAGCGGGAACAGCAAAAGGCAAATTGGCATTAATAATGGAGTAGACACCAGCACCAAGCAGATTCCTGGAAGTTGACGTACCAAAAAAAAAGTTTCTGAAGTGGATTTTCCTTTCCACGAGAATAAATGTCCAACCATCGCACAAACATGTAAAGGTTGCGGAAAGGAGAACCGTTTTACAACCATTTGTAAAGCGGACAAAAACTCAAATGCATCATAGCAGGGGAAGTAGATGGAAGCCAGAAGGTTCCAGAAGCAGTCTTTCAACACCCACAAAGACAAAAAACTAGCACAACAGCGACAGGTCGAAACTAAACTAAATCGATCGCCATCAAGTTCATCCTGCAAGAGTTCCTTGATGTCCCCATCAAAAAGGGAACAGCATGCACAAGTGGGCCTTTCCGCAGGTGCCCCAGCCAATCTCAGTGGAGAGGAGGTGCTACGACAAACCAGTCCCCCACCAGAAGATGCCCTCAGTGATGACAGTAACTCCGGACTTAAGGATCTGGACCAACAACCTGGACTAACAACCTGGCCCATCAGGAACCACTGAACAGCCGGTCACCCAAGCCCACTTACCGTCCATCACAGAGCCTCCCCCATAAGCACCAACCCAGCGTACCCACACCTCTGTCCCCAGGACACGTCAATCAGCAGTGTGCCCACCTGTATAGGGACCCCAGGCCACACCTCATACCCAAGACAATCAGGGACCTGGGGTCAGTGGCAGTGGGCACACCGTTCAGGGGACAGAGTCACAGGCCAACAGGGACACTGGGAGGACCGATGTGCGCCAGGGGGAGGACAGGACCAGGGAACCGACTCTCCAGGAGGCACTATCTGAGATCCTGGGAGCCTACCAACATTCCCAGGACACGATGGGCCAGATCCTTGACAACGTGCAGGAGAGCAGGCGGCTGCAGGAGGGACAGTATCGGGGGGACTTCCAGGCCATTAACACCGCCCTGATCTCTATAGCAGGGGTGCTGGCAGACATGGCCAACATCATGAGGGAGGCAACAGCACAGCAGCAGGCCCCTACTACTAGCCAGTCCATTGACCAGCCCTCCACCTCCACTGCAGCTAGTGGGCAGGAGGCCCCGCCACAGGCCACCAGCACCCCTCCAAACGTTCCCTGCGAACCAGACCGAAGCCAGAGACACTTGACAAGACCACCGCCAGGAAATGAGACTCTCCTGATTGTCCCTCTTGTGTCCCTCCCTGTCATCTTGTCCACGTGGAACTGCCTTTGCTCCCCTTCTTATGGCCCCTTGGACACTGGACCTGTGCTACAAACAGACGGGAACAACACCCTGGACCTTCATTCATCATCACCCCATTCTATTGTACTTTTCTCCCAATTTCATAGCACTACAATAAACACTCTTGAACACAACTTTACTGCTAGTATTTTATGTTTTGAAAATGTGCATTTATGGAAAAAGTCACATCTAGTGCAAATGGTCTGAACACTATGAGAGCATAGAAGTAAGGACCTGTAGCTGTCTGTCGTCGGCACATCAGTACACAGTTGTTATATCACCAACATCTGTAAAATGACAAGCCATAGGTGACCGTAAGTTGAGATGTAAAGGAAGTTAATGCCATCATGCTACAGCCACACAGAATGCACCAATAGTCATAGGAATGGTCAGGTGCACTTTCTAACCTGTGTGTCATTAGAAGTATTGCCGGATAACTGATGTTCTGTTGTCCTCATCCTCAGCCTCTTCATCCTCCTTGGCCTCCGGGTCTACTGCTGCCACAGGGGCATCTCCAGTCTCTTCCTCCTGCAGAAAGGGTACATGCCATCTGAGGGCCAGGTTATGCAACATGCAGTATGCCACTACTATCTGGCAGACCTTCCCGGGTGAGTAGCACAGGGATCCACCTGTCAGATGGAGGTACCTGAACCTGGCCTTCAGGAGGCCAAAGGTCTCCTCGATGATCCTTCTGGTTCCCCTTGTGCCTCATTATAATGTTCCTCTGCCCCTGTCCTGGCGTTCCTCACAGGGGTCAGCAGCCACAATAGGTTTGGGTAGCCAGAGTCACCTGCAAATATTGAGAGATAACATTTAGTGTCACACAATGCTATAGGGATGACACCTGAAGGCATACACCAACATACAGTGGGTGGGGACCAAGGCTCACCTATTTGCCACACCCTGTGCCTCTGTAGTTGGGCCATCACATTTAGGATGCTGCTATTCCTCAGAACAAAGGCATGCACCGACCCAGGATACTTATCATTGACGTGAGAGATGTACTGCTCCTTCTGGCACACCATTTGCACATTCAGTGAGTGGAAACTCTTACGATTCCTGAACACCTATTCATTCTGGCGGGGGAGGAACAAACGCAATATGTGTCCCATCAATCGTCCCAATAATATTGGGGATATGCCCCATTGCATAGAATCCGGCCTTCACAGTGGGCAAATCTTCCACCTGGGGGAGAGAAATGTAGCTGCACATGTGTTTTACCAGGGCAGACAAGACTCTTGTCAGCACGATTGAGAACATTGGCTGTGACATTCCTGCTGCCAAGCCCACTGTCACTTGGAAGGAACCTGTTGCCAGGAAATGGAGCTCTGATAGCACTTGCACAAGAGGGGGGATCCCAGTGGGATGACGGATAGCAGATATCAGGTCGGGCTCCAGTTGGGCACATAGCTCAGTTATTGTGGCCCTGCCCAGTCTATAAGTCAGTATAATGTGACTGTCCTCCAGTCTAGCCAAGTCCACAAGGGGTCTGTACACGGGGGTATATCTCCAACTCCTATTCATCCGCAGCGGTAAGTATCTAAGGGACACAAGGGTGAGTAGGCTGTCACAATTAGAACAATGGAACCACAACTGCAGTGAACATAGTGCATTTATGTTATGGGACAGTGGGAATGGCGAGGTATGTGCTAATCTAGGCTGTGGTGCAGTTAATGTCGATATGACCATTGTCCTCCCCCACAGAATGTCGACTGCCTGTCCTGTATGTAGGGACAGGTGGAAGTGAGGTAATTCCACTGATGTTGGGTGTTGTGGCGGAAGGCGGTCTTGCACCGCCGTGCAATTCCTCATTGGATAATATGGGGCTCTACGGAGTACAGTGGCCAGTGGGGATCGGTGGTGATGGTGTACACCGCCGTTGACGGGACTGCCATTTCTATCTGATGCCTCACTTGTTTCCTGACCTTCAACAGGAGAACACCTACACTGTGTGTGCTGCTATGACCTGTGTCTGGAACCTACCATGGCCCATGTGACTGGGAAAAGGGCCCCTGCCTTCACTTCGGAGGAGTTGGGGTGACTGGTGAATGGGGTCCTACCCCAGTACGGACTGCTGTAGGGGCCTCCAGACCAACAGGTGAGTACAATTTTTACACAATGCATGTGGGAAGGATGCATGGAGATGTGTGTGCAAGCATCATGTCAAATGGGCGGGGGGGAATGTCTTGTGGTGGAGTACATGGTGTGCGCCGGGTGATGTGTGTGCCAATGGTGATGGAAACAGGATTGGTGGGCAATATGTGTGACAGGTTAGATTGTATGGTTACTGGTGTTCTCCTGTCTTTATTACCTTTGCAGGTCAGCGCCCATCAAAAGAAGGGATTATGGCGTGCCATCGGCATGGACGTTTGGATCCTGGGGGTCTATGGCAGGCAGAGCACCCACTGTCGGAAACGGTGGGAGGACCTGAGACGCTGGGCACGTAAAACCTTGGAGACCCAGCTGGGGATGGCCTCCCAACGAGGAAGGGGGTGCACGTTTGAACTTGACCCCCCCTGAAGGCCCGCATACTGGTGGTGGCCTACCCAGAGCTGGATGGGCGCTTGAGGGAATCACAGCAGCCACAATTCGGTGAGTACAGTGGCCATTATAAAAAGATTTGGCAGGTGGGGTGGGATCCGGGCGGTGGATGTGAGTTAGTGTTAGTGGGTGCCACTAAGACCAGGCCAGACATTGTAGCGTGAGTCAACTCTAGGGTAATGGGTGTATGGCAAATGCAGATAACCTAGCTTGTTAGCATTCCATTTCAATCAGGGCTTTGTGGGTACCAGGAGGGGTGCAGTTGGCGGTGTGTGGCCCTCATCTTGCCGTGGCATCTAACAAAATCACTAGCAGTTCAATGTATAGTGCTCAAGCCTGATCCCTGTGTGTGATGGTGCTGTTTATGCCAGCTGTGATGTTGGTGCAGTCATCGACCCAGTGTTTCCTTTTTCTCTCTCCCCCCCTTTTTTCTTCTGTCGTCCTGTCCATGTGTGCATTTTCATCATCTGGTGGAGAAGCAGGGGCACCGACGACAGAGGGAGCTGCATCCCACAGGACCCTGGAGGCAGAGTCCACTGACGCTGAGAGAACCAGTGGGACAGAGGGCGAGGGGAGCACCACAGCGGAGACAGGAGGTGACAGTACAGACTCAGATACCTCTTCCGATGGAAGCTCCCTGGTGGTGGCAGACATCTCTGTGACCACCCCAGTTGCAGGTAGATCCGCCACCCCCGTACCAGCACCGCCCTCCCAGTAGCTCCTCAGTGAGTTGCCCGTGCCCGCTCACCCAGGAGGGTAGGCATCTCCTTCACCCCAGGCACTTCAGGCCCTGCCCCAGTGAGCCCTGCTGCCCTGAGTGAGGAGGCTATTGACCTCCTGAGATCCATCTCTGTAGAATTACAGCAGACCTAACTAGAAAAAGACATCAAACTTTTGAGTTGTCATTGAAATGACTGTGTGTCTTTTTGTGACGGCATAGATTGCTGTTAGAGGAGGGACTAGTGGAGCGTACATTTTAGTAATGCTTTGTTGGAAAATGGGCCATTGGTAAGGGCAGGTAAGTACCTACACTTAGCAATAGGCCACTAACCTCCACTAAGGGCCAGTTAGGTCTCAGTAAATTAAACCTAGCTCAACCCTTGGTAGCTTGGCAACGAGCGACAAGGCTTAACTTAGGAGACAGAGTGTAAAGCATTCAAAGATCATAAAACAGTAGTTAAATAAAACACAGGAAACAGTTTAAAAATCCAAAATCAATTTATACAAATAGGAAATATTTTTAGCTTTAAAATTACACAAAAACGAATAAAAGGGGGAACCGGAGATATGAATTTTTAAAGAATTATTGCTTTATAGCTCATAGAAACAAAAAGCTCCAATCTGGTCGCACCTTGACCGGGGCAAAGTCAAAGTTTAAGGCCGACCGTGATAGAGCCCGGCTCGGCTACAGCCCGGGGGAGGCCTCGGTCAAAAGTTGTCCTTAGGACTTAGTCGTTTTTCTGAAGATTTACTTCAGCGGGACAAACCTGCCAGTCCAATCCGACCTCCTGGAACTCTTCCTCGGATACGCATCGCAGGAGCCCTCAGTGGAGATTTCTACTTTCGGACTTAGTCGTTTTTTCGATGTGAAAATCCTTCGAGCGGGGCAAACCTGAATCTTGATCCAACGTCCTTGGACCCCTCCTCGGATACGCTGGCTTGAAGGTCCCGGTCAACTTCCTACATTCGGACTTAGTCTCGTTTTTGGAGCTATTCTTCACTGGAACGAACCTGCAAGTCAGGCCGGGTCACGGTTGAGACAAGCGGGCTAGAGTTGCCGCGGCGGGCTGGTCCCTCGATGGAGCTTTTTTCCAAAAGTTCTCCAAACTTCTGGATCTTCTTCCAGATGTTCTTTTAAGGTTCTTTTGTGGTCCACAGCTCACCCCAAGGTTCCAGAAGCTCTGAGATGCTCCTTGGGGGCGTGGACTACAACTCCCAGAATGCACCTGGCGCAAACTCCTTTTTGGCCACTGGACAGTGGTCAGCTGGTTGGTTTCTGCAGGAGTTGGTGCAGGGGACTCTGGTCAGCAAATTTTCACCTGTAGCAAACAGGGAATCCCTCCTTGAACCAGTTGAAGCCAGGCAAAGTCCTTCTTGTGCTGAAGCCCAAGTGTGCAGCTGGTGCAGCCCTTCTGAGTGCAGGGTCCAGGTTGCAGGCCAGGGGTCCAGCAGGGCAGTCCTTCTTCTCCTGTAGTTCTTCCTTGTTGGAATCTAATGGGGATGTGAGGTGTGGGTGCAGGTCTGCCAGTTTTATCCCTGCTCCTGGGTGAAAAACAGGGGGGTCCTGGTTCTCCAATCAGGTGCAGGGTCCTTCCCCCTGTTATGACCACTTCCTGGGAAGTGCGGCAAAATCAGTCCCAGGGAGCAACATTCCTCAAAAATCCATCATGGCTGAAAGTGATTTTTGGAGGTTACATCTGGCTGAGCCCAGCCACTGGTGTGCCTAAAAATCCTAAACACACCCCTCTCCTGCCCTCTCCTAATCTAATCAAGGGGGCACCTAATTGTCTGGGTTTGCAGGATGTGAGGGTGTTGCTGGGTTGCTCCAAATGTCCTTCTCTGCCTTTGAAGACCAGTTTGGCAGCCCTCCCCCTTCCTGCTTCACCATCTGCTGAGGGGGGATCTCTTCCCCCAGGCACATCTCTTTGTGTGGAGCCAGGCCACTTCACACCTCATCAAGGCAGCCTGGCCAGACTGCCAGAGGATGGCCAATCAGAGCACAGCAGCAAAAACACTGCAGGGCTAAAGTTGGCACATTTTCAGGTAAAGTTTAAAACTCTTTACCTGAACAGGTTATATCAAATCCAACATCTGGAAGTTGTGGGATTTATTATAACAATTATTTTGATACCAAACTTCTGATATCTCTTACTTAAGGGGACTTTTATAATTAAAACAAAGTCTCCCCATTCTAGCCTTGGGAGGCCATTTACTACAATGAGGGGAAAATGAATTTGGCTGTTTACCTCACCAGGGCTTATAAAACTATTTTTATAAGGTCCCTGCTTATAGTTACATGTCACCCAGCCCTAGGGGCACATAGGGCACACCTTAGGTGTGACGTATATGTAACAAAAAGGCAGTTTAAGACTTTGGAAGTACTTTTAATTCCAAAGTCGAATTTGCATGTAACTTTAATTTAAAAGCAGCCAGCAAGACAGGCCTGCCTTTAAAATGACACTGGGCACCTCAGCAGTGCACCTATAGAGGCACTACCTATGCTGGGGTCCCTAAACCTCCATGCCCTACCATACACTAGGGACTTATAGGTAGGTTGACTTAGCCAATTATAATTAGCCTAATTTGCATTCTGATTTTACACAGAGCACAGGCCCTGGGACTGGTTAGCAGTACCCAGGGCACCACCAGAGTCAGGAAAACACCAGCAAAAAGTGGAAAATGAGGGCAAAAAATTAGCTGCATATGCAATCAACCCTGTTCTCTCACATGCTTTTAGTGACCCAGACTTCAGCATAAGGTGGCAATTCATGTCTCGTGTTTGACAGACTAACAGAAAGCCGCACTGACACGTATTTTAAAAGTGCTAATGTTTTCATTTTTGGTGGTCACAATTGTGCCTACCAGAGACAATGTGCTAAAAATATTTGAATAATGTTAAAGTATATTTTAGACTCCAGACTACTTGCTAGTACCAAAATAAATCTGGTTTTCTAATGTTTAATGTGTGATTTATGATAATAAAGTTATGTGCAAATTACAAAATTGGACTTCTCTGTTATACCTAACGTGATGCATTAACAAAGTTTTACAATTTATAATGAAATGATTCACTTATTCTGATAGTGTATTATTAACGCTGAATTTACAAGTTGCATATTATGTTCATTTTATTAACACGTATTTTAATGCATTTTATATTCCTTTTGTTAGCATAATTTAGGCCTACAGAATTCGTATTTGCAGTCATGCAAAAGTGATAAATCACTCTTTTTCCTAATGTGAAGCTTTCTTTCAGATTCTTTCTCATGAGAAACAAAGTCCATTTGTAAAAGCCTGTTGTTCAATTATAGAAGAACAGTATCCAGTTGTCCTTGAGATACATTTTGTATCGATCTGTCTCGATTCACATGGAACTGAGATTGACTGTATTGTAAAATCCTCTGAACTAAACGGATTGTTGCAAAGGCATGCAAACTGTTTCAAACTAATTGCACACAGAAAGAGGGGATGATCTCTGGCTGGGCATGTGAAATTAACGGACTGTTGCAACCTGACATTTTAATGACTTTTTGAATGGATTATGCCATTTTGGTGTGATGTGAGGCCACTGAACTGTCAAATCAAATACATTTGTATGTTTCTTAATAGGGATGGACTTCACAAGTTTAGAGCAGTCTTCTCTGCAGTTCTTCAGCCTCCTTGATCCCAGATTCTCTCTCTGTACCTTTCCTGATGACATGCCTGACTGGTTTATTCTGCTGATCTAGATTCTTTGCTGATGAAGAATCCTTGAATGATGTCCCTTGGAGAGGAATATCGCTCTTCTGATTAACCCTTGACATGTCCCTTTTTCTAGAATAGAATCTGTTATGCTGACATTAACTCTTTTATTTTTTTTGCTAGTACGCTGTAGTTTAACATGTATATGTTTTTCAAATTATTTTTGTCTTCTTTTTCTATTTTTTTCCTGCATGTGTTTGTCCCCATTTGTGGAGTTTCCTAATTTCGTTAGCTGTAGGGACATCCTGTGTCCAACCCAAGTTTGCATACTCTGCTTAATTGAACTTGACAAATGTTGATACAATCTGACCTGCAACATATTTCTGTGTCTCAGATAACTGTATTGATGATATGTTTGATTCTTCTTGAATGCCTAACAGTGTTAATGCTAACTCGTTTGAGCATTCGCCACTTTAGGCAACCTATGTTGATTTATATACCTTTACAATTAGATTTTGTGCATTTTCTTCATGACACTAGCTTTGTGGTTGTAAAATAAAGCTTTGAACATTATTGATTGGAGTATCCTTCCGTGGCCACATTGGACAGGGTGTCTAAATTGTTTGGGTTGTGTTGATGTAATTGTATATGGGTCACCATACTTCTTTCTGGGTGAAAAGGTCTGTCGAGCCCGGTGAAGTGTTTCATGCCTGTGAAGGATGAAGGACGCGTTCACACCTGAATCTATGTTCTCAACAGCATGAAGGCCCAGGTACCTTAGTGTCTGCTCATCCATTTGAGTTCGCCTGACCAATGGTGGGGATTCCGGTGTAAGGGCCTCTATGCCTGCATACCCACTGTTTCATCTGCTACTGTAAGGCAACCCCGGTGGGACGTTTGCATGTCACTGCTCGTCATCACTATAGGTATTATCCACAGGCTATGTTGTGAGCAACCGTATTGTAATTGTATAAATCTTTCACCTAAGCCTGCAGTGTGATCTTGAGGCAGGTTTTGCAAGGAGTTGTGAAATCTTCCCTCCAGAAACAAGCTGAGTAAGATAATAAACTACGTGACTGACCAAAAGAATCTGAAACTGCACTCTGTAGCTTTTTATTTAAACATGCATCTTTAGCCCTATCTTGAATGCATGCACTGTGGCCCTGAGAAGACAGAGCTACTTGTATTGTAATCACAACACTTAAAATAAAGACTGCCTAAGTTGAAAGTTAAATTAAGTTTACTTTTTTTTATAAAAAGACTAACATTGCTAGAACAATATATTTATTGTAGGTGCTATTTGTGCAAGCTGAACTAGGTGACCTGCCCCAGACTGCCATGCAAGAGTTAGGCCTGATAGCTCAAGCTCACTACCGCCTGAAAGTCTCATACTCTTATTCTCTGTTAATCCAAGTTAATTCATCTAAATGCTACTCCCCAGAATATTAGACTTATTGACGTTGTCCAGCCCAAAAATAATAGTGCTTTCTGCTGCTACTTTTCTAAGGTGTTTTGTTTTCTGTGTCATAATTGAATAACTTTTAACTTCACCAATAGTTCAGAAATAAAGTTACACTTAAGATGTGTACTGACCAGAAATGGGGTTGATACTGAAACTATAGTGCTAGATGGGTATCTATTTGTAGCAAAAAACTATTATTTTAATAGAATATATTTGCCTGAAAATATGCATAAAGAAATGTTATTGGTGATCAAGGAACTTTAGCCTTGAATCTGTGAGACCTGACCTTATCCCTTATTTAGAATCATGGGAACAGTGTCTTCTTTCTTTAAAAGTGAAGTCCTGGAGATTGGTGTGACTAATGACGGTGTAGCATTTCACCCTCCACTTCGCTTATGTTTTAACTTTTCAGCTTGTTGGGTGTCATCACAGTGACAGCAGTTTCTCTCTTCTTTAAACATTGTAAACCATAAATTCAGATGTGCTTGGCCAAGGTGTTTAAGTCCCTTAAGTTCTTTGAGTAATACGATTTCATCCACTGTCATGGTCCTACAGAGGCTAAAGTGTGTAACTACTTCACAACTCTTAAGAGTCCAGTCCACATACTCCTGAGAAGTAATTGTAGGATCATCTTTTTGCTAACTAGAAATTGCAGTGTTCCCACAGAAGAGGTCCCATGACTGTTATAAAGCCTCTGTTAAATTGTCAAGTTAGCTTTTGGAATAACTGAAGAACTAAAACGTTTCAGATATCTCTGCTGAATGATCACTGCAGCTAGCAATCATGCGTTTTGCTGGCTCGTTCCCTAACATTTCACACAGCCTTCCTGCCCAGAGTTAATTAGTCTTTCAGCAGCATTTCATGCAGCCCACTTTATCAGTCACCTGAAAGATTTTAGATTATTATTTTTTTGCCAGGAAATGTCAGGCCATGCCTGTGATCCTTTTACTTCTAACTGTAAATATTGTGGGACGGTGTACTTTATTCCGCCTATTCTCCATATCAGATCTAATTTCTACGTCTAACTTCTTCCTAAATAGTATCTGTTCCTATGCAATCCACTTCTATACTCCTGCCACTGATTCCTAGGTTCTCCTCAGGTTGACTAGTGAGCTGAATGTGATGACTGCTGGTTTACAACTCTTCATGGTGGTAATTTGGAGCTTTTGTTGGCTCAGGCTTAACTCAAAGGACTGAGTTCAAGGTGGTGGAAGAAAACAATAGTCTCTTGGTGCCCTATATTTTGTCCTGATGAGATTTATTTACTTGAAAGCTTATTATAACTCAAAATGTCACCTTACTTCCATTACAAAGCACAGTGTACATCTGTTCGTGGCATGAGACGCTGCAGATTCACATGCGCCCTCCCACCTCCCCGGGAGCCTGTAGCCGTTATAAGTTGATAAAAATAAACTTGTACATTTGTAAATTTGTAAATATAACACTTTTAATCACATTATGTACATACATACTTACTCCATTGCATGGGCACTATTACTATATACCCAACTCCTACCTCACCCTCTGCGGGGAAAACAATCTAAGATGGAGTCGACGCCCATGCGCAATGGAGCCGAAAGGGGAGGAGTCCCTCGATCTCGTGACTCGAAAAGACTTCTTCTTATATATTTTTTTTTTTTAAACACACACATGTAATAACCGTTGTTGAGTTCTGTGATCATTATTATTCTTCTGCTGTGATTTTTTTCACAAGTGCACTTGCGTTGCTGCATTTGATATAAAAGTTCACATTATTCTTCCCTTGTACGAACCGTGGGAAGTGCCTTAATAAATCTATTACTCAGACTAAGAGTGCTGCATTCTTGGCATTCCTTTCATTTTGTCTCCTCAGTCTGAAGCAGACAAAACAGCATTGAATAGTGATCTTTTCCCACAGGTTTCTTACAGCCTTTAGTTTAATCTGTATTTAGTGATCCTTTTTTTTTTTTTTTTTTTTTTTGGAGCTCCGCTTTAGCACCAGAAAATCATCATATGTTCAAATGCAGCTTTAATACACTTAACTTGCTGTTCCTTAGGGTTTTCATTTTCATCTGGCCCCTTCAGTTTCCTCCATGTTTCACTTTCCTTTCTTTCTGCACATGGATGATAGTGTGATCAAGATTCAGATTTCTCTATCCACCAGGCCCCAAGCCTTCAAGGATGATGCAACTTTAGTGTACATGAGCCGTCTAATGCAGCTCTGCTCACAGCAGCATGGCATATGCACCTTCTTTGAATAATTCACTATAACAGCCATGGAGGAACTGTTGAGGCCTGTAAGAAATTGGGTTATTGATTGAGGGGGATGGATGCCCCACTCAGGCACCAGCTACAATCCTTGTCAGGCTGATCCAAAAAAGCTACTATATTAACCTGTGCTTAACCCTCTGGTAGCTTGGCACAAATGCAGCACTCAAATAGTGATAACATGAAAATGCAACACAAGAAAATTTCCAAACCAATGTAGAACAATACAGTAAATGTAAATTAATAATATCATACCAAACAACAAAAATCCAGTCAGTAGAACCACAGATTTTGAGATTTAAAGTTTTAGGTAAAAATATCGAGAAAAAGCGAGAAAGCACCAACTGTGGTTGTATGGTTCCCCAGAACCAGGACACATTCACAAGTTCAGTCCTACCGTGGTGGTCCCAGTGGGAGTTGTACCTCTTGTCCATGGTATGAGAACTGCTTGCCGGTGCTTTTTGAGGCTTCGTGTTGCTCTCCAATGAAACTCTGTGCATCCGACAGAGACGTCTAGTTGCAGATTCCTTACCTTAGACTTTCCCCCAGGTGTGAGTCTGATTCCGGAGACTTTTTTCTCAACAGTACCCCTACGCGCCATTAGGTGGTATTGGTCGGCTCTGCGTCCATCATTGGCGTTATCTGCACTAGAATGATGTTGCAGTACCTATATAGGTGCCACCCAGTGCGCTGATGTCACTTCTTTTCTTGCTGCACCAGCCTCGTCTAGGTCTGAAGAAGAGCTACCCCTGCAGTCACTTTTTGAGTGAACTTTTCAACTTTTGTTGAAGCCTTTTTTGATACTCCTGGAGTGTCAAAATGTTGTCACGGAAGACCAGGTTCAAGCCCTGTGACTCCTTTCATCAGATGATGTCTGTGATGTATCCGCATCTCATGTGTTTGTGGTGTTTGGAGTGCGACCATGACCCAAAGTTGTGCTCTGAGTGCCGGGGCATGAATTCGAAAGGTTTGAGGGAGCGGTTCCTAAAGCTTCTGGAGGCCCGGTGCTTAAATCCGCATCGCTCTCAGCCTCAATCAAGAGTTAGGTCCTAAGAACTGTTGCGGAGCCCCCATTCTTCCTCGTCCCACTTGAAATTCTCGGGACGATCTGGTAAGTACAAGAAGTTATTGAAGAGCAAGCTTACTTCGACTTTACTCCATTGGTCACTTTGGAGTTCTGTGAGTCCTTGTGCCTCAGATTTGGGCATTCCGACTCCACTGGAGCACCCTTGGGCCCAGCGGACTTGGCAGAGGCCCCCTCGGGTTCTACTGCAGCAGCCTCAGCCTCTGCTCTGGACGGCACCCAGGGATCTGTTTGTGTATCCAAACTGGCATCAGTTGTGCCATCCCCACCTTGCCAGACAAAAGGTTCTGACTTTGACACTTCTTACGCCGCCTGTGCCAACAGTCGGCATCAACCCATCCTCATTGCTGACTCCGACATGGAGCCGGACTGGCATTGCACAATGCTGAATCTGACTTCGGCAGGGACTTTGCTCCCTATGTCTGATCCTGACACTTATTCTTATGGGTTGGGGTATGGTGAGGACTGGGAGGAGTCGCTGGACTTTTTAGAATACTAGCTTGAAGACCCTTTGTACTGGAGAACAGACCTGGGTGAGGCGAGTGCTCTGGATACTTCCCCTCACATTGGCATTCTTTCTCCCCCTACCATGGCTACTGAGGAGAGAGCATTCTGCTCCATGGTGATGAGAAGGGCGGCTGAGCTTCCTTTTGTGTCATTCAGGACTAACATCCTGACATAGGTGCTTCAGCCTGGGGCGTCCTCATCCGAACCCCTTTTGTCCTTTAATGAGGCCCTCACCGATGTCCTGTTGGGGACTTGGTCAAAACCCAGCACAGGGACTCCTGTCAACAGGACAATTGCCACCACCATCGACCAGCTCCTAATGACCTAGTGTTCTTTACACAACACCCGATTTTTTGGTCCTGAGACTTCAGGGAACAGGAGGCAAGCTCTATCCAAGCCCTTGGAGAGCACTTTTACAGCCAGACAAGAGTTCAGCAAGGCAGCAGGCCAACAGCAAGGCAGCAGTCCTTTGTAGAAAAGCAGACAGTTGAGTCCTTGGAGCAGCCAGGCAGTTCTTCTTGGCAGGATGTGGTTTCTGGTTCAGGTTTCTTCTCCAGTAAGTGTCTGATGAGGTAGGGCAGAGGCCCTGTTTTATACTAAGTTGTGCCTTTGAAGTGGGGGTGACTTCAAAGAGTGTCTAAGAAATGCACCAAGCCCCCTTTCAGTTCAATCCTGTCTGCCAGAGTCCCAGTAGGGGGTGTGGCAGTCCTTTGTGTGAGGGTAGGCCCTCCACCCTCCCAGCCCAGGAAGACCCATTCAAAATGCAGATGTATGCAAGTGAGGCTGAGTACCCTGTGTTTGGGGTGTGTCTGAGTGAATGCACAAGGAGCTGTCAACTAAACCTAGCCAGACGTGGATTGAAGGGCACAACAAGATTTTAGTGCAAAGAAATGCTCACTTTCTAAAAGTGGCATTTCTAGAATAGTAATATTAAATCCGACTTCACCAGTCAGTAGGACTTTATATTACTATTCTGGCCATACTAAATATGACCTTCCTGCTCCTTTCAGATCAGCAGCTGCCACTTCAACAGTGTATGAGGGCAGCCCCAATGTTAGCCTATGAAGGGAGCAGGCCTCACAGTAGTGTAAAAACGAATTTAGGAGTTTTACACTACCAGGACATATAACTACACAGGTACATGTCCTGCCTTTTACCTACACAGCACCCTGCTCTAGGGGTTACCTAGGGCACACATTAGGGATGACTTATATGTAGAAAAAGGGGAGTTCTAGGCTTGGCAAGTACTTTTAAATGCCAAGTCGAAGTGGCAGTGAAACTGCACACACAGGCCTTGCAATGGCAGGCCTGAGACAAGGTTAAGGGGCTACTGAAGTGGGTGGCACAACCAGTGCTGCAGGTTCACTCGCAGCATTTAATCTACAGGCCCTAGGCACATATAGTGCACTCTACTAGGGACTTATAAGTAAATTAAATAGCCAATCATGGATAAACCAATCAATAGTACCATTTACACAGAGAGCATATGCACTTTAGCACTGGTTAGCAGTGGTAAAGTGCCCAGAGGTCAAAAGCCAACAACAACAGGTCAGAAAAAATAGGAGGAAGGAGGCAAAATGTTTGGGGATGACCCCGTCAAAAAGCCAGGTCCAACATGACCCCCTACCAGCCTAAAGCCAGGGGAGAACAATCACTATCCTGATGTACTTCCCTGTTTGAGGCGACAGAACAAGGATCCAGGCCCACAACAGCAGGGGCATGCTCCAGTTCTTCGCCTTCCTGACTCCAATTGGATCCCTCTGTCCATACTCTCAGGGCCCACTAAGCCAACCCATGGAGAACCTTTCTCCTTACCTGCGGATCCCATCTGTGCAGCCCCTAACCTTACTTTGCTCACAGATGTATCCCAGGAGCAGGATAGTACCACCATGACCAACACAGTGGTGTTGCCCACTCTACCCCCGGGGTGTGACACTTGTCCCCTCCCCAGGGATAACTCTGTCCACCCGGACAGCAAGCCACAGTGGTTACTGACAGCTGCCAGGGATGAGAGCCAGGCCCCAGCCCTCTCAAAGCTCTCCCACCACTGTGGCTGTGGAGAGTGGGGGGCGGTAGCCCCAGGTGCTGGGCACCCTTTAACCACTCTCCCTTCCACCAGGTCAGGGATGACAGCCTGAACCTGGTCCTCCCCTCTGGGGCTCTGTACCCTCCCTCTTGGAGCGGTACCCCCAGAGTCCAACATGGTCAGGGTGCTTATAGAAGTCGCCCTGTACCATTCCTCCACCAGTGTAGGGCTGTTAACCTGCAACTGGCCCTCCAACCTGGGGTCTGTACCTTCAGGTTGGACTAGGGCCCGGGGTGAGGCGTCCCTCCCCCTGCCCTTCCTTCTGGGGTCCAGCACCCTCCAACTAGGAGTGGCCTCCTCAGAAGACAACATGGTAGGGGCACTGTTATCAGTATCCCCTCCCTCCAGGTCCGGGGGGACACCCTGAACCTGGTCTTCCAGCCCAGGGTCTGTACCCTCAGACTGGATCACTGCCTGGCAAACCAGGACTTTCTGGGAGGCACACCTACCCCCCACCAGGTCAGAGTTTAACCTCTGCACCTGACCATTCAACTCAGAGTCACCACCCTGAAGTTGAACAATTGCCTGGCACGCCAGGTCTTCCTGGAGGGCACACTGACCCTCCACCAGGTCAGAGTTTAACCTCTGAACCTGGTTCTCCAACCTAGGGTCACCACCCTGAGGTTGGACAACTGCCTGGCACACCAGGACTTTCTGGGAGGCACACCTACCTCCCACCAGGTCAGAGGTTAACCTATGAACCTGGTTCTCCAACCCAGGGTCACCACCCTGAGGTTGAACCATTGCCTGGCACGCCAGGACTTTCTGGGGGGCACACCTACCCCCCACCAGGTCAGAGTTTAACCTCTGAACCTGGTAATCCAACCCAGAGTCAACAGCCTGAGGTTGGACAACTGCCTGGCATAGCAGGACTTCCTGGGAGGCACACCTACCTCCCACCAGGTCAGAGTTTAACCTCTGAACCTGGGTATCCAACCCAGAGTCACCACCCTGAGGTTGAATCTTTGCCTGGCATGCCAGGACTTCCTGGGGGGCGCCTCTACCCCCAAACAGGTCAGAGTTTATCCTCTGAACCTGGTTAGCCAACCCAGAGTCACCACCTTGAGGTTGAACCATTGCCTGGCAGGCCAGGACTTCCAGGGAGGCACACCTACCTCCCACCAGGTCAGAGTTTAACCTCTGAGCCTGGTTCTCCAACCCAGAGTCAACACCCTGAGGTTGGACAATTGCCTGGCACAGCAGGACTTCTTGTGAGGCACACCTACCTCCCACCAGGTCAGAGTTTAACCTCTGAACCTAGGTATCCAACCCAGAGTCACCACCCTGAGGTTGAATCTTTGCCTGGCATGCCAGGACTTCCTGGGGGGCACTCTCACCCCCCACAAGGGACACACCGTCCCCAAGGGCCACACAAGAGTCTGGTTGGCGCAGGTCTCCCGACCTCTGCCCATCCGGCAGAGTCTGGGTTTCCCCCAAACCAGAAACGGTTTCACCTGGGTCATTCCTGGGGGGCTCTGCTCTCAGAGGTGACCCCTGACTCTCAAGGTCCTCCACTGGGGTCTGCAACCCCCTCTCAACCCTATGTCTGGACTTCTGCACCCCCTCACTAGGAGGGGTACTGCCAGACACCAGACCTGTTGGGATGCTGGCTACAGTCACCCCCCCCCCAAGTTCTTCTGACACTGCGGGGCTTCCCTCAAAAGGTGGCCCTACGGTACAGGCTAGGCTTCCCTCCTGGTGTTCCCTCATGGAACCCTCTAGGACCTGGGACCTACCTGGGACACTACAATCCTTTCCCACCTCACTCGGTTGGGAACCACCTAGACCACTCCCTTCAGGAGCACCCCCAAATGCCTCTTCAGACTCTCTGGTACTCACCCAGAAGTCTGCCTCCATTGTAAGTTCCCTGGGGTCAGAGAACTCACACTCCACCTGGTGTTGGCGTAGCTCTGGAAAATAAGGACCAGACATATGCTCTCCAGCAATTACATCACTCTGCCCTTCACATGTATTAACCACAGTACCCTTCACCCAACCATCCAGTGACTCAACCTTGAAAAAGCACTCTACATCACCCTTCTGAGACTGGTGAGACAGTATCTGACTGTCCCTGACACTCAACCCATACTCTTCTGGGATGTCTCTACACTCTATATCCAGGACGTCCACCAGGGGGGAACCCTTTTCTCTGTCACTCTCTGCTAGAGTTAGTAAAGTGTCCCTCCCCCCAGTAGGAATATGACTCCCTGTGCCAGTTCCCCACTCCTTCTCAGGGACCCTGTGCATAACGGGAACTACCTCATACCCTTGAACCGCCTGGGGTGTGTCAACTCCCTTCTTCAAGTTGGGCACCACATCTCTGGGCTTGTGCCCTTCTTCAGCAGTACTAGATGCAAGATTTTTGCTGCCACCATCTGAACTGGACTCAGCCCTTCCGGCTTCCAGTTTCAGCTCTTTACAGCTCAGCTCTTGAGCTGCAATCTTTTCTTCTTCCAGGGCTAAGAGACTTGCTGCCTCAGCCCTTTCAAGCTGCTCATCTAGCTCTTCCATACACCGCTCTAGAGCTAGGAGCCATTCATCTCTCACTGATTCTCTTTCCTCATCTGAGTAGTCTTCCTCCTCATTTGAGCAGTCCCCCTCCTCATCTGAGGGGTACTTAGTCATTTGGTTTTTTTCTGCCTCTCTCTCTGCCCATCTTTCTTCCCCCCAGACTATGTAGGCATGTAGCATTTCCATCTTAGTAGATCTGCTTGATACAGAAAGGCCCCATTTTCTGCAAAGCCTCCTTAGGTCAGCCTTAGTGAGGTGGTCAGTAGGCACAAAGAGTGAGTAGGTAAGCAATCTCATTGTTGATAAGGTCTTACCGGCAAAAACCAAAATCCAAAGTCCAAAATCTCAATAGTATATCCAGGAGGACATCAGAGAACCAAAAGCAAAAAATATGAAAAATCAAGTTGACCTTCAACTGTGGGTAGGTAGTGAAATACTTAGCTACTGTATGTCACTGCACAAACACAAGTCCTATCCTCACCGCTGATCACCAATGTTAGAAATGGGGTTTTTGGTTGGCAGTCAGGTTGCCCTCTGTCCAAGCAAGAACCCTCACTCTAGTCAGGTTAAGTCACACACAATCCAAAATCAGCCTGTGCCCACCCTCTGGTAGCTTGGCACGAGCAGTCAGGCTTAACTTAGAAGGCAATGTGTAAAGCATTTGTGCAATAAATCATACAACACCATAGTATAACACCACAAAAATACACCACACAGTGTTTAGAAAAATATATAATATTTATCTGGGTATTTTCAGGTCAAAACGATCAAAGTTGCAATATGAATTTGTAAAGATATCACTGAAAAGTGATATAAAGTGTCTTAAGTCTTTAGAAAGCAAACAAAGTCTCTTTCAAACACAAAGTACCTGGTTTCTGGTGGAAAATCTCCTCAGAAGGCCACAGGAGAAGAGATACGTGGAAAACCGGTGTGGGCGTCGATTTCTCCTCAGCACACACAGACTTGCGTCGTTATTTTCCACGTGGGAAGTCGTGCGTCGTTTTCCGGCACGCGGACAGTCTTTCTGTGGATCACGGGGAGTACCAGATGTCCCGGGTCTGTGCGTGGATTTTCCTGCTTGTTTTCCGGCTGCGCGTCGTTCTGCGGGGCTGCGTGTCGAAGTTTCGATCTCACGGCAGGCGTTGCGTCGATTTCTCTTGGGGAGTCGGGCGGCATTGTCCTTGCGAGGCCGTTCGTCAAAGTTTTGATCTCACGGCAGGCGTTGCGTCGATTTCTCCTTGGAAGTCGGGCGGCATTGTCCTTGCGAGGCCGTGCGTCAAAGTTTTGGTCGTCCCGAAGGCGTTGCATCGATCAGCGTCGGTGTGCGGCGTTTTTCTTGCCGCGTAACAAGCTGTGCGTCGAAAATTTCGGTGCACGGAGCGTCCAAGTGGAAGAGAGAAGTCTTTTTGGTCCTGAGACTTCAGGGAACAGGAGGCAAGCTCTATCCAAGCCCTTGGAGAGCACTTTTACAGCCAGACAAGAGTTCAGTAAGGCAGCAGGCCAACAGCAAGGCAGCAGTCCTTTGTAGAAAAGCAGACAGGTGAGTCCTTTGAGCAGCCAGGCAGTTCTTCTTGGCAGGATGGGGTTTCTGGTTCAGGTTTCTTCTCCAGCAAGTGTCTGATGAGGTAGGGCAGAGGCCCTGTTTTATACTAAGTTGTGCCTTTGAAGTGGGAGTGACTTCAAAGAGTGTCTAAGAAATGCACCAATCCCCCTTTCAGTTCAATCCTGTCTGCCAGAGTCCCAGTAGGGGGTGTGGCAGTCCTTTGTGTGAGGGCAGGCCCTCCACCCTCCCAGCCCAGGAAGACCCATTCAAAATGCAGATGTATGCAAGTGAGGCTGAGTACCCTGTGTTTGGGGTGTGTCTGAGTGAATGCACAAGGAGCTGTCAACTAAACCTAGCCAGACGTGGATTGAAGGGCACAACAAGATTTTAGTGCAAAGAAATGCTCACTTTCTAAAAGTGGCATTTCTAGAATAGTAATATTAAATCCGACTTCACCAGTCAGTAGGACTTTATATTACCATTCTGGCCATACTAAATATGACCTTCCTGCTCCTTTCAGATCAGCAGCTGCCACTTCAACAGTGTATGAGGGCAGCCCCAATGTTAGCCTATGAAGGGAGCAGGCCTCACAGTAGTGTAAAAACGAATTTAGGAGTTTTACACTACCAGGAGATATAACTACACAGGTACATGTCCTGCCTTTTACCTACACAGCACCCTGCTCTAGGGGTTACCTAGGGCACACATTAGGGATGACTTATATGTAGAAAAAGGGGAGTTCTAGGCATAGCAAGTACTTTTAAATGCCAAGTCGAAGTGGCAGTGAAACTGCACACACAGGCCTTGCAATGGCAGGCCTGAGACAAGGTTAAGGGGCTACTGAAGTGGGTGGCACAACCAGTGCTGCAGGTCCACTAGCAGCATTTAATCTACAGGCCCTAGGCACATATAGTGCACTCTACTAGGGACTTATAAGTAAATTAAATAGCCAATCATGGATAAACCAATCAATAGTACCATTTACACAGAGAGCATATGCACTTTAGCACTGGTTAGCAGTGGTAAAGTGCCCAGAGGTCAAAAGCCAACAACAACAGGTCAGAAAAAATAGGAGGAAGGAGGCAAAAAGTTAGGGGATGACCCCGTCAAAAAGCCAGGTCCAACATGGAGGATCACTTGGGACTTCTCTACAAGGAGCTTACGGCTAAGGGAGCCATAGAGAGGGTCCCTGTGCCAGAAGAAGGTTGTGGCTGTTATTCCCTCTACTTCTGGCTTTCTGGTGCCCAAAAAGGAGAAAGGCCTACACCCTATCTTAGATCCCCAGTCCCTCAATCGCTTCCGCAGGAAGGAGAAGTTCAAAATGCTCACTTTGGGTCAGGTCCTATCTGCCTTGGACCCAGGAGACTGAATAGTAAAGTTGGACTTGCAGGACACATATGTCCATATTCCTGTCTTGCTTGCCCACATACGTTACATGCAGGGCTCTTTCAGCAGTGGGGAGAGCCTTGATTAGATCTGTTCGCCTTCACAGAGGACGTGCAATGTCAGCTGTTTTGCGTGTTGGAGTATCCAAGGTGGCACTTGCTTGGCAAGGCTTTTTGTCTTGAGTGGAACTCAGGCCTACTGTATGCCTTTCTACCCTTACTACTTCTGCCCAGAGTTCTCAAGAAGATCAAGAACTACCGGGCCCATGTAATCCTTGTAGCTCCGGATTGGACACGAAGTGTCTGGTATCCCGAGCTATTGAGCATGGCAATCGATCCTCCGGTCAGACTGCCCCTTCCGGAGAATCTTCTGTCGCAGCAGCTGGGGACGTTCTCACCCGAACCTGTCCAGTCCCCGCCTTCTTGCATGGATATTCAGCAGTGGCAGTTGACAGCTTTTCACCTTCCACCCAAAGTCTGTAGCATTATCTTGGCAGCAAGGCTTTCCTCCACCAAAACGGTATACACCTGTCGATGGAGCAGATTTGTGGCATGGTGCACAGACAAGTCTGTTGACCCCCCTCTCTGCTCCTCTTTCTGAGGTCCTTTTGTTTATACTTTCTTTAGTCCAGCAGGGCTCTGCTTTGTGCACCCTCAGAGGTTATTTGTCTGCTGTCTCTGCTTTTCTGAGATGATCTGACCAACCTTATGTATAGTAGATTCCTAAAGGGTCTTACCCATATGTTTCCTTGTTCACCGTTCATTATGCCCCGATGGGGTTTGAACCTGGCTCTTACTTTTATAAGGTGTGCTCCTTTTGAGCCACTTCATAACTGTCTGCCCTGAGTTTTAACTTTTAAAACAGCCTTCTTTGTGGCCGTCACTTCTGCCTGCAGGGTGATTGAGCTGCAGGCCCTCTCTTCGAAGCCACCCTTCCTCTCCATCTATCCTGACAAGGTGGGGCTTCGCACTAGGACTTCCTTCTTAACAAAAGTGGTCACACCCTTTCATGTAGGCCAGTCAATCACCTTGCCTACTTTTTATGCACCCCCACATCCTCCTAATGAAGAGGAGAGACTCCACCGCCTTGACCCAAAAAAGGCATTGGTATTCTACCTTAATCATACCAAAGAATTCTGGGTGGATGATCAACTCTTTGTAGGTTATGTGGATGCAAAGAAAGGGCGGGCAGTGCAGAAGAAGGCCATCTCCAGGTGGGTCATTAAAATGTACAACTGATTGGCTAAGAAGCAACCCCCAGAGGGATTGCTTGCTTATTCTAGCAGATCAACAGCTGCAACCACTGCATTAGCATGCAGAGTTCCATTCCTGGACATCTGTCTGGTAGCAGCATGGGGATCATTTCACATGTTCACCAAACACTGTGTCCGAAGAGACGGGTCTTTTGGCCTTTCGGTCCTGCAGGACTTCCTAGTATGACCTTGGTCTGAAGACCCACAGCCAGGGATAGTATTGCTTGGGTATCCATTCTAAGGTAAGGAATCTTCAACTAGAAGTCTCTATCAGACAAACAATTTACTTACCTTACTTACCTTCAGTAACACATTATCTGGTAGAGACATATTCTACACATCCTCCCTGGTCTGCAAACTGATTTCAAGGGACAGGGACTTCCCTTTCAGGGCCCTAGTTCTGACATACCATTGAGTTGTGTTCTTCATGGCTTTGTGCATCTGCCGTGGAAAGTGGTGAAAAGAGACTGACATCAGTGTACTTGGGTGGTGCCTACATAGGTCCCGCAACATCATTCCGGTGCACACAATACGAGTGTCAGACGTGGAGCCAACCGATGCCACCTAAGGGTGAGGAGGGGTACGGCTCGAGAAAAAATCTCCAGATTGACGGCTGTGGGAAATTCTAAGGTAAGGAATCTGCAACTAGAATATGTCTCTACCAGATAATGCGTTACCGAAGATAAGTTGTCCGGCAAGGTTATGCGGGCCTTTGTGTCACTCTGCATCTTTTCCAATGAAGCTCTCAGCTGTGCTGCGAGGTTTTGTGGGGTTTTACATCGAACAACATCGGTTCTGCTAAAACTCTCAGCTGTGCCGCGAGGCTTGTGTTGCTTGATGTTGGTTACTATGAAGCTTTCAGCTGTATGGCAAGCCTTTGCGGGGCTTCGCACCAGATTTGCTGCAGCCTATATGTTAGTCAAGGAGGAGCTCTTTCTCACTGGCCAAAACCAGAGAGCCATGACCTGGAGGGACCACTTGGGGATCAGAACTCACTCCGGCAGAGGCCAGCAGCAGATCTCAGGTAGGCCCAGTTGCAGCAGGTCAGCTGGCCAGCTGCAGGCAGGCCTCTGAAGCTTGTTGTGTCCTTGTACCTCACAAAGAAAGTCAGCCAACTGGGCCTTGGAGTCACTCTAGGTAGGCTGGGATGAAGGCAAGCAAGTCCATTCGTCTTTCCCTACAGCAGGACAGACCTTCTTTAAATTGTACAGGTCTAGTAGTGTTCTGATAAGTGAATCTGGATCTCCAACATGTATACCTAGTGCCAACCTTTGTGTGAGGAGATTCCCTGTTCTACTCCCACAATTAGTTCTGGAAATGTCTTCCCCTTCTCCTGTCAAGGCTCCAAACTGTCTGGGAGTGACAAAAAGCAGGGCAGGCCTGTGCCATATTTGTTTTTGTGCACAGGAGGCAAAGTCCTTTGAAGTGTAAGAGGGGCTGGATGGAGACCTTCCCCAGTCATCTTGACAAGATGCCCATCCAGTCCACACCTACACCCCCTTGGTGTACTGTCCAGAAGCAATACCCAAACTTGACAGTAGAGCCATTTAAGTCATGTGACCCAGGACACTGGCAAAAGACACAGATGGTTGTTACAAGAAAATGTGAACTTTCTAATAGCATACAAACAAGTGATGGGTGGAATGCTTGAATTAAACCTAGCTACTGGTAATTAGTCTGTGCCACATCTCAGTTGTCCTTATTTTTCACAGCATGCCTCCTCATCTTGGACCCAGCTGTGTGCAAATCAGTATTGACCTTGCTCCAGTGGGAGCAGTCCAGCTTGAACTGCCAGCCCGCCCCTTCTTGAACTGGGACACAAGCAGGCCAGGAGTGGTTTTGCCCTAGTTAGGGCTAACCATCAAGGTATAGCTTGATTCCAGTGACACAGTATGTATTAGACCCACACAGGGGCATACCCATCCAACTTAAGGCAACAAATCTCACCTTAGAATTTAGTATATACAGATTGCTTAACCAGAAAATCTAGTATGAGGTAATACTCTGTTGTGATGAAACATTGAATTAACATTGAATGATACTCTCCTTGCTATAGTTATACTGAGAACTAAGACGTCTTGCTCTAGTCCGGTTTCCGCTGTAATTTATGAAGAATATATTCGAGCTACCAGAGCTAAAACGAATTAGTCTTGTCCAGACCTAAGAGCAAAAGACAAATGGTGGCCTGAAACCTTAATGGAACCCCAAAAATATAGATTAGCCTGAATTTTAACAGGCAGCAGAAGGGGGCCCTGACAGTCTTGTTGATTTGTGGTTCACACTGGAGTCAGAGTTCAGGGTAACTGCAAGTCGTTTCCCAAAATGTCCCGGTTTAGAGGGTCACCAGGCGAGGGCATCATGTGCCATTGAATGATTTCGGAATACGAGATTGGAGAAAACATGACATATTCTATTTTTCTTATGCTGGTGCGGTATTTTGTCTGAAGGCTTGGCAGTTTGCTTACTAGAAATGTGATAGGAAATAGAATTGAACAACAGCGTATCCAGGTAATTGTGATTACAGGTTTCTGGAAGGTTATCACATTGATATTTGTTTATCGGATTTAAATTTGATTGGAATTTCTACATGGTCTTACAGTATAGAGCTGTTTACTCTTACATTAGGTTTGTAACAAAGTTGTTTTGCAGTCCTAAGGATTTTGATGGATTGACGTTTGTGTCGAAAGCTGTAAAGCCCCAAATGCCAGTGTCCTAATTTAATTGTTCACTTTTCTGTTTCGCGTATTGATATTTTTGTGTGATGAAAAATCAATGACAGTATTAAAAAAAAAAAAAGCATCAATTGATACAGACGGCAGTCTCATAACCTGTTTTTTTTAACACTGCTAACATTACTATACTTAGCAAATACAAAGTATTCTGGTAGTTCTTGTGTCATTAAACATATTTGAGGGTACGAATGTGGAGTGGTGTGCTTAAGGAGTTTAATCTTCCATTTATACTACACATCTGGATTTTAAAACAATCGCTCAATTTTTCTTGAAATGATTTGTGTCATTAATTGATGGGAGTTTGCTAAACAGGAAAGTGTTGATAGGCAACCTAATGACGGTGTTGCTGTTTGTCTACCTAGGCATCTTTTTGCACACTATCAGGTGAAAGATGACCATCACTAATAAATTAGATAAAATAAATCAGTGGCACTGGTTAATGCCTATTTTTTATAAATATTTAACTTCACTTATCGTGGGCCATTTGTCAGATCTACAGCTAAGCACCCACATTCCCAGCCTGGGCCTCAACATTGTCAAGGCCGACCCTTCCAATGTCCTCCTCCTTTTCTCCTTGAAGCAGTGCTTTGTTTTTGGGAAGGCCGTTGTTTGCAGTTGACACATGGAGTTCCTTGGCATGGCATGCCTCCTGCAGGTCCTGTGGGAGATGTCAGCTGGTGCACCGGTCTCCCCAGGGCATAGCCCTCGAACATGATACAAACCCCCTTTTCTCACTTCCTAAGCACAGTTCCATCCACCCTTCTGGTATGCCACAGGTGTTCATCAGTGCAGGTATGAAGTGTCCTGCATCCTGAAAGGGTGTAGGGTATAGATGTTCACAATCGTACCACAGCGCCGACTAGTAACCTCCTACAAAAGACGAACCTTCAAAGAAATAATTCACCTTCAGTCGGATCTAAAACTGGGAGGAAAAACACACACAATGTTGTGCAGTGTACAATACGAATTTCTGGCAAAGCATCACACACTGCCTTAAAATGCCCTTTATTGAGAAGGTGTCATGCCAGACGTAAAGCATCACTTTTTGTTTTCAGTTATCCCAGGTATAAATTGAGAATAATGAAATAATCTCAAAGAAGGGAAAGAATAAAATGTTTGCTTATTTATCCAAATGCAACCATTTTTAAAAGATGTTTAACAGTCGGACTCACCAGTATGATGTAGATGTAGTCTTTACAAAATCAGTAGGATTGTAGGCTGTCGATGATCACGTAGAATCTTTCTTTTCTGTTGCACTTTACAGGACTTGTTTCATACCTTTTGTGCACATAAACATTGAGCTCATTAACCATTCGTTCAGATCGAAAATCCTGGTCTGAACTATTCCTTGACCATTACTTAAGCTGTATTTCTTTATCTGACGGGCTGTTTTTAGGTTGAGCATAGCAGCGCACAAGCGCTGCTTTTCCTTTCGACATGTTGTAGTCTGTTCTGTGGGCTTTAAACACGCTCATCACTTTAATTTGTTCCTGGGCTCGTCTTTCAACAATCCCTTGATGTCAGTGGCAAATGCTTTACGTTTGTCTTGACTCTTTTGTTACACCTTGCAGACTGACCTTATTTCATGGATTATTGCACGATTGCCTATATAGTTTTGGGAGGGTAAACTACTTTTTTCTTGTGTCCCTCCCCTTCGTGCTCCATGGCGGCCATGGCACTTTGAGTGTGAACGATGAGTACTCAGTCGGTGGTATGGGAGCTCTTGTCACATTGTTCACATTGTTACCTATTCAGTCATTTCAATTTTGCTTTTTTCACTCCCCTTTGTGCTCCATACCTTTCAAAAAAAACCTTGTAATTGGTAAAAGCTTTACTTAAATAGAAACACAGAAATAACCAAAGCGCTCTCCCGGTACAGCGTGAGAGCTGATACTACAATGTTCACTGCACTTGGGGAAACTCGCCCCACAATGCTTTGCAAACATTCTTTTTCAAAACATTGTTGCCCATAACTCAGGCTGTGGTGGTCCTAAGACAATGGGACCACCACCAAAACGACCAGCATGACACACTTTCTGTCAAGGTCATCTCTGGGTCCCCACACTAGGTTAGTGGGGACCCCAAAATAATAACCCCTCCCACCTTTCATTGTCTTTTTAACCTCTCTCATGGCTGGAACTTTTGTTTTACAGCTGAGAGTAGTTTGTGTTTTAAGGGTTTTATTTGTGATATAATTGTAACAGGCCTGCTAGTTCTTGAAATATGTAATGCACTATGCTCTCTAGGGGCTAAATATATGGTTGCACTGCATTATTTTCTGCCATTTTTTCTTCTTGTGGTTATACCCTCAAGGGACTAACCATATGGTTACATGACCATGTATCTTACAAATGCTATTTTTTTGTGTTGTCTTTTATGGGATGTTTTGAGCATTACAGTAAACGTGGTGCTACAGTATTCGGAGCACTCAGAAACTTGCCCCATAATGCTTTGCAAACATTCTTTTTCAAAACATTGTTGCCCATAAGTGGTCCTAGGACAATGGGGCCACCACCAAAATGTTCAGCACAACACATGCTTAAAGTCTGGGTCATCACTGGGTCCTCACACTAGGTTAGTGGGGACCCCAAAATAATAACCCTTACTTCTATTCAATGTTTGTTTAAACTCTCTTATGGCTGAAACGTTTGTTTTGCAGTTGGGAGTAGTTTGTGTTTTAAAGGTCTTGTTTGTAATATCATTGCAGTAGGCCTGCTAGCCCTGAAAATGTGTAATGCACTATGTTCTCAGAGGCTAAGTATATGGTTGCACTTCATTACTTTCTGTCATTTTGTTTCCATGTGGTTGTGGCCTCTAGGGGTTAACTATATAGTTACATGACCATGTTTGTTGAAAATGCTGTTTTTATTGTGGCATCCTCGATGAGCTGTTCTGAGCATTACAGTCGGCATATTCCAATATTTGCGGCTCTTAGAAAATCGCCCCATAATGCTTTGTAGGGCATTCCTTTTACAAAGCATTTTTGCTCATAACTCACCCTGTGGTGGTTTTAGGACAATGGGACCACCTTCAGAATGTTCACCACAACATGTTCTCTGTCTAGATCACCTCTGGGACCCCACACAAGGTTAGTGGGAACCCCGAAATAATAACCCGTCCCTCCATTCATTGTATTTTTAAGCTCTCGTATAACTGGAACTTTTGGTTTTGCACCTGGGAGTAGTTTGTGTTTTAAGGGCCTTGTTTAAAACAAAACAAAAATCCAGTAGGCCTCCTAGCCCTTTAGTTATATACAGGGTCACTGAAATTATGTTGCAGAAGGGACCAAAATATACTGCAGGGTTGACCAAATTATGTGGCAAAAAAGTCCAATTATGCATTTACAGTGCCAAGAGCTCCAGCTCAAGTAAATGGGAGACCTACTACATTACAAATGCTTGTTATGGGGTGCTTTCTATATAGAGTGCAATAAAGTAAATTTGGATCTCTGCTGCTTCTGCTTTCTTTTGATAAGGGTTTAAATTAGAAACAGGAAATCTTTAAATTATGCTGGTGTAATTTATGGAATTCTGCATTACGCTTGCTCCGTGACATTCCCAAAATTGCTTACTTATGCAAAATGTGACATATATCACAATCTGGCACTTGGGTAGGGCGATCAGATTTAAAAACTAGGCCTGTTTTGGAACATATAAAAACTTGCCTCCTTTGGTTTTCAGTAGAGACACTCTAAAAACCAGGACGTGAGCCACATTTGCTGAAATCTGACCGGGACAGCTGTTGAAAAACCAGGACTGCCCGGCAAATCCAGGACGCCTGCTCACCCTGCACTTGGGTGCATTTTGTGGTAAAAATATAGCGCTAAATGGTGGATTTGCATTTTGTATAATTATCTGGAATTTTGCTTAATTTTCCCGAAATTTGGGATGATTATGAAATTCACTTACCTAGTTTAAATACAAGCAGAGGGGCTGCCGTGTGGATGATATAGTGTTCCAGAATGTATTAATTCTGCTGTGTATTATTATGGTAAACGTTCACTTCAGTCTAGGTCACAAAGTAGCTTCTTTATTTAGAAAAACACATAGTTATGAAGAATTCGGCATTTGCCCGATTAAATTAGCGTATGTAGGTCATCTGCAGCAAAATATGTGCCGAGTGATTTATGAAAAGCTGCTGAGATCATAGCTTTCAAATAATTTCCTAACCCTGGCACTTTTATTTTCTCTTGTACAAGCGCCTGCTTGCCCAGAGTTCTTATTTGTTTCAAATTCACGAGCCAAGAAAGCACTTTGCGAACCTGTCATAACATGAGTGGAAATCTCTTTATCAGCATAGGACGCAGCCCAGTAAATTAGAACTGCCCTTTCTGTATGCTGACTCGTATAAAAATCCGGTGTGGAACCTCTTCATGTATGCATCCGTGACTTTTGTCTCGCATATTTAAAGCTGTAACAAGCTGCCTACCTCCCATGCTGATTCTCTCGGGATTCAGGTGTTCCTAAGATTAAATGTTCGATTAGGACTTCCAGTTGAGAGACAACTGAATAATTTGGTTAAACGTTATTTATTTTTGGGACGAATACCTTCTTCTTAAGTTTATGTGCTTTTCCATTTCCCTAAGTGTACACGTCTTGTTTCTCATTATGTGTCAGTGCAGGGGTTTTGTTAAGCATAGAGCACCATGTCGCTTTTTGGCGCCTTTAATGTTTAAGGCTGTGAAAGCTGACGAGTTACAGTTTATTGGAAGAGGAGATTATTTTGGTACAGTTGAGCTTCAGACTTTTCAGCTTCCGTATACGTTGAGACATTAATTTCCAAAGTTCCAGACCGTCATAAGGCATCTATTACCGCCAGCTCTACACTTAAGAGTACTTTGCCCCTGGAACCAAGTTTCCACTTGATGATCTCGTGGTAATGTGTGGCACACGCCCTTAGGATTTGTTAGTGTCGAATGGTGGTCCCGTCTCGTAGAAGGCTGTGCGATCAGTTCACAGTTTTAAAAGCACTCAGACCAGCTGGTAGCTAGCATAGGTGTCTTAATTTGGACAGAACATGACCACTTCCATGTGACATCGCCAGATGTGTGGCGCCATCTTAAATTTGCTACAGTAGCTGAGCCTTGACAGGACCGTTGCTGATGTCACGTTGTTTATTAGGTGACGATATTAACCTTTTAAACACATGTTACGCAAAAAGGCATGCCTTTGATATTGCAATAATGGGGCAGAGAAAGGAAAAACTTCACGGAGTTCGAAGCGGGCCAGTGGTCAGGTAAAGGGCAGCCGTTCTTTTCGGCGCTGAGCTTAAGACAGTTGCATTGAATGCAGTAATTTACATCTGGTTAATCGATTTGCTTTTGATCTTTGGGTTTTTCACATTCTACATGGACAGGAATATGCTTCTATAACCTCCAAGGAAGCAAGCTAGAGAGCCAACAGCGGTACCTTCGCATTAAACGGATAATGAACGTAAATCCTGTCTCACCCTACGGGTGCTCGCGATGAACTCTTATGAACCGGAAACTAACTTGGCTATTTGACCTGGTTTCAGTACACAGGATACAACAGACTTTCCCTCCGTTCTCTCTTTTGTAGGCAGTTTAATACCATGTTTGTGACATATAGTGTCAACGGCGTCTAGTGGATGTAATGATAACAGCGTTCCAGTCAATCCACTGCCCTTCTTCATCGGATCATCTATAAGATAAACATCACTACTTCTGTTATCTGTTTCAGACGCAATCTTACCTGGACTGTATCCAGGTGCTATGTCTTTGTGAACATTTGCATTTGTTTGTTCAAAAGTGTGATAATTGGATTTTACTTTGTCAGATCTCCCAGCAAGGTATAGGAGCTTCTTCACCACCAGGGTAACCGTTCATAACTCACTTCCTTTTGGGGGACATCTTGCAAACAGAGGAACTAATGCGAAAATGGAGCACACTCTTAAAGTTCCTCCTAGTAAACGCGATTTCAAGGATTGGTTTTAGGGAAAGGTATTTCAAGGCGGCCACATACGTTGTTAACTATTGAGAGTCACCAAAATGCTCCTCACGAGCTTAACAATGTGTAGAGAATTCGTGCACACAGTAAAGGTTGTTAAATATCAATAAAGGTTCAAGATCATGTGAAAAACGGTTAGCTACCTGGGGTTGGGAGGAGAGGCGGGTTGGAGCCTGCTGGATTTTAGAGGAGGCACCTGCTCTCAGTGCTCCAGTGTGACAGTTTCATGTGGGGCTGCAGTAAATGATATTGGTACTTGTGAAGACACGGTTCATAGAACCAAAAATAGAGTAACTAATACCGCCTCAAAATCATATTAACATACTTACTACCTCAAATATACTTAATATATTATTGAAAAATCTATTCCATTCAATGAAACATTATATTTCTCAGGCTATTATGACTGTTAAAAACAATGGCGAACCTTCCCACTCCTTTATATTCTGTTCCCAGAGTTACCATTGGCAGACAATAGGTTAGCCTTCTTTTAAGGGTATTTGTTCCTTGTTCTAATGGCGCCTACATGCATTTAGTGAATACCCAGATGTGCACATATGAATTACCAGCACACAGTACAGACGCACATGGTTAAATCCAGTCAACCGGCCTTAATCATCTGTCAATAATTGCCCAATCCCCTTGGACAGGAGCACAAGCTGCCACAGACAGGTGTCAGCATAATTAGCCCTGGTCATTGAGGTATTGCTTGAGTGCTGTGGCTAGTCTGGGGTTGCTTGTGTTACCATTAATTCTGTTTTGCATTTGGAGCAGGACCATTGTTGATTTGCACCTGGTCCTCCTCTATCTGAATTGGCATAGTGATCGCAAAACATTGAAATGGAATGGGACACCTTTTGGATTTTCTTTTTTAACACTGTTTTGAAGTGTTTTGTGTGCTTCTGCAATACTTAGCCCTGTGATAATAATAAAAATAATAATGGTTGCTCAACACCTCCACAGTGGTGATGGTCATGACACAAAATAGATTTTGTACCATATTGTACTAAAAACCATTTGTGTCTGTTCTCCTGTCTTCTTTGATCCTGTCCTGTGAACTGTACCAAAAAAGAAAATACATCCATTACTTACCGGTAATGGCATGACTCCTAGTCCTTCCCTCGCCTTCCTTTCCCAACCAATGAGGCTCCTTGCCTCCCCTAGACCTCTCCCTTCCTCTTTAAAAAGTCCACCACCACCTCCTGTACAGAAACAAGCCCAAAACAGCAACTCAGTACCGGGAGGGCGGGAGGGAACAGAAAGGAAGGCGAGGTAGTAGGACTAGGAGTAATGCCATTACTGGTAAGTAATGGACGCATTACCTCCAGTCCCTCCCTCGCCTTCCTTTCCCAACCAATGAGATGTAGCAAGAAAAACACAGGAAAAGGACACTGAGTTGCAACAATTTTAATCATAACACATCAGGACACCAGAAAAGAACCACCCCTATTGCATCATAGAGGACAACACACGGTGACCCAACACCGACTCCAAATACCCCAATTCTGCAAGTCTGTAATGACGAACAAAAGTGGAAGGAGAGGCCCAAGTAGCCACCCTGCAAATTTCCACCACAGAAGCGTCCTTTAACTCGGCTACCGTTGCAGCCATACCCCGGGTAGAATGTCCCTGGATCCCTGGAGGAGGCACAACCCTTTAAAAAAAATAAGCCATCAAAACCAGAGAGCGGACCTGTTAGAAATGGGAACTTTGGTTGACAGTCAGGTTACCCCCTGTTCAAGCAAGGACCCTCACTCTAGTCAGGGTAAAAGAGAATCACCCTCAGCTAACCCCTGCTTACCCCCTTGGTAGCTTGGCAGAGCAGTAGGCTTAACTTCAGAGTACTAAGTGTAAAGTATTTGTACCAACACACACAGTAACTTAATGAGAACACTACAAAATGACACAACACCAGTTTAGAAAAATAGGAAATATTTATCTAAACAAAACAAGACCAAAACGACAAAAATCCGACATACACAAGTCAAGTTAAGAATTTTTAAAGATTAAAGTCAAAAATAGCATTTAGAAACAAAAAATGCTTCGATGAGGTGTTAACATGGCGTCGTGACGGAGTCGTTCCTAACAAGCCGACACCAGCGGCGCCGGACACGGAGTCGATTAGACCCCCAAGTACAGTACCTTTGTTGAAGAGTGAAAATAAGTCGATGCGCGAAGTCGGGGATCGCGGCGTCTGTGCGAAACGTTGAATCCGCGCACTTCGAACGGCGTTGGTCAAGTCGTGGTGCGGCGGCGTCCACGGAGTCGCGGACTTCAGCGGGGCTGCAGCGGCGTCAGGCCTGCGAAGGTCGTCGCGTTCCAGCGAAGATCACGGAGTCGGTTGCAGGCAGCGTCACCGGATTCAGCAGCGGCGTTGGTCTGAAGTAGTCCGAAGTCGATTTCCTTGGATTTCCACCAGCTTTCCTTTCAAGGGCCCAGGGACTGGATAGGGCACCACTTGTCAGAGCAGGAGTCTCTCCAGAGACTCCAGGTGCTGGCAGAGAGAAGTCTTTGCTGTCCCTGAGACTTCAAACAATAGGAGGCAAGCTCTAAATCAAGCCCTTGGAGATTTCTTCACAAGATAGAAGGCACACAAAGTCCAGTCTTTGCCCTCTTACTCTGGCAGAAGCAGCAACTGCAGGATAGCTCCACAAAGCACTGGCAGGGCAGCACTTCTCTTCAGCTCTTCTCCAAGCAGAGGTTCCTCTTGTTTCCATAAGTGTTCTAAAGTCTGTGGTTTTGGGTGCCCTTATACCCAATTTCTCCTTTGAAGTAGGCCTACTTCAAAGTAAAGTCTCTTCTGAATGTGAAATCCTGCCTTGCCCAGGCCAGGCCCCCAGACACTCACCAGGGGGTCGGATACTGCATTGTGTGAGGACAGGTACAGCCCTTTCAGGTGTAAGTGACCACTCCTCCCTTCCCTCCTAGCACGGATGGCTCATCAGGAAATGCAGACTACACCCTAGCTCCCTTTGTGTCACTGTCTAGTGTGAGGTGCAACCAGCCCAACTGTCAAACTGACCCAGACAGGGAATCCACAAACAGGCAGAGTCACAGAAATGGTCTAAGCAAGAAAATACTCACTTTCTAAAAGTGGAATTTTCAAACACACAATCTTAAAATCAACTTTACTAAAAGATGTATTGTTAAATTGGGAGCTCAGAGACCCCAAACTCCACATGTCCATCCGCTCCCAAAGAGAATCTACACTTTAATCAGATTTAAAGGTAGCCCCAATGTTAACCTATGAGAGGGACAGGCCTTGCAACAGTGAAAAACAAATTTAGCAATATTTCACTGTCAGGACATATAAAACATTACTATATGTCCTACCTTAACCATACACTGCACCCTGCCCTTGGGGCAACCTAGGGCCTACCTTAGGGGTGCCTTACATGTAAGAAAAGGGAAGGTGTAGGCCTGGCAAGTGGGTACACTTGCCAAGTCGAATTTACAGTTAAAACTGCACACACAGACACTGCAGTGGCAGGTCTGAGACATGATTACAGAGCTACTTAGGTCGGTGGCACAACCAGTGCTGCAGGCCCACTAGTAGCATTTGATTTACAGGCCCTGGCACCTCTAGTGCACTTTACTAGGGACTTACTAGTAAACCAAATATGCCAATCATGGATAAACCAATCACATACAATTTACACAGAGAGCATATGCACTTTAGCACTGGTTAGCAGCGGTAAGGTGCTCAGAGTTCAAAAGCCAACAGCAACAGGTCAGAAAAAATAGGAGGCAGGAGGCAAAAAGATTGGGGATGACCCTGCATAAGCAAAAAAAGTCCAACAGGACCCAACGACTCAAAGGAGCAGTGGACGGTTTCTTCCCCCTTCCGAGCCGGTCCATAATTAACAAACAACAAATCCCCATTCCTGAAAGGAGCAACCACCCGCAGGTATTCCAACAATGCCCTACGCACATCCAAAGAATGCAACCGAACCTCCTCAGCCGAGGAAGGGTCGGGACAAAAAGCAGGCAGGATAACCTCCTGTGAGCATGGAAAGCGGAATTCACTTTGGGGACAAACGAGGGAACAGGCATAAAAACAATCCGATCAGGAAAAATCTTACAAAAAGGAAAAGAGCAGGCCAAAGCCCCCAACTCCCCCAAACGCCGGGCCGAAGTGATGGCCACCAGAAAAAAGGTTTTCAAACTGAGGCGCAAAAGGAGGACCAGCTGAGACCTCCAACACCAACGAAGGATCCCAGGAAGGAAAGGACCACACCGGACGAGGAAAAAAGTTAAGAAGGCCGTGAAAAAATCTAGGCATCAAATGACCCTCATCAGAAAGATTACGCCACGGACCCTGAAAAGCCTGAATAGCCGCCCACTGCACCCGCAGAGAAGCCACAGACAAACCCAACTGGGCCCCATCTTGCAAAAACTGCATCACCTCAAACAGAGACGCCTCCTTAGGATCCACCAGATGACGCAAACACCAGGCGGAAAATGGGCGGGAATGCATAAAGAAGACCCTGAGGCCAAGGGCACGAGATCCCGTCCACCACCCAAGCCAGAGGGCAACTAAACCGGGAGCAAAAGCGCCTCACCTTCGCATTCTCTTGGGAGGCAAACAAATCCAACACCGGAAGACCCCACATGTGAACCAGATGATGGAACAGAGACAATCGGAGGGAAAAAATCTGGGATGAAGGAATGACGCGGCTCAACAAATCCGACCGAGCATTGACCACCCATTGAATGTACGTGGCCCGAAGAGACAGAACCCACTCCTGAGCCCAAATGAAAATATCCCTCGCAATCCGAAACAGAGACCGAGACCTGGTCCCACCCTGCCTGTTCACGTAAGATTTGGACACCAAGTTGTCCGTCCAGAGAAGAACATCCAAGCCCTTCAGGGACCCCTGAAAATGAACTAGAGCCAGAAGAACCACCTTCAACTCCCTCCAATTCAAGGAGCGGCCCGACTCCTGAAGATACCTGTTCTGAAGGACCTGTTCTGACCCCAGCCAGGCGCCTCATCCGGAGAGACTGGCATCAGTCGTCACTACAGCAGGCCAGGAAGGAGCCAAAGGCACCCCCATTCGAAGATGAGCAGGCACTAGCCACCAACCCAACTCCCTGCAAACGAATCCCGACACAGGAATCCTTGCCCGAAGAGAGCCTTGAGCCAGAGACCAACGAGCGAGAAACCAGTTCATCAGGCAAAGAAGATGAAACCGCACCCAAGGCACCAGAAAAACTACCAACGCCAAATGACCCTGCAGACACAACCACTGAAGAACTCTGGGAGCACTCTGCGACCAGACCGACAACACCTGTGACTGGAGGCACAACAACCGCTTCTCTGACACAGTCACCAAGCCTTGGAGAGTCATAAAGCGGGCCCCGATGAAAACTAGATCCTGGGAAGGAACCAAATCTGACTTCCCTCAGTTGACCAAAAACCCGTGACCTTGCAGGACCTACAGCACCTGTGCCACATGACGGCCCCACAGAAACCAGCTGGGAGCCTGAATCAGAATATCGTCCAAATACAGATGGACAAACACTCCCTTGGAATGGAGAAGAGCCACCAGAGGAGCCAGCAGCTTCGTGAAAAACCGGGGAGAGGACTTGAGGCCAAATGGAAGAACACAGAAGTGAAAATGGTCCCGGCCTACCGCAAAGCGGAGGAACCTTTGAAAAGACAGGGCTAGGGGAACATGCAGGTAAGCATACTGCAGATCCAGAGACCCCAGGAAATCCCCTGGACTGATTAGAGGAAAAATCGTCTGAATGGACAGCATCCGGAAATGCACAGTCTTTATCCAGGAATTCACCCACTTGAGATTCAGCACTGGACGAAAAAACCTGACACCTTTGGAACCAGTAACAAGACGGAATAAGCACCCTGTCCCCTTTCCCCCACAGGAACTCTGGAGATGGCCCCTTTCAACAGTAAGTCCCCAGATACCCTCCATCGATGCCTCCCTTTGGGCACTGTCCACAGGCAGGGGCTTAGGAAGAACTCCTGTATCTGGAGGAACCACGTCGAAGTCTATGGTGTAGCCATTTTCCACAATGTCTAGCACCCAGCGATCGGTGACATCCCCCCTGCCAAACGTGGAGAAAGTGCCTGCGACGACCCCCAACCGGCCAACTTCCAGGCCCACAGTGATTGTCAGAAACCCTTCTTGAGGCCACCCCGACCAGAAGGACCAGATTTCTTAGGAGAAAAATGGGGCCGAAAGCGACATTTCCTGGAAGAAAAAGATTTGGAATCAAACTTGGGAGAAGAGCGAGAATGCTTCCGCCGACCCTTGCCAGATGAAGAACCACCTTTGTAAGGCAAGGCGTGCTTCCTCTCCTTAAAAGCTTTCGAAATCATGGAAGGCAACTGATCCCCAAACAAAGTGCGACCTTCAAGAAGAAACTACAGGAGAGCAGATTTCTCCCTCGGATCCACCTTCCACATCCTCAACCAGAGAGACAATCGGGCCCCAATCAAAGCCCCAGAAGCCAGAGCCAAGGTGCGGACCACATCAGAAGACATGTCAGCCAGCAAACTGGCCTGCTATTCCATAACCGCAAGCAACTCTGAACATTCAGAACCCTGCTGCACAGCCACTGCACCGCACCAATGATTCGGCCGAATACGCAGCGAAAATACCAGCCCTGAGGGCCAAATTCTCCGCCGCAAAGGCCTCTTCAGGCCCGAATCCACCTTCCTGTCAGTGGCATCAGTAGGAATGCAGTCTTCAGGATTGACCGCAGTCTTGCCAATTAAAGTAGCTGAAATGAAATCCAGTTTAACAGAAGGCGGCAACATCTCCTCCCCCTCCAGCAAGTATAACTTCTGAAGAAAGAGAGAAACTTGAGACTTGTCCACATCCTTCCACTCACGGAAAACCAAATCCTTCACCGGGCCCTGGAAAGGAGAGGTGCCCCAGCCTGAAGGGCTTTAAACACAGCCACCTCAATCATGTCCTGAACTTTCTCCCTGGACATGAGAGGCGCAGAAATCCCCAGCGCAACCCAGTGTCCACCAGAAGTCTTAAGGGGAACCTCAACATCCTCCCCCTCCGAAGAAGAAGACAATCCTGCGCCGTATGGAAGGACCAGGCCTCGACATGATCCAAGCAAAAATGCACCCAAGAAGCCAACAGCAGCCACTAAAATCAGGAAGAAACTACTCCCCCTCCCCCCCCCCCCCCACAAGCAGCAAATGGAAACAGCGCATTAATTAAACAAAAAAACAAGAAAAACACAGGCAGAAACGCCCACCCTACCACATCCCAGGAAGATTCACACGACTGGAGAAGCAGCCCAGCACACGCAAGGCAAAGACCCAGAAGTGCAGCCCCAGCCACCAGATAGCCGGCCGACTCCATCAGCCGACCTGGAAACAGTTTCCATCAAGGTAGCGCCGCCGACCTCTAGGAAGATGCGACTGCCGGGGACCCGCCACGTGGAGCATCGCACCTGCCGAGAGTCAACACGAGGCTCCCCCAGGCCCCGCCGTGGAGGAGTAAGAGAAGGTAAGTCTAGCGGGCTAGACAAAAAGAACAGGAGGTGGTGGGGCGGGGAGGGGACTTTTTAAAGGGGAAGTGAGAGGTCTAGGGGAGGCAAGGAGCCTCATTGGTTGGAAAAGGAAGGCGAGGGAGGGACGTGAGGTAATGAATGAGATTTAACATCAGTTACTTGGTAAATCAATATCCTGGCAAGTAATCGTGTGATCTTTTAATTTAGGGATCACCCTGTTGTGATTATCATGCCTTTATAAGGAATGCATTTGTGTACATATTGCCATTCAGAGATGTCAAACCCCAATAGGTATTTTACTAAAGTAAGGCATAAAGGCCCTCATTTTAACCTCAGCGGTCTTTTTGCAAAACCGCTGAGGTACCGCCGTGCTGAAGAATGCCAGTGCAGGCGGTTTTCCGCCCACGTATTATGACTGCTGGCAGCCCTCCGTCCTTTTTTGGATGGAGAGCCGCCAGCAGCCATACTGGTGGTCGGCGGGGAAGTGGAGGCTGCTCCACCTCCACTGCCACGTCATCAGAACACCGCCCACCGAATCATGTCCCATGATTCGGTGTGGCGGTGTTCTGGTGACTGGGAGCTGGAGGCGGAGCAGCCACCATGGATCCTGTTCTCTCCCGGAGGATCACCGGACCATGTAAGGTGATCGTCTGTTAGGGGAGGGGGGTGGGGGGGTTGTGTGCGTGCATGGGGGTGTGTGTGTGAGTGTGTAGAGGGGGTGTGTGAGTGCGTGGATGCATGCAGGGGGTATAGTGTGTGTTTTGAAAATGTGTGTGTGTATGTATGTGTGCATGTATGTCTATGTATGTGTGCGTGTATGTCTGTGTGTTGGAATGTCTCTATGTGTGCGGGTATGTTTAGTTGTAGTCTGTGTGGAGGGATGTGTGTCAATGTTGTGGTGGGTGGAGGAGGGGAGTCCTGACACCTTTGGGGGGCGGTAGAGGGGGTCAGGGGTGTGGGGGGAGGACTCAGGGTGGGGGAGACCCTTATCAGTGCCAGAAAAGAATTCCCTGGCACTGATAGTGCCTACCGCCATGGATTTCGTGGCGGTACAGAACCCCACGAAATCCATGGCAGTATGCGGGGTCGTGATACCGCCGGCGGTGTAGTGACAGCCGCTGGTCTGGAGACCGATGTCTCCAGCCCAGCAGTCGTTACCACCATGGCGGTTTAGCATGGCGGTCACCGCCATGCTTGTAATGCCATTTTTTTCTATTTCTCCACCGACCGCCAGGGTTGTAATGAGGGCCAAAGTGTTGTGCAAGACAAGGACACAATCAGCTGCTCACTTGGTGCACCATCTCTTTCTGTACTCACTGGCTTTTCAATTATCAGCGGCTTAAACACTTGGTGAAACAATTGTGCATATAAAATTGCTTTTAGTGTCTAACTCAAAATCGATGTGATGCCAGTAATCAAATGAGCATCCTCAGAGGGACACTAAACAAAGGCTACCAGCATATTTCTTCCTGTATGTAGATCGTTTTCTGCTTCATAACTTATTTTCTAGGGTACATAAAAGTAGATTGACGAACACAGATTTTAAACTAGGTTGCTAAATCATTTAGATGAAGCTTCAGATTAACTAATAGCCTGCACAATGACTATGGGGGTCATTCTGACCAAGGTACCGCCGTCAGAACACTGCACCGCGGTCGAAAGACCGCAGCGGTGATTCTGACATTTGCCCTGTGCTGGCGGGCGGCCGCCAAAAGACCGCCCGCCAGCCCAGGGCAAATCAACCTTCCCACTAGGATGCCGGCTCAGAATTGAGCCGGCGGAGTGGGAAGGTGCGACGGGTGCAGTTGCACCCGTCGCGTATTTCAGTGTCTGCTGGGCAGACACTGAAATACTTTTTGGGGCCCTCTTACGGGGGCCCCTGCCGTGCCCATGCCATTGGCATGGGCACGGCAGGGGCCCCGCGGCACCCCCTACCGCCATCCTGTTCATGGCGGGAGAGCCGCCATGAACAGGATGGCGGTAGGGGGTGTCAGAATCCCCATGGCGGCGGAGCGCGCTCCGCCGCCATGGAGGATTCAGACGGGCAGCGGAAAGTCGGCGGTACACCGCCGACTTTCCGTTTCTGGCCGCGGCTGAACCGCCGCGGTCAGAATGCCCAGCGGTGCACCGCCAGCCTTTTGGCGGTGCTACCGCCGACCTCCGCCATGGCGGTAATTACCGCCATGGTCAGAATGACCCCCTATATTTCCTTCTCTGTTACTGAACCTGTGTTCCAAGTTTAGCACTCTGATGTTTCTGTTTTCCACACTTTGGATGTGGGATTATCCGTTTTGTGTGGATTGTCCTGGGACAATTGTGCAAAGCTGCGAGGATAGTTCACGTGGTTTTTCAGAGGAAATGGCTTACTGTGTCCATGTGTCTGCAGTATAGAGCGATATCTAATAGTGCTGAATTTAATCTGTAATATCTGGGTTGCCCTTTATTTCGTTTATGGGCTTATATCCTGCTCAAGAAATACTATTTGTAACCAGGTGAAGTTTTCTTCCTCATGTACGTATTGGGAGTAGGGAGTATGGAGCTATTGGTTTTAGAGTCCCCAAGTGAGTTTGAAACAAAAAAAACTTAAGAAAGTGCACCAGTATTCTTAAAAGTGCCTGTTTTCATTGACTTGGGATTTTCATGTTTGTAAAGTCCTGGCAATTACGTGATAACGGTTCACACCAAAACGTTCATGCAGAGAGGGAACCGAGGGAGGTTTGTTAGCATCTGGCATGAGGTTTGACAAAATGTAAGTGGAACAAAACACTTAACAGAAAGCATAATTGTGTCAGTGGTACACCACGTGAAGTGTCCCCAGAACCTCTCACCACTGAGAAGACCTTTTCAAAGTTTAGACTTCAATGGATGCTATACTCAATTTTGAGGAGTGGGGCATGTAGACCAAGCTGTTAGTTGTCAAACCGAGAATATCCCTCACTGGCTAAACAAAAGGCAGTAGGGATAATTGAAGGACCACAAGCCTCAGACACCATAGTTTTGTGCCCCGGTGACTGCAACTTAGATGCCCATTTTGGGCAAAAACAATACATGGGCATCTCCTGAGAATGATTGGTGTATTCAGGTAGAAACCAGCAGGACAACTTGTCCTCAGACCTTCACTCACTCCCATGGTCCTGGACAAAAAACACTATTACATAACCACTTTTAATTACCATTCACTTGTACATAAATAGTGTCCCTATCACTCCCTCCACAAGGGCAACAGTGATAAGGCAGTCACTTTACATATTCTCTAGATTGAGTCTTGACAAATTACTTAGCAGCTGTCTCTGCAACATCAGTCTAGCACTGCAACATCAGTCTAGCAGGGTTCTAGGATACTAATGCAATCAGACCATTGCAAATCATAAATGTGGTGTTATTAGCAAATTTGGTATTAAGTTTTTCAGAGTTTAACCATGTGTATGTATTTTTAGAAAGTGGAAACGTGACATACAAGCATTGAGAAAGCCAGTAGGTGTTGGCAATCCCAGAGGTATTGACATTGTCAGTGTGTTTCTGAGCCATTTTTAGTCGTAGTCCCTTTAACAGTTAACCATTGGACTAGGTTTGAAGGGTAGGAAAAGGAAAAAGTCTACAAAACAAATAAGCACCCAGAAAAACGGAAAAAAAATTAAGTGTAGCAAAAGATACAGTGTGATAACACAGCTAACTCTTGGAATAGACGTGTAAACAAAATTTACAAAAGTAGAACAGCATGTAAACCTGTAATCTGTGACATACACCACCAATCTACCTTTTTCACCTGCAAGAGCTGTGTTGAGGCAAACACGTGTAAAGATGCAACAGAGCTACAACTGAACCCCAGAAACAAACAAACAAAAGCACAAGTCCCTCGCATCCACTTCTCGGATGTTACCATGGTTAGAAGCTGGCAGCAGGCATGAAAGCATGGGCTGTCCTCCTACTGCCCACCCTCCACGAGAAAGGGATTTAAAAGCCACTTCTCCAAGAGGAAGCAGGCACATATGGAGTCTGCCTGTGATGATGATGTGTGCTTCTGCTGCCCGCCCTCTGTGACAAAGGGAATTCAGAAGCCACTTTTCAGGTAGGGCTGGACAAAGAGGTTAATTTCCTGTCTGTTTGGCAATAGTATCAGGTTTTCTCTTTTTTTACTTCAGCTATGTTTGGGCCATTTACGACCCAGTAGCTCTAGGTAGACTGTCCAATCCAAAGAAATCACAGCTCAGCATTAAAGAAACATCTTCTCCCCAGCAGCGCTCTGCAACCATGGTGACTCACATGTTTTTCAGATTGCCAGACATCCAATTTTTCAGCATCTCCCATTTTTCTACGTGGATCTTCACCTGATCGGGAGTTTCTCCAATAACGGGATGCAAGTGGCCTTCAAACCCAGAACTGCTTTGTAGAAGTTGCGCTGGAAAAACAAAGAAACACAAATTGTTGCAAGGTATAGGGGAGGCAGCTTCTCCCAAGCAATACCGCTGAGTGCCCGCTGGTAGGCAGCATGCTCACTAAAGGCTTTAGGAAAGGGAAGCCATACTTAACAAGTAGAAAATACAAGAATACGGTGTGGGAGGGAGTGATTTAAGCGATATGGACGGAGCAGTAGGGTGCACACAGTACCCCTAAGCGCAGCATTGTATTGCGCACATCAGCTCCCATAAGCAGCGGCATTTGTGACCAGAAGAGCAAGATTTACAGCCTTATGTACAGCAGAGCTTGGAGCTGCTGCAGAAGACAGGCAGCATGAGCAGGAAACACAGAAAAAGAAAAAAATAGTCCCACAAAATAACCAGATAAACAACCAAAGCGTAAAAATAAAGTATTTGGGCAGTGCTCTGTGGGAGGAAACAACACTTAAAAACTACAGCCAAAGTGGAAGGATTCACCGCTAGTAGGTAAGCTTTTTTATAGGACAATGGAAGGGCTGAATGGAAAGGCAAAATATATGAAGCCTGCCTTCTATTGCTGCGATTGTGGGGCAGGCCCCCAGCAGTTGTGGGCTTATGGTGCTCGGCACAATGCTCGGCAGATGCTGCTGAGTGTCACAGGCTGAAATGTGAATGCAACCATTTTGATACAAGACGCAGTGACAGTATACATGAATGGGAAAGAGAGGTGAGCTAGAGGGAGGTAAAAGTGGAGAGAGCTAGAGGTAGCCATAAAGGTGAGGCAGTGCTAGAGCTATAAAGAGATTCAAGATTGAGAAAGCAGTGAGGTAGGGAGAGGCAAAATAGGGAGAGATGTAGAACGATAGGTCAGAAAAAAGAATAGTTAAGCAGAGAGAAAGGTAGAAAGAGGTGTGAGTGAAAGAAAGAAATGAGGTGTAGAGAGAAGAGGTGAAGTAGAGAGACTGATGAAAAAGAGACAAAAAGCTGGTGTTGATGCAGAAGCAGAGTGAGTGTTGTGAGGGCACAAGAGAAAACATTAGAGAGCTGTATAAAAAGAGAGCCCTGGACTGAGAGGTGAAGTAGTCGAGGAGGTGTGAGAGCAAGCAAAAGAGAGGTAATGTGATAGAAAAATAGAGAATGGAGTAAGATAGTAATAAAGGGAACAGCGATGGAGAAAGGTGAACTGAGAGGTTAAGAAGTAAGAGAGGGGCCTAGTATGGAGATATGAGGTACTGGGAGATGTGAGATAGATAAATGAGGGAGTAAGGGGGAAAGAGAGTGGTAAGGCACAGGGAGAGCTGAGAAAAAAAGAGGTGAAGTAGATTTAGGGCAGATGAGGATGTGAAATGGAACAGAGCAGTGCAGTGCAGTGCACAGAGAGATGTGGTAGAGAGACTTGAGCTGGAGAGATAGGATATAGAGGAATAGATATAGAGGTAGTCCAAGTGGTAGAGAGAGGTGAGATTGTGAAAGAAAGACAGATGTGGAGTGAAGAATTGTAATGCAAGAAAAGAACTATGAAGTTGAGGTAGAGCAAAGGGGTAGGTGACAGAGAGGTGCAGAGATGTATATATAGCAAAAGGTTGTGGGTGCGTAGACATGTTGAGAAAATTAGATGGCGAGAGGGGGGAAAAGAGAGCAGTGAGGTCAAGTAAGGAGAGATAGAGCTAGAAAGGTTGTTTTTATGATTTGATTCCCACCAAGTGCCTGAGAGTGTGAAGGTTAAGATTTGACGGGTTATGGCAAGCCGAAGGAATAGACATGACCGACATCCTTGAATATGCCTCCTTGGAAGGAAGGTTGTTCCAGGAGGAAATACTAAAAAAAGGGGTCTCATACCCATACAAGACCATAAATAATATCACACCTGATAATTTGCAGAACTTAAGGGAAAAATGGAAAAGTGATCTGGGAGACCTAGATAATACTGACTGAGAGGCGGCTCTGATGCATCCAAGCAAGGTGATGATCAAATCAATGTTGAGACATACACAGTTCAAAATTCTAAATAGAATCTACTATGATCGAGTTAGATTAAATACATTTGGGAGAGCTGCAACACCAAATTGCCTGAGATCATGAGAATATCAAGGTACATTCCTACACATACTATGGGACTGCCCCAGTATACACTAGTACTGGGAAAAAATAATAGATGAGCTTCGCAAAATCCTTAATACACCCCTAACGGCAGACCCCAAGTATGTGCACCTAGGCATTCCCACAGATATAGACATCTCAAGAGATCAGCTACTTTTTTTGCAATTTGGGTCTAGTAGTTGCAAAGAGGAGTGCACGTGAGCCACCCACCTTGGATGAATGGAGAAGGAGGATGGATCTTTATATGGCAGCAGAAAAGGTCAGGTATCAAATTAGAGGCTGTATAAAAGATATATGCTAAGATTTGGGGTCCCTGGCGTACATACCATGAACTAGATATGACTGACAAAAATGAAATGTCCACACCGGAATGATTGCTACATGTTCCAACGTAACTCTGTATATGACTATATGTATATTCAGATGTATGTAAAACTGCCCAGGGGGAGAATGGGCTGTACTATATGGTTAAATGTACTTAACGATAATCATCAACTCTATGCAAATGATTGTTTCCTGTTCGAAAATCTACTGCAAATTTCAATAACAAAAGATTTGACAAAATTGGTTATGTTCAGCTGTCAGATTTTAAGAAAATCTGTATTTTTTATTGACACTGCTATAACTTTACCAGAGGGCCCCTTGGAAGCCCCTGGCTATTGGCCACTTTGCCCACGCCTGAAAGCAGCTCTGAACTACTAGTCTTCATTAGTTCGAGCCATTCTTTCTCGTTCCAGTTCTTACAGCCCAGCCCCCCATTCTGAACCGTCTGTCTGGATTTGAAAGATGTCCAGAAACTCTGGGCGTAGTTACCCTTTGTGGGCCCAACCGAAGGTCATACAGTTTATGATCTGAACAAAATAAGGACTAGGATTAGGGAAAATAGAGAACTGGAATTATGTGGGTTACTGGTAAATAGTTCTACCATGCGTATCGTGGTAAACCGGGTAGATTAGGTATCTTCAATCTGTCATGAAATCTGTACAGATTCAGTTTCTTGTACCGTTACAGTTTGAAGTGTTGTCAACATTTCTTGGTCAGGCGGCTTTGTTTTGATCAGGCCAATCTTTACTAATTCTGTATATCCGAAAATAAAGATGAACTTGGCCAATGAAAGGAGTGAGATGGTAATATCAGATTAGGTATCCCCAATATTATTACACAGATTTCTCCGTTCCTCGTCCCACTGCTTATGGCGCGTCCCCCGTGACTCCGAGCCTGGTGGTTTGACGGTGTCCAGCAGCAGGATGGGACATAGTTACTACACTTTATGGCTCAGGTCCTAGACAGGGCCCTGCGGGAAGGAATGCGTTTCTATTTTTTGAGACTTGTAGTGTTAAAATAGTCGCTTCCATGGAAGTTGATACAGCGAATCCTTTCAGCCGAACAAGGGGGAGAATTGTAGTTAATTAGGCTACCTGTAAATAATTTTGGTATAAGATATCATCTGGCAGGGGGAATGTCGGAAAATAGCCACGAGATCCGAGTCTAGAGCGGGAACCCCCTGAAATACCTTCAAATTTGTGATTTAATGTACTTGCTGGTAAAGAAGGGTTAAAATGTTCTTTCTTTTATACCCCTGTAATTTCAATAGTTTATTTCCGAAGCACGGGCGTGTTACACGTGTTCCTTTGTCGTTTTTTTTATGCGGCTTAAGCCAATTGCCAAGAATCTCAGTTTCTGAACAACAGTTAGGCTCCCTCGAGGCGATGGTTCCTCATGCAGACATCTCCGGCGACAGTTGAGACGGTGGCGTGCCCTCCTGGGGACTCGCGCGCCCCTGTTGTCTGCGCCGTACTGCACCTGTTCAGTGGTGAGGGGGGAGTTAGACTCTCTGTGCTGCTAATCCTGCACCACTCCCCTCAGTGTTCCCCCGTGCAAAGTTTTTTTTTTTTTTACTTAATTACCAGAAATAGATCTGCAGGAGAGAGCAGCGCGTGTGGTGTGAGAGGCGCTCATATCCCTGTGCCTAGTTTTGCTCTTGAAATGCCTGTTTCTGGATAGCGGTTATTGGTAGAAAAGGCTCTGCACTCGAATGCAAATATTTTTCGCTGCCATGTTAAGTAATCTCCTTTGTCCTTGACCTGTCTGTATTCACTGTTCCCTTCTTTCAGTTTCATTCTGACATGTGAATGTTTTTTGAGTGCATTCGTTTTAAAAATAGTTTGTTAAAATAGTTTCTGAGGAAGAAAATTGAGTACTTGTGGCAGTTTGCGATTCTTACAGATGAGTCAGAGACCTCATTGTTGCCGCTGGGTGGTTAACATTAATGTTGGGCGTGGTTCTGCAGTCCCTGCTAGAGAACCAGTTAATAAGAAACACGAGGAGTAAGCTGCAAAACAAATCCAGTTAAACAAATACAGGGAGAAATACATTTCTTTAAATTGAAATCTTTTGGAACTATTTGCAGTGTGTATGTACGCACATCTTTAATCCATACTCTTGATGTGAACTATTGTTTGGGCATGGCCCGTCCAGACCTACTGCCCTTATTGAGTCTTGGCTGAAAGAGGGCAGTGGTCCCATTATTTTTGAAGTCCCATCATCGGGCAATAGAATCCTAAGTGCCCCGTACCTAAGAGCATCAAGGATGTCAATAAGCAAAATAATTTGTTAGAGAACACTTGCAAATCACCCCTCATCATGATTTGAACAACTGGTTGAAAAATAGCATATCATCCTTATTGAGATATGTTTAACAGTTATGGTCTCTTTTTCTCCCTCCGAGGCAATGTCGTGATTCAGCAATTTTATTATCCTGCTGGCTCATGAATTATCAAAATTTGTAGCCTCGGGGATGTCAGTATCTGGGTAGAGCTGGTTGCTCTCCTTAATATCAAACCGTAGCTGTGGGCTGACACCACACCAACTTGATGAGAAGGTGTTTTTTTCCAGTACACTACTGGGTCATGGCCTCATCTCATCAGAGGAGAGTAATTTCAAAGACTACTGACCATTTGTGCTACGAAGACTAACCATTCTAAGATTGCATTGTACATCCAAGTAGTCAGTGCAGAGAATACAATTACTTGCGAGGCTCATTACATAGAATGTAGATGTTGGAAAAAGCTTGATTTTGCCCCACATCCTGTCTAACAACTATGTCAGGTTCTTTCCTTACATCCTCCACTGACCCTGAGTCTGCACTTTATTTGTTAAATGATTTGGTGATCAATGCACTCCTTTTTGACTACCCAAAAAGCAAAGCTTGTGATTGAGTGTAAGGGAAAACAATGGTTGTGTGCTGTGTTAGCGCCAAAATAGGTTACTTTTCTAAGTTGGGGAGAAAATGGAGAATCTCCAACTCTGAGAGGATTGAGCTCGCTGTACTTCCCAGTGGAGATTATTTAAAAAGATAATGGTTGAGGCAAAAATCACTCTGTGGCTAATTCCATCAGATAATTTATTGATATTTAAAGCCCCATGGACTTCCTCTTGGAAGCATTCTTCCTAGCCACTCCACCACTCAGGAGCACACAAATGGTGCAGAAGATTTTTCCTCCACTACCACCAGTTAACCTAAATGACCACCAACTCCTGTGTCCTCCGGGTGAGTTGTGACCGCTTCAGCTCCCTTTACCACCATTTTGATGCCATCTTGGCTATTTCTGACTTGTTAGCCAAATTATCTCCTGTTAAGAGCTATAAAATCCACGCTGCCTTCAGAAAGTGGGAGGTTTATTGCTACTACTGTTTTATCATTCATTAATATGATTAGGCTGCATCCAGTGCTTGATCTGTGTGACCTCAAAACTTTGTTTCACATCCATAACTTCAAGCTACATAGCGGCTCAGGTGCTGAAACCCTGTTCAGTTCAACTACTGGGTGCTTTGGATATCTGCAGGATGCCTGTTTCCATGTCCCTTTAATTCAAACCCACAGAGGTTTCATCAAGTTCATTATGTGTCCGTAACACCTACAAAAAGCTCTGCCATTTAGCCACAGTTTAGCACACACAGCTATACCAAAATGTAATACCCAATGCAGCTTTTCCTGGTGTTACATGTGTATCAAGGTCTCTGCTGAAGATTGTACCAGTAGTTTACCAGGGTGTACTTGAGTTCAGAGTGAAAAGGAGCATTACACATGCTTTTCAACAGCATTTTGTAAGATGCTGTGCTTACTCTAGTGCTGGGTGTCCTTGCCGTCTGGATTGTTCGGGCTGTTCTGTGCTAGTACAACCTCCAACAAGCTTTTAGCGAGTTTAGTGACCTAAGCTGGTGGCAGAACTTTAGAATCTTGCACAATGTGGATGTCAAACCTTGGCTGCCTCTTTGATTAATGAATGCCATACGTTCATTGAAAGGGGTGGGGAACTAACCTTAGAAATAGCCCTTTCCAAGATGGAGGTCTGACTATTGGAGGATGTCAGAGCTTTTTCAATCCATGATGTAGTAAAGTCTATTTCTATGATGTAGATTCCTGCTTGAAGTATTTGATAAAGGAGGCGTTACTAAAGAAGGATGCATTGCTATAAATTCAATTCCCTAATTTTTCGTTGCTATCTTCGCCACTGCTATTGGGTCCCTGATTTCTTTTTTTGATCTGTTCAAGCTAACAACAATTTAATTTTGTTGGAGTCTGCAAACCATGCAGCAGATGATGGGTTAAATGGGAAATTAGACATCTGTAATTATTTGGAAAACGGCAGAGTCCTCAGACGTTTGCCATCACAGTGGCGTTGCCAGTTATTCATAAGACTAATACTTTGGCTTTATGTCAGCCCATTGCCCTCTAGTTGACTGTCTTTCTTATCAATTTCATGGTCTTGTTTCTTATTTAGTGGCATTCCTTCCTCTTCTTGTGTTTGTGTCTCATGCTTCTTTGCAGTCCCTCTGATTGAATAACTTGTATCCTTTCCCAGCTGTCATCGGGGAACTTTTTTTTTTTTTTCGGTCAAACACTTCATGGGAGTCTGTGTGTTTTCCAGCTGTCGTCTGCATACCGCCTCCCCACCCACACACCTCTTCTTGTTGTTGCTCACCCTATTCTTTTCAGGTATTCTGTTGATTCGTCTGGCACTTTCTGTATTGCTCGATTTTTATTTATTTTTTTGTAAAAAAAAAAAAAAATGCATCCCCTCCAACTCCACCGGTTTTCTGTGCTCCCCCATTGCCCTGCTGCTCCTTAGTGACTTTGATCTGCTTCCTATCAGTTGCCCCCAGCTCCTATATTGCTCCCCTGTCCCTATTCATTGTGTTCCTTTCAGCTTGGACATCCTGCGCCTTCTTTCCCCAAAGGTCATGCTTCTTTCTACACATCAAGCACATCCCCATATAATGCAAGGGGCTACCGTTCTGCTAACGGGCCTTCCCCAAGAGAATTGGCAGTTCCTTTGTATGCTGGCCATGTTATGTCCTTTGGCAAATACCTGGTGTAATCAGAACTTGAGAAGTCATAGTCACCTGCCTTATCTATTTGGGACTCATCATGATTAAAAGTTGTAGAGCAGTGGAATCTCTTACTAGGTCTACCAAAGATATCAAACACAATTGGACTGGAATCTTCTACTTCTTTCCCCTCTTGGAAGAGGCTTACAGTGAGATTGGACCTTATCACCTTTCTCTCCCACCTCTTCTTCAAGTTTTATGAGCTGTCTGAAGAGATCCACACTTATGTTCTTTTGAACCATACACAGTTTTCCACTTGCGATTTGAGAGAAGAATGCTCACAGCACATCTTTCTTTTGTCCAGCCATTGTTGACTGAAGCCCATCCCAAATGTATTTAATGAATTTCACCTAAATGAGATTTTCTTCCCACTTTCCTGTCTGCACCTACAATCATCTGTTGGTGAGTTGTTGCATAGAATGGATGTCATGCATTTCCATAAAGCTTCCGATATGTCATATGGAAAGCTAGTGACAAAACTATGGGACCTGTTGTATAGGAATGATAGGCACATGCCTTTTGTCAGAACTTGACGTTGGTCGTGGTGTTTCAGGAGTGGGGATAATCTGCCTCTCTCCATCAGACAAAACACCTTCAACTTGACAGTTAACCCACATAAAGATTATGCTACCCCATAGAAAGGACAGGCAAGGTGCTCATGATAAGGCACCTTAGCGCGTATCAGGAATGCAGAAGGACTTGCTAGACCCTCAGGTTTCTATATCGAAAGTACACAACACATTAGAAACAGACTTAAAACAACTAGGACTCACTATAAAGCCTAGACTCAATATGATGCTTACTGGTGTTGAGTAGAGGAAGGTTTGTAAACAGCCCTTCTCCCCACCAAGCTAACAGAAAATAGCCTGAGAACTGAAAAGGCAGGAAGCATAACTTTGGTTTTGGAAACTTTGGTAAGCGAGCACCAAGTCACAGAGGGTAGCAACTGGTGAGTAGCAACTGCGCTGTAGGAAAACTGAGGGGAAGAGGGGACCCAAATACCAGGTGAGCCATACAAAATGGGAAACACAAGTGTGGAAATGCCACAAAGGTGCAAACTGAGGCTGAAGCTGAGACAACCGCTGTTGTCAAGCTTAGTGTTCTGTGCTTTCTGTCCTTTTAACTGGCCCTGCTTCTCCGAGCCTGAAAGTGAAATCAGTAGATGGACTCTCTGGTCTGGCCTTCCAAGCCCCAGCAATAAACAGCTCTCCCACCTTCCATCTACCCACTCTCCAGCGCTTCCAGGCCCGTTTATGTTTGTGCCACTTCTGTAACTTGTTCAGGCCCTTGAAAAATAATGTCGTAACTGGCTGGAAAGGTTTTTCCATAGTCCCCACACCTGGTGAACGCGGCGTTTTAGATTGATTACTGACACTTTTAACTAAAAACATAGAACTCTGAACTAGCTCCAGAATTCACACATTGGCATTTTAGCGAAAAAAAGATTGATGAAGTATTTGTAAATAAACTGGATATACGTGTTGCGCCAACACATACAACAATGGTTTACTTTCTGACACTATGTTCAATAATTATATCATGAAAAAGCGCACATGCGGGCGAAACGTATGCTAAATTCTTAATTTGTAGAACGTCTACAAAACTATACAGATCAGAAGGATGCTTCTGTACTGTGAGGATGTGCAAATTATATATATGACAAAGGAAGTATGATGTAATGGTGAATAGCTGCGGAACGTGTATCGGGACAGTGCTAGTCAATACACTATACAGAGTTTTTTCCATATTTCCACAATGTAAGGCATATTTGCCTATCATGTTGCACTTCTGCTGGCAATTATTTTGTTGATGGGTACCTTTTAAGGCCAACCAGCCTTGATAATGTTGCTGCCCCCCGACCCATAAAGTTGAAGTTCGAGCGCCTACAAAATATTACCAATAATAACCTGGAATTTATATCATGCTTCCAGCATCTGATATAGGAAAGTAGCTGATCTTTGTTTTGTGAATTGGAATCATTTCACTTAGAAGATTTTACATTTGTTTTCAGCTTCTGTCTGAAACGTTCAGTATTTCTGTTATTCCTACTTCTTTTCCATTCTCAACCTATCGATCTCTGCCTCCCCCCACCAGTGGTTAATTATAGGAAAATCTTATAGGCCAACGATAGTGTGGTGGCGAGGGAGGTTACAATAAAGGCAACATTATCCTTCTTCAACATGCTTTTTCAGCATCAACTCCTATACATACAGCACGTTTAAAAAAAAAAGAGTTGATATGCAGTTAGATACCTCCAGTAGAAATTAATGCCATGGTACACTCCAACACGTTTTGCATATGGCAGTACAAGTGATGCATTACCTGTTAGAACAGAAATGCCAGGGATACTGAACCAAGTGGCATGCCAATGTAACAAACATGCCATATGCAGTGACGAAAGTGGTGGCATTTCTGGAGTTTGGTTGAGTGGAAATAAGACAAGTGGATAAGAAAAAGCTCTGCTTAGGCATCCTGATTGTCCATAAGTATGTAGAAGGCAACAAGCCAGTGAACAGAGGGCAAGATTACGGTTATGGCAGGCTTCTCCAACGAGTAGCTCGTGAGCTTTCCAGCTACCTTTGAGTAGCTTGCCTGTGTGCGGCCCAGTATGCTAAATTAGAAGCGTTTGCTTGACTGAATTGAGATATTTATACCAAAATGCAAAAGTTATATATTCAGGATGAACATTTGTATATTTTCAAACTTATAAGAATGTGTTTAGGGAAAAATGGTTGCATTTCAAAAATGCTTTTAAACCTGATAATTTAGTGATACATCATGTGCCGTTGAGGAGATTCATTACAGATATTAGCTTGGAGCCATTAGCTTTGCAGCTCTGACTGTTAGGTATTACCTGTATAAATGCATTGCAAATTGACAGTACCTTTTTTAAAATACTGCTAGCAGGGCTGTATGATGCTCTGAAGTGATCATTGTTGGTAATGTTGCATAGGGTGGCTACTAAGCTCATAATTTCTGATGGTGTCACCACTACAATACTAATATTAGCAGCTCCTGATAACTTTCACTGAACATAAACAGCTCTTGCTACAGAAAGGGGTGGATACCCCTGCGCTATGGTATGCAAGCTCGCATGAGACATGAACAGATGGGTCCCAGATTTTAATTATTGTAAACTGAGAAAACATGTTGTTATATGCAAGTGGCTAATGCAAGTATCTCACCCTACTGCTTCATGGAAAGAAGAAGCTGTAGATGCCCTTTTCTTAGACCATAAGGCACAAAGAAAAGCGTAATATTCACAAGACAGCTGCCTACATGGGCCCACAGGAACCAACAATGAGTGTGCACAGATAACAATACACATTACGCTGTTAAAAATAGGGATGAAGAGACTACATGTACGAAAGAGTCAAAGGAAGAGCTAAAGTACTTACAGACAGCATGAGGGGCAACAAAACAAAAACCTACCTAGAATTTCAATGCAAACAGATAGGCTGTTTGTCAGTACAAGGACAGGCCACGTTACCAGGCACATGTCCTGCCTTCTGTATACATAGCACCCTATCCATAGGGCTAGCTAGGGCCTACCTTAGGAGGGAACTTTCATGTAGTAAAAGTGGAGTTCTGGGCCTGGCAAGTAAATTTAGATGCCAAGTCCCTGTGGGCAGTAAACTGCGCACACAGGTCCTGTACTAGCAGGCCTGAGACAGTTTTGAAAGGCTACTTCTGCGGGTGGCGCAAGCTGCGCTGCAGGCCCACTAGTAGCATTTAATTTACAGGCCCTGGGTATAGGGATACCACTGTACAAGGGACTTACAGGTAAATTAAATGTGCCATTCTGGTATAAGCCAATCATATCAAGTTTTCAAGGGAGAGCACATGCACTTTAGCACTGATTAGCAGTGATAAAGTGACCAGTGTCATAATGTCAGCTAAAAAGGGTCAGAAAAATTAGGAGGAGAAGGCAAAAAGTTTGGGGAACGACCCTGTAGAAAGGGCCAGGTCCAACAAATAGTCTTAATATATTTAAAAAAAAAAAAAAATGGTCTTGGTAAAAGCTAACTAAATAGCCGAATGCTTATTCTCAGCCAATGAACTATACATCTGCTGTTTTGCATTTTGGAGGGTCAAGTTTTTCTATATGCCTCTAATTTTAGAAATTGTTATATCTTGATTGAAAAATTCAATAAATAAACCAAAATGATTAAACTGCTTCAAATAATTCTTGATAAGAAAAGGTAATTATTATTTGAAATTCTTGCTGTATCTAGTGTGCCATTTGATTGTGTAATTAGCTCAAAAGCCCAGCACTAGTTCGAAAGCAATACCAATTGGAGTTCCTTATTACTTCGATTGGAATATCAGATCTTAAGAGCATGCAAAATAATGTATTTCTGTTCAAGGTTAAACCTAAGTCATACACGAGATCCAGATATCCTAACAAAATCCCTCCTGTACGGGTTGCAGGGAATACTGAAGATTGTTTCTGGTGTCCCAGGCATACGACATAAAAATGTATACAGACAGTACCAAGACAGAATACTCTAACATATACATTTCTGGAGACACACAACACAAGTATTGGAAATGAGCACACAGAACAAATATAGAAGGATCACAAACTGTCCTGATGCAGAGCAACCTGCCACTTGACAGACTCTGCCGGGCAGAGCAGTAGAAGCCTGTAACGGATGCTACTGCACACATAAGAATAGACTTCTCGCCGTTGCACAACGGGTGTCTGGTGTATCATGAAAAAACATGACACAAAGCGGAGATGGCTCATGCACAAAATGAGCGAAGCAAGCATCTGATGATTTCCTTATGCACACTAGTGCGAAAGTTGGCACACTTAAGAGTCAAGATCGACATTGAAAATACAGTATGAGTGTAGTGCAGCATGCCCTACAGTTTGGGTGCACAAGTGAGATCTTTGAAATGCCGAGCACATGGCTGTAGAACTTAGTGTTCACTCTGCATCTGAAGCTTATGGGAAGCAAATTCTTCTAGAACTGTGGCCAGAGCAGCAGTCACTCTATAATAGATGCATTGACCTTACCCACAGGAACACCATTTCATGCAAGTCCAAATCCGGCAAATATTATGCCATGGCACACAGGTTACAAAGCAACCCAATACTGTGCACAGGTCCACAACATGGTGTTGTGCAGTTAGACACAGGCAGCCTGATTAGCACTAGGTCGTACATTTATTACTTTCTCAGAATTCACAACTTGCGTGCAGTTTTACATCTCTGCGCTCCTTAATCTTGCGTGTGCAGAGTTCTCCATCCCCCTAGACTCTGCAGTTGGGACACATAACTCCACACACCTAAGCACAGGGAATGCGGAGTCATAAAACTCTGCACTTAGTTTTGTGAACTGCTTTTTGTAGTATGTTTTTAATTCTACAAAACGTTCTACGAAGTGCAGTTTGTGAATCCCTTGGTGACAAAACAGGGGCTCGGAGACCAAGCCTGTAAGAGTTTTAGCGCGCAGGATTGTTGAATACACTGTGGTGACCAAAACAGATCAGGTTGCAGTGGAAGATCAGAGGTAAGGAACTGTCTTGCATTTCACCTGTTGTGTGTTACATCCCGCCCTCATCCCCCAACAAAAGCGTCCTGGAGTCTTATGAAAGACCTAAAGAGTTGTTTTTGTTTGCCTTATTTATTGCTTCATACACAACACAAGAGCAGTCACTCAGACAGCTCAAGCCACACACTACTGCTAACGCGCCACAGAATCCTAGCTATTGTCAATACTGAATAGTGGATTCAGCGCTAGAGGACGATGGATCGAAGCGACATAGGTTTGAGGGGATGCCACCAATGGGATGTGTGAAGATCATCAATAACAACAACATTCAATATCATAAAGTTTCAGTCAATAACTACACCAGTTTAGTAATTAAAAGTCATGGATTTATTTCCCTATATTAACAACGCTAGTGTCGCGAAAATAACTCTCAAACACAAATGATAAACATATAAGATTAATAGCGGCTGGTTAAAATGATGTCTATATCTCAATCCAATTAATACAATTAAACAAATTATCTCCAAAAGAATCACACTTATTAATATTACAAAAACTGGTAATAATGGCAAAGTATACATTAGTTCAGCATCAAATGATCTCAGGACAAATCATGACAATATCAAGATAAATTCCCTAACTAACCACAAATTAGCATTACATGTTGGGCTTCACGTGGAAAGAATTTAATAACATTAATTTAGAAAACTCTTAACTTGATTATGATGTATAAAAACCTATTAATGTGCAGCAATTAAATCATTAGTTGCAGTTGGTACCTGGAAAGCAAAAGAGACACAAGTCACTTTTAATAACATACATTACCACAATAGTAGTAATAGCAAATGATCAGCTTCAGCTTGAGGACACAATCCGCTATCTCACCAGAAGATTTGGGCCTAACGACAACTAGTCTTGGACCTCGTCTGCTCTAGAAGAATAGCAATCGAAGGCGAATGACAAATCACCCCTCTAATCATTCTACACAGGTTGTTATACTAAAATCTAATCAACTCCTGATTGGTCAGTCTATGGGGTGGTTTCATTTCAGCCAATCGACAACTAAATTGATGACCTAAACTTAACAAATCTACGCTAACTATAACATTTTCTTTCGACGTATCTTTACTTCTTCCGTCTCGTCTGTAACTCCACTGTCTCATCGCCTCTCGAATGTCTTGTTCTCAGGAAGAAACTTTTACTGCATCCTTCTCCTTCCATCCTCAAGGAAAGACCAGATATTAGTAACATATCCAAACAATAGGACATATCAACTTATGCAATGCTCAGTTAATACACAATCTTGTAAGAGATAATACTGCAATCCACTAGGGGTGGTTGTGGATACGTCTACATAAGCTTTGAAAACACTTATTATGAAAGCTTTGAGTCATGGAAAATAACCACAGCATTTGAATATCATTTTGCTTAGCCAAGAACAGAAAAACAAACATTTCAGAAGTTTCTCGTTTTACACGTTAGTTCATTATACATTTGAATCATTAATAAACATATTAGAAAATTCACACTTTCACACTACCAACACATTCTAAATGGTCCTTTATCTTGTCTAGAGGTCTGAGCCTCCACAGGTTGGGTTGTGGTTTACAGAATGCAATACACTGCGCTTTGAAAATACTGCAGTCAGCTTCTGAGCTCTCTCCCTTCTTTAGCCCTCGTCCTTCCTCCTAAGGGCCGTGTGCCACAGTCCAAGCCATATTTATTATATACATTGCTGACAAGCAAACTGGAAGCCGTTCTAGGTATATTCCGAGTTACGAACGCACGCAGTGTTCAGTCAGCATTTACTGGGAAGAATTACGTGTAGCGTGTTGGCCAGCAGAGCATTTCAGTCACTATATCCTCTGATCACCATGTCTGCACATTAATAAAATAATTGCCAAACAGTTAGGTTTACCTTGGAATAGTTTGTGATTTCCTGGGTGCTACAATTTCATGTCGCGTCTGAGCTTTGAGGTAAATGTACTGGGGAGTCATTCAGGATTCCAGATGTTTCCTAGGCACTACAAACAAAAAGGTTGCTTGTTAATCTCATGTTTGCCACAGTAGGAATGCACATGGCTGCCCTTGGTTTCTTTTCTGACAGTCTTGACAGTACCTTGATGTGATTGTGCAGTGTACAGCTGCATGAATTTGTCTCGATGTTGCTCATGCAGTGGCTGGAGAAGAGCGTATGTTATGTTGATTTGTACAGTGCACTTTTCACCCATGAGGCTAGCCATAGGGTGACCACCTGGCACTGAGGCAAATTCTGGAAAGGACTGTAAAAACTTCAGGACAATTAGTCAAAATTCAGGACAAAAATTATGTCCTTGTTCAGTATTGTAGGCCAATCGCCAAGGCAATGAGCCCTACTCAAATCTACCCAATCTTTCTTGAAGAGAAAGTAACAGCAACATTTTGATTATGTTTCTGAACATTTTAAACCCCCTGGCAAACAGTTTGGGAATCATTAAGGTAATTAACCTTATGCTAGTTTAAACAAATTGAACAAAAACATCTGCCTTACCCCAGCCGTCTATGGACTTTCAACCTAAAATTGTTTTAAAGAGGCAGAGCAGATGGTGTGGCCGACAGTCTCACACCTAATGTCGGGATGTGAGGTGCCCACAACTTGTCTGTAGTCTCACAGCACTAGAGTGTATGTCTGGGGCTCTACATTTATCTCGGAACTGGGAGCCGAACTACCAATCAAAGATAATAAAATAGGAGGATGAAATCGAGATCAATTGGGGGATCCACAGCAACTGATTCAAAGGGTTGTTGCTAAAAACTGGATAAATAAGGAAGAGAAGAACAAGGTGGGACAATTCCTAAAATCAGACAAGATGGGTTCACCAAGTCTATTGGAAGGTATTGTGTCCCTGGGGAGTTGTCTCTGCACACAGGAGAGAAACAGAAGAGGCACTGTCAAGTGATTCAACAAGCAGCACCCACCCACCTTGGCAAACTCTTCTGGTGCAATGGTCCGCTGTTCGTGCTTGTGAAGGGTGAGCAGGGGCTAGACCCCTTGCAAGGTTGTGCAAGGCAATTGCCCGCTTTGTCCATGTCTTAAAATGGTTTTGAAATTGAGCAAAAGCCAAACTAGTGATCTGGGTTATCCCTAAGTGTCCAGTACATATGGAATCTTCAAAATATTTGCGATGTAAATTGCACAGACAAAATGTAAAGATGGTAAAATGTAATTATTGTTTCTTTAACATATGGCACTGTTTTCCCCTTTATATAGAATTAGATCTCAGATTGACCTGGGAACCAGTTACCTTTCGATACCTAGTGATTAATATCTACCATTCTCCCACTGATTTGCAGGATGGAAATCTCGGCAGAGCGTCACTGTCCCTCGAAGACCAGTTTGCTTTTTGGTCTTCTCTTCTGCTTTCTGTAGTGGGCCACGTGGCACTAGTGAAGATGGTGTGCTACCCCAATGATAGTATTATTTTGCAAACCTTCCCCTGCTCGCCCTTCATTCCTTCTTCAGACATGCCACACATCTGATTTGGTCGCTGCAACACCATCGGGTAGCTCTTTCCACTCTAAAGCTACCTGTGACTGCGAGTGGATTAGGTCTTCTGGACTTAGAATGCTATTATTCAGCTGCACAGGTCCAATGGGTGGCTTGCTGGCTTTCTGCCTACCTCCCTGCATGAGATGGGATTTATCATTAAAGACTATTAAGGAAAGCTTAATGCACTGCTCATTCTTTCCTACCAACCATTCTACGGATCACCATCCAGGGTTATCATGCACAGCTTTCTTTTGCCTTGCTAGAATCTGTAAACTCACTGACACAAAGAAACCCTCTGCTCCTGCACTACCTTTGCTAAGACTTCCCACTCGCACAGGATGGCTGTGCTCAGAGCAACTCCATCAGTGGCATGCTGCAGGTATCTTAAAATTGGGGGATTTGTTTCTGGACGGCGAGCTACTAAATCTCCAAACCCTTGTAGCAGACTACCATCTTCACCCAGGTCAACTCTTTACTTACAACCACCTTAAATAATCATTAAATGCTATATTTCATGTCTGCCACCTAGCACTAACCCTACAAGAGGTGTGCCAGAAGCTCTATTTCATAGGAACTGGTGGCAAACTGACAGTATGGGTGTACAGATCTTTCCTGCAACATGGAAACCACTCCAGGTCTTCTCGTCATAATACCTGGGTGATTGATTTGGCCAAACCTCTGCAAGAGACAGACTGGACTAAAATACTGGACTTTCCCCACAAAGTATCCCATGGCTGCCACTTTAAGTACATTCATTGTGCTTCCTTGGGAATGCATTCCGCCTGCTGCTTGCCATTGGCCTTGTGGTTTGTAACTCACATTTTGTTGCTTTCAATTTGCTGACTTTATTTGTTTTAGGCTATGCAGCTTGAGTTTGTTCCTTCCCTTGCCCAAACCGTATTTACAGTATCCTTACAAGTGCTCCCTTTCTGTAAACAGGCCTGTAAATCTTGTTCTTATCACATCACATTTTGCTGTGCATTCAAAGAACAAAGTCAAATGTCTGGCTCTGTCTTCAGTGGGAACTTAGTGTTTATTTTTCTTTCTCTGACTTCAAAGTGAGAGGAGTTATGTGACAATCTTGCTGGATACTGGGCTTAGGAAAGAGTTCTTTTCTATCACATGACAACATTTAAATAAACTTCAGACTATATCAGAATTAGGAGTACAAATGAAGCACATTTTTGTTAATTCTGAACTGTGCTGGAAACAAAAACATTTATATGATTAAAATAAATCATTGCATTAGGTGATGCAATTTCCACAGACCATTGTCTGTGCACTGTATAGTTTAATTTGAAAAACTGTATCTCTGTGCAATGTAATGGTCATTTGAATCAAAAATGTGTTGTCTGTAATGGCAGTGTGCTAACACACCATGCGTACTCCACTCTGCTCTGCACCACTCCACACCAATGCACCTTACTCTGTATCGTTCCACTTTACACCACTCAATGCCACTGGACCGTGGGACACTGCACTCTTCTCCACGCTGAACCGCTCCACTCTATGCCACTGCACTCTATGCTACTTCACACTACGCCTCTCTACTGTATACCACTCCACTCCATGCCAATGCACTTTATGCCTCTTTACACCACTGCACTCTGCACCTCTGCTTTCAATACCACTCCAGCCTAGGCAACACCAATCTAGGCCACACAACTCCACTCTATGCCACTCTGCAACACTGCACTGTACGCCACTGCACTCTATGCTAGTGCACTTTACTCTGTAACACTCAACTCTATACCCCGGCACTCTACATCAATACACTGTACGCCACTCTAATCTACTCTGCCACGGCACTCTACACCACTTTATTCTATGCCATTACACTCAATGCCACTCTATGCAACTCCACTCTACCCTGCACCTCTCCAGTCTTAGCCACTTCACTCTACTGTGAAACAATCTACTTTACGCCACAGCACTCTGTGCCACTGCATTCTTTGTCACTGCACTCTACCCTGCACCTCCCCACTCTATGCAATTGCACTCTACTCTGAAACAATCTATTCTTCGCCACTGCACTCTGCGCCACTTTGACCACTACACTCTAGTTCAATGCACTCCACACCACTGCACGCTGACACTCTACTCTGCAACACTACACTGACCACCACTATACTCTACACCACTCTACTCTGTACTACTACATTCTGCACCAATACACTCTATTCCACTGCACTCTGTGCCACTCTACTCTGCCCCATGCCACTCTTTGCCACTGCACTCTACGTCAGTGCACTCTAAACAACTGCACTATATGCCACTGCCCTTTTTTCTCTGCATCACTGTACTCTATGCCACTGCTGTCTGTGCCACTCTACTCCACTCTACATCACTGCAGTGACCTACTACTCTACAACATTGCACTTGCCGCCTCTGTACTGTACACCAATCTTCTCTGTATTACTGTATTCTACGCCACTGCACTCTGCCACTCTACTCTGCATCACTCCACTCTACGCAACTGCACTCTACAGCACTATACTCTACTCTGCATTGCACCACTCTACACTTGCACTGCACTCTCTGCCACGCGTCTATTCTGCACTCTATTCCACTGCACCACTCTACACTACAGCACACTTTGCCACTCTACTCCACTGCACTCTATGCCACTCTACTCTGTCCCACGCCACTCTAAACCACTGCACTCTACGTCCATGCACTCTGAACAACTACACTGTACCCCACTGCATTGTACTCTTCACCACTGGGTTCTATGCCACTGCTCCTATGTAACTCTACTCCACTCCACACCACTATGGCACAGACGTTTAGCCATGCTGAACAGCAGCCACTCTGGTGTATAACATGGCTAAAACACATTGGCAAAGCCAATAACTCGTATGTAGACAAGACCTATTGGCTTTGCCAATGTTTGTTAGTACTCTGAGGTACCGAGGTTCCTGAAAGAACCATGAATGTGTAAATCCTTATTTTAAACATGCATTTGACGCATCATCAGGGGTAGTAAGCACTCTATAAATACAATTACATCATAATAAAGGCTGCTACAAAATGCGCAAATACAGTTCGGTTAAATAAAAAAAGGTGCTTCTCAAATACAGATTTGAATAATATACAGTTTATACCTAGTACTACAATTTTTTTATAACACTCCATTAAAACCACACACTCCACAACTCACCTTGGAACACCATTACAGTACCTCTCTAAAATAAAATATCTTTGCCATCAGAAAGCTTCAAGTGACTCATTTTATTAAAGTCAATGCAGGTTTACAAGCCCCTTTGCATTTGCAGATTTACCAGGATAGGTGTCTGGCAGGCTAGTGAAAATGTATGCTGCTGTTCAGATATGCTGGCCCAGTGTTGCACAAGACTTTGTATATATAAAATGTAGTTGCTGATTTCAGTGGAAGGCTGATCATGGCGCTGCTATCTGTGCAGTGAATTCTCAGCAGCTCCTTGCTCAACAAAGAAGTATTTGCTGTGAACGAGGAAGACGCCCTGTCATTAGCAGTCCTCCTGTACCTCGCTCCAATGCTAGGTGAAAGGTCCCTGGCTCCTATTATGTAAAGAGGCATCGTGTCAAGGTTTTAAAATACTGCTGTGCGCATGCTACAGACAATGAAATCTCGTCCATCCTCTTCAGGATCGTGGGATTGCTGTTTCAGCTGTTGTGCAAGCTATAAAAGCACTGCATGACGACATGCTGCAAAATGCTGCTTATAATTTCATATTCATGGGCCCGCAAGCAACAAAGAGTTGTGCACCTTACCCTGAGGCAGCTGAGGAAACCCCACAGTGTGCCTGGGAGAAACATGCACTTTAATGGACATGGTGCTTGTGAAACGCATCGTTGAAAGAAAGAACATACATTCCTGCATTGGCATTTTAATACCTACGCCCGGTGTGTATCTTTTTTAGTTGCATTTTCTCCACAGGACACAGTAGGCATGATGTTATGACTGGAATCAACCGGTCACGATCTTGGTAATACCGCGCAGTTGGAAGTGGTCGACGGCATGCTACATGCAGCACGTACTCACCACCACCATGTTGGTGAAGTTTGAACTAAGTGAGGTTGAACAAACCACAATCAGTGTCCTTATTCAATGAGTAGCCCATGTGATAGTTATGTTAACATAGCTCGTCGGCGTGGCTTGTGACATCCATACCAGGCACATGCTACATGCTAATACCCAACAGCAGCTTTGCACGGTAATGTCGGCTTAATAACCACAATCACAGTCCAGCGCAAGTAGTAGCCTTGCTTAGAGTAGCACGGATACCATCTACCTTTTTGCCAAGTAGGATATTTTCAGCCATATTATTATACGTTTGGTAGAATGTAAATTGGCTTTTAGATTGGTCGGGTACTGCTGTTTCGGATCCTGTATATATTTGTTTGAGCAAAAAGCCCCCTGGAGGTTTTTAATTGGAAGATAATAATTGTCAGTGTTGGTTTAGCTTCATATTAGAAGTAATGCCTTGTGTGATGGTTTTGTTAGTTCATCATTGCCAGTGTAAAAGCCTTGGCTTTACCTTTGACGCTAAGCTGTCGTATTTGTCATCGTACTGATGGATACACCAGTGTCGGACAATGTTGCTAACTTTTACCATCTTTGATATTGGAGACACTGCTTAACCTTGAAGGCCACTTTGCTGTGATCCTGATGACTGCTGATTGGGCTCCTCTCATCACTGCTACACACACACGTAGAGCTCCTCTACTTGGTATCACAGGAAGTGGTTGTCAACAGCAGAAGTGCATCTTACAAGTGCTGTGATGTGCAAGTGGCATATTGCCCCCTCATTCTCCGCATCTGATCTTTTACTGCCATTATAAAACACTTCATTTTTGCACCCTACGGTTGAGACGGTTTTGCATGTGGGAGTTACATTTCTGTAAGAAAGAAGTGCTTTAGGAAACCCAGGGGTACTTGCAGAACCCAAACAATTTCAGCATTCAGTTTTACAAAAATAAGCAATGGATTGCAACACATACTACATGTACAGCTTTGACGTTTAATATTGTATTCTCTACATTCCCTGGGGGGCTTTATTTTACCCTGTTTCATCCATTGCCTAGAGACATTGTAAATCACATTTTAGATTGGCCCACAGGAATATTGTAGTCATAGCCGCTTTCTGCTGGCTATTTGGGTGTATCCATTTGCAACAATTTTACATCTGAAAAGTACACTCTGTCATCACATATTTGTTATTTCACAGAAAGTCGAAATATGCAATAATTATTGCACCCGATGAATTCTAAGTTCCTCAGTGTTAGATTTAATTAGGTGCAATAATTATTGCATCACCACAGGCCCCTTTTAATCAGGCCCTACTTACCCGCAAGCAATGTGTTTAGAAGATTGTATCTAGTGACTCTACTACAAATTTAGGCTTGATTGTAGGTGGACCAGTAAATTGTAACCCTTGTGCAAACACCTGTTCGCTCAGGGATCACAGTTAGAAGTGGTACATGGTTAATTCCGCCCATTAATTACCTGGTGGCTAAAGTTGACACCTGTAAGTCAATTTCAGTAGGTTAAACCTTTTGGAATTTAACAGGAGGAAGGGCTACTTATTTGGTGGGAAGTGTGGATTTTGATGCATTAAGCATCTGCATGTAATTCCCCAAAAGTTGGATTAGTCAATAATTATTGCAGCCACTAAATTCCGAACATCTCGGTGTGAGGGTTTAGTGGGAACAATAATTATCACATTAAACACATGCCACCCAGAGATGGGTCGGGCCCCACATTTCATATTCAGTAAGCACACAGGTTGATTAAAATATGAGGTGATTGAAAAACTAGATGGATATTTAGAAGAATTTAAATCAATAAGTAAAGAGCTAAAGATTAGCAAATCCTTCTTGGAGGTGTTTTTACACAGGCGTTTATTCTTGCTTTACTTCGGAGGCTGCTGAAATACAGACAAAGAAGGCAGGTTATCTGCCTTCCTCCTGATTCTCAGGCTGGCTTCTGCTTTGACGCACATGCTTCAGCCTCCTATCGGTCGGTTGGGGATAGATTTCCTTCACTGAGGGTTGTGCACTGGAATTTGGGCATAGATTGACAGATTCTGGAGGTAGATGTTTTGGAATGTAGGCTAGAAAAAAGCTACATTTGAACATCCATAGGGGACCAATACCCGTCACTCTCATTGGGAGGTAGTCATCCTCTTTTAAGTGGTGTTCACTTTTCTAAAATGTAACATGTCTATATAGACTTCAATAAAGTGAGGTGTTTTTTTTTTTTCAAACCTGCATTGCCCTCTTAAAATTGTTTAGCATTCCTTCAATTTAAAAGACTCACCCTCTTAAAAATTTAACTTCACTTCATTCTTGAGCCAACATGTATGGTCACAGCAATTGGCAGTCAAGGAAAATAAGCATTGGCAAAGCCAGTAGTACGTGCCATTGTGACTTATTAGGTTTGGTAATGTTGTATGCCAATACTGTAGAGCATAGTAAAATAAAACATGATGGTGCATTGACATGAACACACGTTAATATTCAACGAGGGCCTAGCGTGATGACATATGTGCATGTAGGTTGCTTGACATGGCCGCCACTTGTTTATTTATCATTCCAAGATGGCAGATGCCACTTGCAGCAAAATAAAAATTAATTTTAGCATGTGTTTAAAAAACAGAGGATGTGACAGCAAAGGCAGCTTTCAGGACCACAGCGGGAGGAGTGGGGATCATCGGAGAAACTAACAAAGGCAAATAACAGGGAGTGGGCACGGCGAAACAGAGGAGCCGGAGGTAGAGGGCGAAATCATTTTAAAAAACAGTGGGGCAGAGTGAGCGACATGGAGGCTGGAGGGTAGGGGAGCTATTTGAGGAAGGGAAGCAACTCAGAGAGAGATCAAGAAAACATATGTACTTTCATGGAGTTCTTGCTCCAGGGGAGGTACAAACACCAGAAGAGAAAAGGCATTGACCGAGAAGTAAACAGATGAGTGACAAAGCCATCCAGTGGTAAACAATAGGCCGGCTCTGAGCCCACTGTACGTTTCTGATATGCTCCACAAGAGGTCTTTCAATAAGAGACAGCTAAAAACTGCCTGAAGGTGAGACCGAAAAGGCGGGTAGGAGGACTGCGAGAGTGTCTTTAGTATCAATAGCGCTCAGCACTATGCTGATACATATAAGCTTACCCTATATCTGGTTTTCTGTGCAGGGCTGCTTTGTCCTCTTCTCTCGTTGTAAATTAGTTTAATCGTTTTCATTAAGCCACGCTCAAAATAAAACACTAACAGCATAACATTCCCCTCAAATCTATGTAATACACCAAAAAATATATATTCGAGAAGTCCATGTGTAAAGAAGCTTGCATTTTACAGTAGACACTTCAGCATAGTTTACAGATACATCTCCAAGTTCTGGGGCCTGTCCTATGCCCCAAGAACAAGGAGTCCTGGAACACAAACAACAACCGGCTGAAGGCCACTTCTTGCTGTGACTGAGGCTCATGCAGAACACTGGGGCGCCCCTCGAACTATAACCCCGAAGTTCCTCGCTAAAAAAAGTCTTGATTACTGGGTTTTATTGGGTCTGATTATTTATGCTATTTTATATTTTGAAAAAATGAACTGAACTGAAAGACACTAAGCTGACAATAACACTAAAATATCGTGGTAATAAATGAGTTAACTCGATTATACTAATGATAACACAGGTGCGCGGGGTGCAGCTATTGCTAACATTTCTACTACTGTTTAAAACTTGACGCTTTCCTTGATTGAAATAGAAAAGTCTGAACAAGGCAGGCAATGGCAATAGTAGAATCTGAAAGGACAGCATGACGGAAATGGAAACGTCTGAACAGAAACTATCACAGTGTTTGACATCCTCGGAATGATAACGGAGATCGAATGCATTTAAAACATTCAACACATATAAAATCATTTTGAAGATTAAATGCACATAGGCAAACCAAAAATGCAAACAAAGCAAACTATTTCATTTTTTGCTAGTATGGCTAGGTGCCAAAGGAATGTAAAAACATAAAGGTACAAACTGGCCTTTAGTACACTTTTCTTCATTTTGTCTCCAAAAAGCAGGAACATTATTTTCTTCTTCTTGTGGTGGAAATTAGCTGTGTTAAACTCTCTGTTTTCCGGTCGACGATGATGTCATGAAGTCTTCGCGAAGTGCAGAGGGTACTACTGCCATAAAGGATGGAATGCTTGATGAAAGGGTACAAGAAAGGTCGACGCCTTGACCTCTCATTCTTGATTCAGTAATCGGTGACAAGGTGAATGGGCACGTGCACTGAAACAGATCCAGATCTTGGACATCTAGAAAAGTCAAGGATGGAGACACGTCTTGTGGATTGACTTTTGTCAGGTGTCAAGATTGTCGGGGGCTTGAACACTGAAAAATCACATGGCCCCTCAGTCTGAGCATATTTCAATATTGTCAGTTTTTGTGCACCACAATAAGCTTGGTGCTGCCTCAGTGGTTGAGTTATTAGAATCTAAACACAGTGGTTCCCTTGGATGAAGTAATGTTATTTCATTCAAAAATGGATCATGCACAACCTTTTGTACTTCATCAACAGTCATTTAATCTCAGTCATGACAATTTCAGGCAAATATATGTATAAAGAAGTAGGTGTGCCATAGAATGGCACAGTGTTAGGTGTTTAGTGACAGAAGTGAGAGAAGGTGCTCCATTATATATGTCTGTAATATTTTCCAAGTCCTTTTAGGGTTGCAAACGCTAATTCACCAGGCAGCACATGGGCCAGCCGGGGCACCATTCCTCCAACTACTCTAACCCCAGCTACATCAGCCAACAAACCACTTTAGTTCGCCCTCAGCAACACATGCCCAACCAGTGAACTTGCAGGACACATATTTTCATATATCCATCTTGTAGTCCCACTGGCGTTGCCTGCGGTTCAGGATGGGCCAGGAGAATTTTGAGTTTGTTTTGCTCCCATCTGCCTTACCAGTGCCCTTCAGATGTTCACAAAAATGATAGCAGTGGTTGCTGCCCATCTTTGTAGTTCGTAAGTTCCTGTATTCTTGTACCTCGATGCTGGCTGCTGAAGGGTGGCTCAAATCAGTCAGAACTTTTATCAAGGTGGGGTTTTACCATAAATGAGCTAAAGTCCACCTGATTTAATCACAGGCAATTGTGCCCAATAGTTGGGGCAATCCTGGGCACAGCAGTCCTTTTCCCCCACAGCAACAAGCCCAGAACATTCAGACTATGATCCAGATGTTTCAGTCTCAATCTTGTATTCAAGTGAGGCGGCTCTGAGGCTTCTTTGCCTTTTATCCTCATGTATCCTTTTCAGCTATGCCAAATGGAATACACAAGTCCTGCAGTGGAATCTGAAATCCCAGTGGGTCCATTATCAAGAACCCACTGGTGCTTCAGGCCCTTTGTCTTTCCCTGAAAACCTTTCTGCTGCCCAACAAGGGGAGGCTGGTTCAGGATAACACCACCGCTATATGAGACTGCAGCAAGCAGGGCAGAGTGGGTCCCTGTTTCCTGTGCCACAAGGTTTTACGTTTCTGGAGATGGCTATAGTGGCTGGGCATTTTCAGATAAGCAACCGGCTCCTGGGGGTCCCTCAGTGCTAGAGTAGATGAAATGAGTAGATGTCATCTGGCAGATAACTAGTGGTGTCTACGTCTAGAGGTGGTGCAAGGTGTTTTCCACCAGTGGAGGGAATAAAGTCCACTGCCAAACACCCTTTCATGAAATCCATTCATGCTGGCACTCAGACAAGTTTGTATTCTTTTGTGGTGACGGGGCCACTGACTCCTTAGAGACAAAGTTGTCGTCCATCCTTATGTTTTGTCTTTAGCCCAGCAGCACTTTGCAGTGGTCACTGTAAAAGGTTATTTTCTTGGTCCTTTTTTGCTTTTCTAGATTTGCAAGATCAACCATCCTTGTCAAGATCACCTGTTCATCATTTATTAAAGATTTGACATGTTTTTCCCAAACGTTTTGTGATGCCACTATGTGATCCTACCTTGGTCTGGACATTCCTCTTGTGTATGCATTTCAAGCCTATCCATAGCTGCTCACTGGATTTCCTGGCCTTGTAGAGAGCCTTCCTTATTGTGATTACATCAGCTCGTCATTTAAATGAACTGCAAGCGCCATCAGTGCAACTGCTGCATGCTACTTTTTGGTCCAGACGTGTGTGGCCTGTTTATCAAAAGTTGTGACACCTTTCCACATTGGGCAGTTCATCACTCTCCCAGCATTCCTTGCTCCTCATCCCTCAAAGGAGGAGTAGAGGCTCTATCAGTTGGACCCAAAAAGGTCTTTTACATAGATCATACCAAGGGTCATTGAGCGGATGATCAGCTTTTTGTGGGGTTCTCTCGAGAAAATAAAGTAAAGGATGTGCAAAAGAGGACCTTGTCGTGGTGAATAGTCCTCTGTATTAAAATATGCTATGCATTGGCCAAGAAGTGGCTCCCACAAATTCTGGGAGCCCATTCTACCAGGGCCAGGGCCGTTATGCATTGCTGAAGGAGTACCAGTCCTTGATGTGTGCTAGGCTGCAACTCGAGTGTCAGTGCACGCTCATGAAGCACTGTTTCCTTGACGGCCAGGGCCCAGGGAAAGGATGCTTTGCTGCACTGTTCTGCAAGATCTTTGGTTCTGCCCTATCACTTCTGAGGTGGTATGGAGCCAGTGCAGATCTGTGACAACACCTGACAGAGTGTGGGATCACTGCTACAACATTCTCTGGATCCTTTGTGGTGCATGGGGGTTATTCAAAGATGAGGGATCTGAGTAAATCGAGTATCCACTAGAAAGAGTGTTACAGGAGATAAGATAGTTGATCATTTGCACCAGTGGAACCAGCCAAGCAGGGTAGTAGGTCAGAATAATGTAGCTATTGTTTTGGTTATTGGGGAAGACTGACACATTGTAGATTATACATGTATAGTTGCTTGTGGTGTTGGCAAATTGTTGCCTGGACCACTTAAAATCCCCCATGTTCCTCAGTGTCAGTTGATGTGGTAGCTAAAGTATTTCTATATGACAAATCAAATATGCTATGGAGAAGTTAGATTCACGTGGTTTTTGTTTTACCAAACTATGAAGATATGTTTGATTATGTATATACCGTCTAATGATTTCTTCTGATGATATTGATTTATCAGTATGAGTGTTTGTATTTTTTTAAAGATTGTCTTGATGTATGTTGTGATAAGTAGTGAGCTGTTAAGTGATTTATATTTATCTCTTTCATTGTTCTGCTAGAAAAGAATAAAGAAAGAAAGACTAGCACAAGAGCTAACTGTATCTTAACAAATATGATTGTGGAGTTTCTAGTAAAGAAGTTAAAGAATCTTGTAATGAAATGAGGAATGCACAGTCACCTTACTTAACGTCCAAGTCACTTGAATTGGATTTTGAATTAGCATGTATTTTCAAGCAGCAGTTAGTAATAAGTCATGTGAGATCCGTTTATTTTCCATACATAGTTAGTTGTATGTGAATTTGTTAGCTTTTAATAGCTGCTGGTAAGAAGAGATTTTAAGCGTAGGCATTTCTCACCTAAAACACTTACAATAATATTATTAAGAGTGGTAGTTGTAAAATGGACCTACAATTAAATAGTATTTTGTTATCTAGGCAACTTAAATATTTGTTCCGAAGTGGTATTAAAACCATGAATAAGGTTTCAATTGCTTGTCACGTTTACGATGTTTACAGTTAATAGAAATGCCAACTCCTTATGGTTCAACCCGATTCTTATTTATACAGAAATGTAACAATAGCTGTAAAACCTGGCAAACACGACACTCCTTTAGAAATGTAATGTAGTTTATCTTTTGTGAGCTTATAATCAAATAGTTAAACTGAAGTGCAGTGGATGATATGGGTGTGCTCCTATGTGAATGAAAGTATTATGCCTTATTTTCTTTCCCTCCTTTAGAACTCGGAATGCAGCCAGAAGAAAAAGGCCTTACAGCAAAGCATTGAAAAAGCTAAAGTTGGACGCCAAGATACAGTAAATCATAATTTCTCTTCTTTGCATTCGTGACATCAGATGTAACCTTGCGGTGTAAAAAAAACAAAAATGAACTCTTTTGTCTTGTACACAACTCTGTGAAAGTGCCTTTCAGGGTCGTGATTAGAAATTGCATATGTGGGGCAGGTGATCATTTCAGGATTCAACCTCCATAAAGCACACCTACCTCATAATGCAGTTTTTCTTTTCAGCCAGTAAATTAGTTGTGTTTTTCAGTTTCGTGTATTTAAGTTCAACTTATTATACTTGGAGGTCTAGCACAGTGGTTCCCAACCTTTTGACTCTTGAGGAATCCCACTGAATCATTACTGTGAGCCAGGGACCCCAAAGCAACCTGTAGGATTTAAATTTCAAACACTGAAACAGTAATTCTTAAAAATACACAAACAAGTACACACCAAACAAATACTTAAATTCCTAAAGATATAATTATTTTACATTGAAAAATATGAATGGGGAGGTAGGCGCTGCATCTTAGTGTCTAACTTTTCAATGTTTGGTTTTATTTAGGAAAGTTGAATCCTCAGGTCAGTTTCTGTGTTTCCCAAGTGATTTCAGTTTTAATTTTTTTAGATACATAAGATCTGAGAAAGCTTTTTCACAGAAATATGTGGTAGGGAAAGGAAGTACAACCATAAGGGGCTTTCATCACTCTGTAGCCTATCTGTCACATATAATTCATTTGTTTTATAGCGCCTCTGATACCAGTGTAGGGTGTTGAAGCACTTGAAAGGGGATTACAAGGTGTAGGATTCACATATCATCCACACTGGTAGACATTTTCTAAGAGGGCTTGGTCTGGAGAAGCACAAACTCAAATTTCAGAACCCAACACAGTGGTTAGCATTGATTTTAATAATAAGAATGTATTTCTACGCAAGCAAACCTTTCTTAGTAGAATAGGGAAATTGAGAGACTGGGGGAAAAACAACTTTTTAATTTGTGTCATGCAGTTTGCATGCTGCTCTTTAATAGCTCACTGTGCGAGATTACGATTGTAACTTATGAACTGCACAACAACAAAAGAATCTATGACAAAAGCAGTAACCCACTGTGCTATGTACATAAAATACTGTTCTTTGCATGATAATCGTTCTTTGCAGCAGGCATATTAACCATCGTCGCCACCTTTGTCACTAGACAAAACTCCTATCTCTGTCCAGCAGGTACATTAATTACTAGAGTAATCGTGACCCTTTTTTTTTTTTTTTTTTTTTTTTTTGTTAATGCCCGAAAGCTTCTGGATGTGCAAGGAATTTTGCAGGTCTTTTAAAACTGCTGCACAAAGGAAGTAATAAATATAAAAAGCATGCATGTGTTTGTCAGAGGCCACAGCTGGAGAATTTCCTTCCTCCAGGCCCAGGCCTGCGGACCCCCTGGGAATGTGTCACGGACCCCTGGGGGTCCACAGACCACAGGTTGGGAACCGTTGTTTCATCCCATATCGGCTGAAGAATGGGCCTCCATGGTTTTCTGCAGGACCATAAAATCTGAGTTGAAGTTTTGAGACCCTGAAACTTTGTTATTTACTTATTAACTCTGGAGACTTCGACTCCTTTTTTTCTACAGTGCCATTTTTACGAAATTATGTCTCCAAAGTCACTGGTGCTATGTTCGGATGTTAATGTTTTCCCACCCGGTTAGCAGTGCTCACATGATGACTGTATGTCGAAACAACGCGTTCTGTTGCAACGCAAACCTTTACCACACGAGTTATAACATGAATGCCATTACCCCGCATAAACTTAACCACGCATATCCAGGAGCAAATATGCATTTACCACACATGCTTATACAACATATTTTGTTGTAAAAGCCTGTATGTTAAATCCACTTAACCCCTACCCTTCTTCCTCCCTTTCCTATCCTCCAGTTACCCTACACTAATGTAAGGGCAAGGAGCCCAGAAGACGGCCTGTTTATTATTTACACCTGCTCAGCTGCTGAGCTGTTCCTGTCAGGTAAGCCCTGCAAGGCTGGGCCTCTTGGGGTTGTTTTCATTCCCATTCATTTGTTACCCTGTATTGGCTGGTGCTGGGGCCTTGTATCCTGGAGGTGCTTTGGTTTTTCGGGCTTACTTTCTTGCCCTCTGTCCTGCGGAAACTCTTCCTGGTGCCCAGTAGTCAGCTGGGCCGCTATCTTTCTCTGGGCTTGCTTGTGCTGTGTTTTTTTTATATTTTCCTGGGTGCCATTAAAACCGTGGCACTTGTTTCGTGTTACAGAGACAGCGGTGTGCAGATCTCACAGTTCTGTAACAGCTATCTGGATTCCTTTCTGCACACGGAGGGTCTGACATGTGTCTCTCTTGGCGTCTCAATGGCTGAGTTGCTTCCTCGCCCTCGTGTGGTGGGAGGTCGGCGTGACCTTCTTTCCGGTTGCCATGGAAACAGGCTTCCCCTGTCTCCTTGGTGCTTATCACCATGCTGTTCCTTTGCGCTTTCCTGGTTACAGTGTTAAACCCTCTCATTGAATGTTGAGGGTTCTACCCTGGATATGTCTGTGGTCATTTTTTCCCACTCTTCGGTTTATGTCCAGAGTCTTCAGCAGCCTAGGGATTCAAATCTGTCTCTTGGGCTTTCCACTGTGGGTTCTGTTCCTGGTGTGATTTTGCCTTCTTTTTTTTTTCTTCTTTTTTTATATATATATATATATATATATATATATATGACACATATGTAATGTTAGATTAGTCTACAAATAAAAAAAGAAAAACAAAAAGACTACTTTTTTTTTTAGCATTCATATCTTGTGTCCATGCTTTGCCTGTTTCATATTTTGCTGGTTTTTGTACAGGCTTTTGTTTGGTCTACCCAGGGGTCCTTTTTGTCCTTAAATTCAGTTTTCTCCCTTCTTTTCTGTCTTTATCATGGCTCACATGAAGAGATCAGCTAAGCACCACCATCGCTCCAGCAACGCAGAGGAGGGGCGAACGCGTCCTCGGAGGTTCTTCCTGGCACCTCCCATTGCCTGGGTCTTTCAGAGGATCAATATCATCTGCTTCTGACCTCTCGCTCTGATGCCTTTTTGAGGTTTAAAGACTCTGGTGGTTTACAATATTCTCCCTCTTCTCCCACCTCTTCAGTCTCCTCTTTTATGTTGTCCTCTCCTTCCTCTTTCTTTTCTTGGCCTTCTCTAGAATATGATGAGGATGTTGACTATCTGGTAGCGGAGGCGATGCCTCACTCCAAATTTCTTCAAGTCAGATCTTTTGGCCCCATTCTGCTATTCGGGAGACAACCTGGGTATCCCTATGGAAGATGATGTTCCTGGGCCTAGCTCTGGTTTTTTCCAGCAGTTACTTCACTGGCAGTTAACAAGGAGGTTTTGGATCTTCTCCTGCGGAAATGGAAGGACCCAGAGAAGGCAGACCTCTCTCGGTTTTTGACTTGTTTGTATCCTCTGGCTAAGGGTGATCTTGAGTTCCCCTCTTCCTTAAAGATTGATCCCCTTCTTTCTCATTTGGCTGGTCATCCATCCATTTTGTCTGAAGAGGTTCCCATTTCAGATTTTTTGGACAGTAGGGTAGAGGCCTCTTTGAAAAAGTCCTTTTTGGGCCTGAACCTTGCTCTTAAGCCTGCTATTATGCTGTGTACGCCTCTCAATCTTTGGTCAAGACTTCTATTCTGAGACTCTGGCTCTGCAAGAAGGAGTTGACTATTCATCCCTGTTTTCTCATATGGAGACTCAAGCCAAGTTTCTGGCAGATGTATCTTGTGATGTGTTGAAGGCTTCTGCTTCTGCCTTATTATCTTCTGTTTCAGCCCTCCGGCATGTGTATCTTCATGATTGGAAGGTGGATTCTGCTCAGAAGTCAGGGTTGTTGCATATGCCCTTTACTGACAGTCGCCTTTTTGGTTGCGATTTGGAACCTATGCTTCATAAAGCCTTTAAAAACCAGAAGTATGCCCAATTGTTTCAATCCCACTCCAGGACGGTCTTGAGGTTTCTCTGGGCGTTTCCACTCCAAGTCTAAGCGGTCTTCCGCTTTTCCCGCTCGTCCTTTCTCCAAGCCTCAACCTCCACCGCTGACCAAGCCTGGGAAGCACTCCTGAATATTCCGCCCTTCCAGTAGGAGTTCGTCTGGCTGCCCTACTTGGCAAACTCATATTACAGATGCTTGGGTATTATGTATCATCTCCGAAGGCTATTCTCTGGACTTCGAAAGCCTACCTCCTCCTTCAAGTGCTGTGGAGTCCTTTTCCGGCACTTCCGACCTGTCTGCTATGTCTCAGGAAATTGCAGATCTTGTCAGCAAACGTGCTGTGAATCCTTTCCCAGCGGGGCAATAGGGGAAGAGGTTTTACTCACCAATCTTTCTGGTTTTCAAATCTGCGGAAAAGGTTCGGCTCATGTTCAATCTCAAACAACTGAACCAGTTTCTGAGAAAGCCTCAGTTCAAAATGGACAACTTGCAGTGCATTAGTCTGCTGGTCTGCCAGGCGGATGGCCTGCCTCGTTGGACTTGAGATGCGTATCTTCACATTCCTATTGCTTGTTTCCATCAACAGTTTCTCTGCTTCTGTGTCAATGGAGTCCACTGGCAGTTCTGGGTCCTTCCCTTCGGTCTGGCCATCTCACCCACAGTGTTCACCAAAGTCGTGCACCCCTCCTCCCCCCAGTGGCTCATCTTCAGAGACTGGGGGTGATGATTCATCTCTGTCTGTATGACTGGCTCATGCACCATCCTCTTCTTTCTGTGCCTTAATCTCAGATTGTACTGGTGTACAACACTCTGAAGAGCTTTGGCCTCCTGGTGAATTGGGAAAAATCAGATTTGACCCCGTCAGAGGGTCTTCAGTTAATCGGGGCTCGTTTCCAGACAGATGTAGGTAGAGTCAGTCTTCCTTGAGACCGGGCACTGGTGCTTCGCACACTGCTCTGGTATCTGGAACAGAAGAGTGCAGCAACAGCTCAAGAATGGCTGCAACTTCAAGGCCACTTGGTATGTTGTCTTTGAAACTGCTTTGTATTTCTTCTGTTTGCTGTCTAGGATTAGTTGTCCTGATTCATGTTGTTTTCTTTTCTTTCAGGCATCCTGTGTCTTTGTCGTCCCTTGGGCTCGTCTGCACCTGGTCTTCTCTGGTTCGGCATCTGCTCTCTCATTGGACCCCACATCATCAGTCATTGGACCCTCTGATCCCGATGTCTCCCCGCATTTGGCGATTGCTCCAGTTGTGGTTCAGTTCCTACACGTTGCCCAGGGGTTTTCCTCTGACTGTCCCTCCTCCAAAAGTGATTACTACCGATGCCAGCAGTCTGGGTTAGGGGGCCACTTTGGACACTGTCAGTCCAGGGGAGGTGGTCTCCTCAAGAGAGCAGGCTTTCTTCGAATTGGAAGGAGCTGAAAGCAATTTATCCGGCCCGGTTGCATTTACCCCCCTTACTCAGAGGCCAGGTGGTGCTTGTGCAGAGGGACAACACAGTGGCCAAATCCTAAGTCAACGGCAGTCCTTGCCTTCTCTGGCATTTCAGGTGGGGTGTTGGGCGGAGTCTCACCTTCTCCTCCTGTCAGCAACAAACATTAGAGGGAAAGACAATGTACTGGACGACACACTCAACAGGGTTTTTCCTTCTTCTATCGACTTCTGTCTGACTCTCAATGTATTTTCGCTCAACTGTGTCACAGGTTCAGCACTTCTCTAGTGGACCTATTTGCACCGGCAGAGAATTTGCTCCTTTCCTGCTTTTTTTTCCAGGTCCCCAGGGTGTGGGGGAAGTGGTGGATGCTCTGTCCCTTCCCTGGCCTCCTGTTCTCCCGTATGCCTTCCCTCTATGCCCTCTTCTGCCCAAACTCTTGACCAGGCTTCGGAGGAAGCTGGCGTGCCTCATTTTGGTAGCTCCATTTTGGCCTCGGATCGGGTGGTTTCCTCTTTTACGGTTGATGACGATAGCACCAGAATGGCTTTTGCCATTCCACCTGTGTACCCTCCGGATACCAATTCTTCCACCTGCCACTTGTCAATGAATGCGTCTGACAGTTTGGCTATTTAGAGGAGGGGTTTGAGTTTGCAAGGTCTTTTTCTCTCCAGTGGGGGCTTCCATTAAGCACCCTCGTAAGGGGTGTACTATGCTCATCATTGATCTTCGTTTGTTCAGTGGTGTGCAAGTAAATCTTTGGATCCTGTCTCTTGTCCTGACTCTGAGGTGTTTCAGAAGATTCTGGCAGTAGATACTTTGAAAGTCCAGTGGGGGCTGCTATTCGGGCTCTTCGTTACCCTTTTGGTATGTCTGAAAGGCTTTCTTTAGGTTCCGCCATTTTAAGGGTTTTTCTTTGTTGTAACCTCGTGTTCGTTCTGTGGTTCCTGCATGGGATCTGCCTTTGGTTCTTCTGGCCCTTCAGTCTGTTTCTTTTGAGCCTCTGGATAGTGTGGATTTGAAATATCTTTCTTTCAAGGTGTTCTTCCTGGTGGCCATCCCCTCAGCTCATCGCTTGTGTGAACTGGCCTCTTTGCCTCTCAGACACCCCTATTTGCTGTTGTTTTCTGATAGGATGGTTTTGTGTTTGGTTCCTGAGTTCATTCCCAAGGTTGTTTCTTCCTTTCACCCGTGCCAGGATATCACGCTGCCTTCTTTTTTTCCAGAGCCTGCTACTCCTGACGAGGAACTCTTACACACTTTAGGTTTGGTCAGGGACATGTCTATTTATCTCTCTCAGGCTCAGCATTTTCGCCAGTGTGAGAATTGTTTTGTGAACTTCGGTGTTGTTCGTCATAGACTTAAAAGCCTCTACTCCTACTCTGAGCTGTGGGATTTGCTTTTTGATTTCCCCGACTTATGATTCTCACCATGTCTCTCTGCCAGGTGGTATCCAGGAGCGTTCTCCGAGAGGCATGGCGGTTTCCTGAGTGGAAGCTCAGGGCGTTTCCATTCTGGACATTTGTCGAGCAGCCACTTGAGCCACTCCCTGTACTTTTGTGTGCCATTACAGGTTGGGTGTGCTTGATTCCATGGCCTTCGGCTCTTGGGTATTGGCTGCTGCTATTCCATGAACAATCTGGTCTCTTGTTTACTGCCCTTCTGGTTTGCACTAAATATGTTCTGCGTTATCCAGTGGTTTGTGACTGTTTCTTTCTTGGAGTCAGATTGTTCTGTTTTTGCTTAGGTATATCCTCACTGAAGTAAGTTTTGGGACGAGAAATAGGGTTGAGGAGGCATTACTTTCCGGTAATTGTCATTACTCTGAATACCCTGTTTCTCGTACCAATACTTACATCCCGCCCTCCCCATTCCTTCCCGGATTACAACCGGACTCTCTCTTATTTCTTTGGCTTTGGGATGTTCAGTTCGTTTTCTGGGCTCCTTGACCTCATATTGGTATAGGGTAATTGGAGGATAGGAAAGGGAGGAGGAAGGGGTGGGGTTAAGTGGAACTTTTTAATTGGATATGGCAAGGACACAGGTGGCCTTGGTAGAGGTGAAACACATCACTGAAGTAAGTATTGGTACAATAAACTGTGTATTCAGAGTCATGAGAATTACCGGTAAGTAATAAATTAATTACTACTGGTGTTGTTGAGCTGCAAACAGTGCATGCCTATAACAAAACTGCTAAGTCATCTTGAAATTGTGCCTTGTCTCTTCTGGAAGCTGAAGTGTTGTATTGTGTTGTTCCGTTTGTGTAGCACTTGCTTACTCTTATGTGGAGTGACAAAGCGCTTACCCACGCAAATAACATGCTTCATTTTGTGAGAGGTGTGGCTGGAAGTGTGTGGTCTTTGTTTTATCTCCCGCTTTCCACCTCTGAGCAGGAGGCTCCCGAGAGCCCACCTCCCTTATACTGTGGCTGTGTGTTTTTCTTTATTCTTAATATTCTCGGAACGAACACTGTATATGAAGGCTTTTAGGACAGTAGGATAGATTTAGGGGAAAATACTTGTTGGAAACGTTTGGAAAACTTCAGCTTTCTCCCCTAGTGATATCGTATCAGTACGTTATGGAGCTTGCCTTAGTTTTATGTACAAATCCATAAACAAAAACCTGTAAAAAAAATGTATTGGTCGCCTTCCGTTGTCTCGTCCTGAACTATTGCCAAATTTTGGGATGGAGTACGCCGCCGCCAAAGAGACACTTCTCTGGCTCAACAAAACTGCTTCCCAAGCGATCAAATGTAAATAGCTTGAAACCATAGCCGGGCATGCATGCCCTTCTGGAAAGCAGGCGTTCTTTTCTTCCATCAGTTTTTCACGGTGATTGCCAATGAAAACTGACTTCATACCTTGCCTCGTTTTGGGGAAGCAGTTTGCAGTAGCTTACCTAATGAAGTCATGCTCGCTTGATGTCCGAATATCACCAACACACACAATTTTCTTCTTACCTACTGATGCACTGTATTTTGTTTTCTGGATTTTCCTCTGGTTTTTCACAAATCAAACTGTCCACACTAAGCAGGTAAGCATAGCTGCTGCAGGAACAGAAACCGTTCATATGCAATGCTTTCTATGTGCTAGTGCCAGAAAACCCGTTTCTCCCGATCCAGTGGACACTCCAAAGACCACTAGTAGTGCCCTTGGGTTTATCAGCTTTCTACCTGTCCACCTCCTCGACACTAGTATCGTTCCACTGGGCTGGGTGAGTCGCCACTTTTGCCAGTGGTGCCCACCCTGCCTTGCTTCTTCTAAAAGTCACTTGGGTGAGATCCTCTAAAGGCTTCTCCTGCACAGCTCCACTACAACAGCAAAAAAGGGTGTAAGGAGTGTAGTAACCGCGTCGTGGGGGGGGGGGCTCTCTCACGTGTAGCGGACAGGGCAACCCTCCCTCTAATTTACCTTGCTGCCCTCTGACCTTTCATGCTAGCACAAGGTGCGACAAAAGGGAAAATATCATATACATGGGGTGTCTTATTGATCGGTTCTATGGTTGAGTCTGATGTAAGGTGATTATTTATGTTGTGGCTGAAAATATTGACACGTGGGTGTTTCTTTGCAGGCCAAGCAACTTATGTGGCTTTCATTCTGCTCCAGACATTTGATGCCAAGTTTATATTTTCCATGTATTTATTTATTTCAGAGCTTCAATTCAAATTGGCCAGGAGGTTCTCAACAATGTATTTGGCAAATGCTGGACTGTTTTTTTTTTTAATTGATATCTCTGCCTATCAGACGTTTATTGTTGCACAGTGTTCCTGCTATCAGTGACTCCAGTTCTCACAAACTGTCTTAAAGTATCAATACTCTCATATCGTTTACTTTCAGTATTGACATTTGGTCTTCACAGAATAGTTGCAGGAAGGGAACTAAGAAAGACCTTGGCCCTGGTTTGCAAAAACTTTTATCCCCATAAGTGTAACTCAAATGCAAAAGTAAAGCATTTACAATCCTACATTCCACATCCTTATTCACAGAATTAGTCAAGGGAATGTAATGATCATAACATGCACTTAGAAGATCAATAGGGTGAATTTTCCACAAAGGAACAATGTCATGGTATAGGTAGCATCTATGACAGATGCATAAAACTGCACCCCGTTTTGCAGTGTTTCGCATTCATTTTGTATCACCATTCTCACCCTTTTCCCAGAGTGAGAATGGGCAGAGGGCACACCTGTGTTATGAATTACATGGGTCGTATGGGAATTGAGGACTCCTTTGAGAGAAAGTGCCTTTTGACATGTTAGCCACCACTTTTTGCCTGATAGTTAATATGGTTTCAAAGTTGTAGTGCCCAGGACACCTGCTAAACAGGATCCCTGGGCCAGATCCCTTTCCCAAAACTGTTTTGATGCATTGGCACTATTGGCAACACCTTTACCTGCAACTATAAGTCCCTAGTAAATGGCACTTAGCTGCCCAGGGCATGCAGTACTAAGGGTAGGCCCCTGAGCGCAACAGCACAGATTGTGCCAGCCTCGGGGACCATGCACCCAAGTGCACCCATCACTGCCATTCCAGGAAGGGTGTCCTGGTGCAATCCTAAAATGCAAGCATGACATGGCACACAGCCTGCGTGACCTGCTCACTACACACTGCATGCAGGGTAGGTAAGCCACCCCACTGGCAGGCTTTCCAGTCCTAAGGCAGGGTACACTGAACTGTATGTGTGAGCATAGTTTCATGAGCAATATGCCTCTACTACGTCCTTGCCAAACCTGGGACATAGTAAGTGTACAGAGCAGCCATTTTAAATGCATGTGCTGGACACTGGTCAGTATGAGTTTCATAGCTACATGATGACCAAACAACTTGCCATCAAACAGCTCAGAACAATAAATCCAAACTGGTACGAGTACTGGATTTATTGCAAAATGTACCCAAGAGCAACCTTAGAGGTGACCCCTGCAAACACTAACTAACCCTGGCATGGTTTCTGTCTGGTCCTAACCAGCCTGCCACCAGACAAGATTCTGGCTCCCTGGGATGAGGGCCTTTGCCCTCTGGAACCAGAAAACAAAGCCCTTACCGGGCAGAGGTGTTACATCTCCCCATGTGCACAGCCCTGCCTGCGAGCTTCAAGGGGCTTGCTGCCCTTGAGACTCGACCTCCAGCTAGCAGCAGATGGCCACCTCTGTTGCAGGAGCAGCGGCGAAAAAATGCACAAAGACCAGGAGGAGTGCATGGTAGGAAATTAGCCAATCAGGGATAGGGATGTGACCTCTGCCCACAGGAAGTGGGCACATAGTGGGTTTAGCCACCCTAAGGTAGATGGCCCATTGGTCACTACTAGGTACTCCCTTAAACCCCCCCTAAATGCAGTATTTAGTAGGCATCCCTAGACCTGCAGTTCAGATCCGACAGACACATGAAGGTCAGCAACATAGAAGACCCATTGTCCTGAGAACTGAAGTCCTGCTGCACCAAGAAAAAAGCACCAACCCCTGCCTGCCGCACTCAGGACTCGACAATCGCCGCTGAGGGGTTGAGTAGACATAAGACGGACTCTAGAAAAAAACTTTTAAAAAAAAGAAGAGGACAGAGAAGAGAAGAACCACAAATGGTGACCAGGAGTCAGGGCAAGAGTCAGACCCCAAGAATTTAGTAGTCAATCTATCATCTAGACTACTTTCCACTGATGAACTTGGTGCTTTGAATAAAGGACTGGGCTTTGTTCCAACCCCTCAGGAAGATTTTTTCCGTCTTCACTGTGAACTTTCCCACTTTTTCAGAAAGATCCGGTTACATTTCTTTTTCAAGGATAGTCACACTGAACCTCACCAGGTGGATTCAGGTCTGCGCAATCCATCCACCTTCGTTCCGCCCATCTCCACCATGCCCTGTGAAGTACTCGCATTTGAGAAGGCGGTCCTTGCTGATGTGAAGAAACTACAACCCAAACATACCTTTATGAACATTTCATCACGTGAAAGAGAGGCTCTCAAGACCTTGGCACTTGACCCAAACATTGTCATTAAGCCAGCAGATAAAGGTGGGGCTATAGTCATCCTTGATAATCATACATAAAGACAGGAATGCCTTCGCCTTCTTAGTGATGCCACTTACTATGCCCCTATTGTTCAAGATCCCACTGCAGGAGTACAATTGAGGATACGTACTATGATCAGTGAAGCCTTAACCAATTCTTGGATCCCACGTAAAGAGGCTGTATTTCTTGATACTCCTGATCCCCGTATACCTTACTTTTACTGCCTCCCTAAAATCCATAAGGACAGATTACCACCTCCTGGCCGACCTATAGTCTTGGGGATTGGCTCGATTCTTGAACCACTCTCCAAGTTAGGCGATCACTTTCTACAACCTTTGGTGCAAAAGATATCCACTTTTTTAAAGGACACAAAAGAAGTCCTGAAACTTATAGATCGGATTAATACCTCTGTACAGGTACATACTTTGATTAGTTTGGATGTGGAGTCTTTATATACAAACATACTCCAGGAAGCAACTCTTCAGGTCGTTGAAGATACTCTTGCCCTCTATACATGGAATCTCCTACCCCCATCTCGTTCAACATGCAGTGTGCATCCATGGCCCTGACGCATAATTATTTCAAATTTGAGGAACAACTTTACCACCAAATTCGCTGGACATCGATGGGCAGCACCTTTGCTCCCAGCTTGGCCTGCTTCTATATGTACCATTTTGAGAAACAATTTATACTCAAAGATTCTAACCCTTTCAAGGCCAACATCAAGATGTGGAGTGGATACATTGATGACATCCTGATAGTGTGGCATGGCCCACCCCAAGCAGTTGGTTCATTTACCACATGGATTAATGGTCTGTACCCTTTCTTAAGGTTTTCCTCTAATGTGTCTACTACCTAACTTTAATTTCTTGACTTTTTTATCACAGTCAACCATGGCAAGTTATAGACTAGGACTTTCCACAAGATGACTGACCGCAACAATCTTCTTCTATATGAATGTTACCATCCAAAAGCATTGCGGGATAATCTACCTTATGGTCAACCCCTACGTCTCCGTCGCAACTGTAGTGATAATCTCTCCTTTGCATCACAAGCAGAAGATCTAACTGTGAAGTTACTCCATAGACATTACCCACGCCAGATCATCAATTCGGCCTGATAACGGGCCAGCAATAACTTTAGAGAGGCACTCTAAACGCCAGCATCTAACAACTCAGACCCCCGGTTGACATGTGTCAATCTATACCCCCTTGTCTAATGCCATTAAAAAACTGATTAATAAACGGTGGTCTAATGTATGCAGTGGTGGTGAGGCCATTCCAAAACCCCTATTTGCATTTAAAAGGACAAAGAACATCAGAGACATACTAGTCCATACTCGCCCTAGGATGTCGACACCAGAATCACAACGGACGACATTATGGCAACTTCCACCAGTACAAGGTCACTATCCATGTGGGAACTGTAATGTCTGTTCATTGACTACACGCACAGGATCCTTGGAGTAGCACCCTTTTGTCAGCTGGCATATTTTCAAACATACCAATTGTAACACATGCAACTGCATTTATATGATCACATGTCCTTGTCAGTTGCGTTATGTAGGAATGACCACACGACCTGTCAAAATCAGAATCAACGAGCATCGTAGTAATATCAGATGTGGCAGATCAACAACTAAATTGAGTTTTCACTTTCTTGAAATTAAACGCAGTCCCATTGACTTACATTGGGTGATACTTGAGGCCCTGGATTGCTTACCGAATGGCTCTCAAAGTTTATTTGATAGAGAGCAACAATGGGTTTTCAAATTAGAGACCCATATTAAGGGGTTAGACGACAACATACCATGGATGAGCTTTTTCATTGGATCTTAACTGTCCAACATCAGTAGTAGTCTTCTTGTTATTCTCCCCACCCGTGTTTGTTTTTCGCTCATCCAAATGATATACTAAGGGGCTATAGTATAATGACAAACTTGGGAGTATTCACTACTATTTTTATATCTACTTTATTGTTCTCTCCTTTATTACCTGCCCACCTTTCTCTTTTTGATTCAATTTGTCAATATTCTTTTTTTGATATCACCTTTGATATATTCTTTTTTTTGGTTGTGCAGCTGTGATACCTCAATTTGCAAATTCCACCACTTTCAGTCCAAACCACAATATTAATTGTTATACTTTCATTTACATGACATAGGGAACCGTCCTTCAGTGTTTGACGCTTTCCTCATACTTATAACGATTCATCTCGGTTGAACTTCACTGGGCGTAACCAACGTGTTTATTGACGTGCCCCATCTGACGTCTGGATTGGCCGACATCCGTTGTGAAGACCTTTTTCTACACTCCGCCTGCTGCGCTGTCTTGACTTCTGGGAGTGCGGCCACCGGATGGGTCTCCGGAGTCGGACCGCGCTGAGCATGTAATTACGCTCACGTGTTTTTGTTTCCAGACTGTTTTACCTTTCTCATGCCCCCGTTTCTTGTTGGCACACTCTGGCAATTTTACACTGAGCATTACTAGGACTTTGGTTATGTCTTTATTAAATAAAAAAAAAAATACAATTGAACTTGTGATGGCACCACGACGTACGGAGTTTGACTCCGCTTCCGTCTGTACAGGGCGCGACCGTATGTTCAAACGCTGGATGCGCTCTCTAGTGAAGTTCCTTCTTTGGCCACCATTATCCTGAACTATATAAACTTTGGGACTTAATAGTCAAGGATTTTTTTGTTACATTATCTGGATAATTGACTTTGTTTTTGTGCTTTGTTTGGTACTACTCTGCACTTCTTTTTGACCGTTTATTAAAGCGGGTGTATAATATCTTTTTACTATTAGTTGTACAGCATGACATATATTCTTTCTGTCCTTTTCGTCATGTTTCTGTGTCTCATAACCAGTGTTTTCCTCCACTATTTATGTAGAGCGACGTTAGTCCTATGGCCAGCGTTTTCCCAAGGAACCAGTTCCTTAACCTAGGAGGTTAAGGAATTTTAATATGAGTTTTGTTACACCTAGCATGGCAGCACATTAACACAAAGTGTCACTACGCTACTTGGTGTCTATTTCACTCTGATCACTTAGTTTATAGAGATGTTATTTTCATATCTATTGTTTTTGTATCTCTTTTTTTTTCACAGGTTCTCGCCTATTTAGGCTTTGAGCTGCGTAGCTGTTTGATGTAAGTCACTTTTGCCCTTCTAAAATTTAGTTTAGGGCATGTAAATAGAGCTTAGGAGGTATGTGTTTCGGTCCTGATGAAGCGCCATGTGATCCGTCTGGACCCTTGAGGTGCGAAACCTGTTGAGCCTATTGTAGCGAGAAGGAAAGGGCCCCCGCTACCTTTTTGGTTGCATAGATTTGAGGAACATTATTTCCTTACCCACTCTCATGCTGTTTTTAATCTTGACCAAGATCCTCAGAGTTTAAATTAAACAGCTGTTGTTGAGGTTCTTGAGCCAATTTTAAGTGCTTTTTCATGACAGTGAGTTTACTTAATTCCCACTGTTTTTGTCACGGCACACACTTCACATTCAAGATCTCTGGCAAAGTGCCCCCGAGTGGGGCCCGTCAGACATTGCAGCACCAGTCTGATGAGGAGCAAGCCCTATCATGAAGCATGACATCCATTGGATGTGTGAGGTTTTTTGCTTCTAATTTTAGAAGTGTCTTGAGGACCTGCGTTCTTGTTTTTCCTTCTTTTAGGGACAGTGTACCTTAGAGTTTTTTGTTATAGTTAGGGAGGCTGTACACTGGACCTCAAAAAAAACTCCCTGTCCCCTTATTTTTTTGATGGACTCTAAGAAAACCCAGAAGACCTTCAACTTTCTAAAAATTGCAAAGGACCTCCCTCCAGAGTGAGGCCATCACTCCCTGCAAGCAAGAAGCAGAAACCAGTAAAGCCCAACTGGGGCTTTTCTGACCGGCCACTGACCAAGCAACCGAACACAGCAGCCAGACAAAATTCCACCTGAAGGACCTGGAGGACAAACCTTGCAAGTGCGCCAAGTTTGGTGGTACTGCGACCTCCAGTGGCTGAACTGTGCAGTAGCCAGGGGTACTGGACCCACAACGCCGGACACCCAGAAGAAAAATCTATTCCGGACTCTCCAAGGACCAGAAGCAAGCACCAGTCAGACTTCAGGCCACCCAAGAACCACCCCCCATAGTGGCCCTACTGCCCTGCAAACCACCCTCTAAGTGACCAGCCTTCTGGTTCCAAAGGCATTGGAGAACCAGCTGTGCTCTAGAGATCGCCCACCCCTTGTGACCTCTACACTTCTAGGTGACCCACCGGACTCACTTTAAAGCCTGCCTGTGCAGTGCATTTCCAAGTAGTCCCCCTCACCTGTCCTGTATCCACTCCAAGACTTTCAGCAACAGCTCCCGCTTGAACCGGGAACAGCCCAAACATCTCGGGCTGGCCCACAGGACTCCTACATAACCTTGACCTAAAAACAGAAGGAGACATTGGTAAACGCATTGCCTGACTTTATATGCATTTTGTAAGTTTTCACCTATTAATTCCTATGGTGCATAATTGCGCACAGAAAAAGTATTTTTGCTAAACTTTGAAAAATCTTAACTTAAAAAGTACGTACTTGATTTTGATAATCTTGGTCTTGAAACATTATAAAAATCTGAGGTATTTTTGTAAATTGGTCTTGAGTTATTCTTTTGAGTGTGTGGCCACATTCATTAATACTGTGAGTACAACAAATGCTTAGCACTCCAAGATTGGCCTAACTGCTCGACCAAACTACCACAAAAAGTAGAGCATTGGGTGGTCTAGTTTTTACCTCTGTGAACCATGGTGGGGTTGCTCAGACTCTCTGCACAGTGCACATCATTTTTGTACACTATATAGAGAGCCAGCCTCCTACATCCACATGGACAATTGTTTCCCTACGGGGCGAAGGTTGTGTGCAAATGCTCCTCTTCTAATTTACTCAGGGATTCTCAGATTTAATAAATATACATGTGGATTGGAGGGCTGACACATATTTGCAAGAATACTCCTGCTGATATTTTTGAACCACCAATAGATGTATGTCTGCTCCTAACGTAGATGCACTGTTAGACACACTATGCAAGGGAGAATCCTCAGTACAGGGCATAGAGGAGCGGCTGCAGTGATCTGCATCTTCACCAGCAGTTCACCCACATTTTTCTGTACTCTTCCATGCTCTCACATGGTGGATGCATTTTCTGGGTCAATCTGTGTCAGTAGTGGAGAAGAGATTCATTTGCTGATGTGCATTTGCGCATCTAGGAGCCTTTGGTTAGACTACAGAGCCTCAACACTGTTTGGTCATGGCATGCATTGTAACTTGGCCCATGTTGAGCAGGTAGGGCTGTTTCTGTGGTTTGACTTAGTCTTTCTGAATACAGTCACTCCACCTCATTCTTCTTTTAGGTCAGATCAGCAGCCAAACATTTTCTCAGTTTTGGAGTATACTCACTACTCCTTCAGGTGAAACAGTCCGGTTTTTGTGCCTCTGTTTAGGAAAAAGCAGCAGTTGGTACTGAGCCAAAAAGCTATTCAGAGTTAGCGTTTTCCTTGGCTTTTGGGGGTAGCAATAATTACAAAGTGCATCTGACCACCCTGTAGGGACTGTGCAGTGCCATGGCAAACATCCAGCAAAAGGCTCTCAGTCGCTCTGGTTTGCTTTGGGATGGGATGCATCTTATATTGTGTGCTGCTCTGTGTATTGCAGCTGTATAAGCTCTAACCCATCTGTAGGTGGGTACTGGACTCCTGCTTCTTGGACAGATCAGGATACAGAATGCAGAGATTGACCGGTTACTCATCTGTATCTTGAAGGTGGTTGCGGTGCTATGCTCTTGTCCAGAGTCCTTTGTTCAGGTATCGCCTCTATCATGCCACAGCCTGGAGCCTGCTGGAAGTGGCTTAATCCAAGAAAGGCAGACACAAAGACATTTTCTTTCTCAATTGAAGGTGGTAAGGGTTTGGAAAAGTTATATCGATAATATTTACATAATTTGGAATGGGAAAGAATCTCTCGCCAGTGAATTCGCAAATTGATTGAATGAGACGATTGAGCCCCTGAAATGCACTCTCATTATCAGTTCAAGTAAGCTCTCTTTCTTAGACTTCAGGATCTTCGCATGGGAAGTTACCCTGAAGTCCGAAGTCTATTATAAACCCACAGAGCATAACAGTTCAATACTGTTTGATGACTTCCAAACCTGGTCCCTAAATAAGAATCTACCCCTTAGGTAGAAACTGCACTGATGAGGCTGATTTGAAGAAACGCACCAGAAAATTTAAAATCAAACTCTTTAACAAGGAGTACTCCATCCTAGTTATCAATAGAGCAAAACAAGCATTGGCATAGCCATTCGGTCTCGGCAATGGGGGTGCCTAATTTTACAAAATCGCAACTGCTTTTTATGCACGGCACAGCATTTAAAAAAAAGATTAGTGTCTTGCTGGTGCGCTTCTTAAGTGTGTAATTATCACGTGATAATATGAAGGATTATGTCCTGTTAAGAGACCTGCTACTGCTCCAGACGCCGTTATCTGATGAATAGAAAGTGAATTCAAAAACCGGAGCGCTTGTGAAAAACGATTCTGAAATGCATACAGTTAACTTGGAATTTCTCAGAACTTCGGGCCAGATGTAGCAAAGGATTTTACCCATTCTGTGTCTATGGGAAAAAGCTTTCCTACATATAACCCTTAGTGAATGCTGTGCTGATAGCACACAGGTTTGCGGGATGCATAAGTGCAGCCACTTCTAGGACAATAAGTGCTGTCACTATAGTTAGTGAGAAAAGAATGCATGTATTTTGGTGCAGAATTATCTTTTAGCCCTGATCAGAATGCAATTTAGTTAACACATATAATTTTGAGCATATATAGCGCCATATTTTTCATGATTCATCAGTGCTGTCAATAATGTCCTTCTGTGACCGTCAGTTAATGGAAAATTATGGTCCTACTTCTATGTATGTGGATCAGTTTTTGGTTCTCAAAATCCGGTGACCCTAGGCGAGACCTAACAGTAACTAACTTGCCTTTATATAGCAACTGCTGACCATCTTGGAGCTCCTTCTAGTCAAAGTAGGGTTTGTCACTATAAACGATAGCAGTGGTGTTAAGTTTAGACATTGCAATGATAAAAAGCTCCTGGGTGAACATACCTGTGTTTCAGGGATCGCTGAAAGATCCATGGATTATAGTTAATGTACTACATTAAATACGTGGGAAAAGAGATCTTAAGTGGGCATTTAACGTTATCAGTGGCATGGCTTGCATAAGGTTTCAAAACAGAAGCCTGTTAGAATGGCTTCAAATGAACTGATATAGAAAGAATTTAACCCACAGAGCTTTACTGGGGGTATCTGACTGCCTAGATTGCATAACTTGGATTTTTGTTGTTCATTGATTAGAGGCACTCGTAACACCGTTTACAGGTGCTTATGTGTCATCTGTTTCCAGAGGCAGTGGCCATAATTTGCCGTCCGAAACGAGACACACTGCTACAATAGGTCACATATTTTCTTTACACACTACGAACCTACCAGGAAATAACAATACCTTCTGTAAAACATACTGAGCAGTGTACATCTCATGGAACAAATTAACTGCACACTTTAAAAGGCGAAGCAGTGATTTGTTTCCCACAGGCTGTAGTAATTGTCATTGCATAGGGATGCCTTTCGCTTGGGAGGAAAGAGTAGTTTGCACGCCACTGCAGGTGAGCCACTATATGTGAGACAGCCTGCTCCCGCACCCTTATTCGGGGTGTGCTGTTCCTCTACCACTCCTCCCGCAGGAGAGCCTGCAGGATAACATCCAAGTCCACAGAAAAGGAAGGTGTGCAAGCTCCTTCTGCTCTTCCCACCCCTTGATTGTGAGTTTCCGTGATTAAAGGAGGCCTGCACTATCACACACCACAGGCCGTCTAGGCACCAGAGAACCATGCACATCTCATGAATCATCGTCCACCGCACACAGTGCCATTAGTGGCAGGCTACATCTCTACCCAGTAGTAAGGGTGAGATAGAGAAAGCAAAAGTAGAGTTGACCTCGCTGAAATATACAAACATCCCAGGACAAATGAATAACGTATGATACCTTGCACTACACATACACAGTTATCACACAGGGCGTGTTTAACTAAGAATTCAGTCCCAGTCCAAACAATCTCTGCAGTTTGTAATCCACCTGTCTTAAAATGTATAAAACTGGCATATTTCATGTTTGCCAACGAGTAGAATTGCAGAACTCCCATCGTGGCAGATTGACAGTCGTTTTGTTTTGGCATTGAATGACATTGTTTTGAAAACTTTTATCTGTATAGTCTCCTTTAACAATGGCTTCATCTTAGACTTGTCATTTGATCCCCACTATCAACATTGCACAATTTACGGTTCCACTAAAACAATAAAACATTTCCACATGTTTTTAATTTAGAGAGGGGACGAATTTTCAGTGTACCAGAAGGAGCAGTGTGAAGACTAAGCTAATATCAGTCGATTTGCACACATCCATGGTATGGTCATCACACTTTCCCAATGCTAGTTCCTTCTATTAGGATGGCAGGTCAAACAACTAAGTTGGTCATTAACAGGGCCCTTAACTCTATTCATAATTTTAAATACCTCCAAGTGTAGGCACACTGACCCATAAAGTAAAATAGATGTGTTTTTTCATTATAGACTTGCATTAAGACTTCAGCATATTGTTGGCCCAATGATGTAAATGAAGAAATAAACCTTAGCACAAAGATGTTGTTTTTGCCACCTAGTCTTTGAAGTTAGAGCTCCAAAACAGAGTTCCAGAGATCAACGTTATACAGATAGTTTTACCACTATCTCATTTTAACTTTATTTAAGACCCTCTTCCGAGGAGCCAATTGATGCCAGTGACAGAGAGTAATGATTTTGACTTTTGCAGGCTAATCTGCAATGTATTATTCACAACACAAGAATACCACACTGAGAGCCCTCGATGAAGACTTATGCAAAATAGATCAAGCAGTGCAGTGTCGTCTGCTTATAAGCTAGCAGCAGAGGAATAACACCAAGTAGTGAAGAGAACAGTGTATTTGTACTATGGTTGCAGGTTAATCTGCAGTATTGCCTGAAAACATCAGGGGTGCCAATACTCACTCTTGATTGTGTCTGTAGTGAGGAGGAGTTAGTTTATTTTCTGTTTCTACTGATTTTTATAGATACAGTGAGAAATGTTTAAATGTGTATAAAACGGATATTGCATACTTTTTTGAGGGATTCTAAATTTTGTCAGTCATGACTGCTAGGTCAGTTTCTGGGTGGACTGACCAGTAACGGGTTAAAAAAGGAATTTAAGTAAAGAGGTTTAAACAGCAGTAGAAATGCACAAAGATGATACTAAACTGTTCATGTTTTCCTGTAAGTGCATTGATTTATCATCTGTGGGTGTTCACATCATTGAAACCTGTCAGGCTATCAAGCATGAATGAACATTTATTGGTTACATAAATGTCGAAATATACTTGTTTCAACTTCATTTTTTCACAAAACCCAAAATAAATATGGATAAATACAGACAGAAATGTCGAAAAAATAAATACCATAACACATGGAGCCATAGATATGAATTTTACACTAATCGCTTGCATGCCTCTTCTTTCAAAGAACGAACTTGGGTATACAAGATATGTATTACTTCTTGAGGATTGACTGTGTGCATTTAGATTTGATACTTGTTGGAAAACAAACGCTTAGGAGGAGGCCATCCAAGTTTACCGATGGATCGCTTCATAATGTCTCACATACCTCTCATTACCATGTCGTAAATTCTGAAAATACCCTTGTATACCATCTAATAACTTCATGCTTGAAGCAACTTTTTGAACCTTATACTTTGTTATTGTAACGGCAACGTTTTTCCTGTCATAGGCTTGTGATTGCTCAAGACACTCACACATTAAGATGTGTGATATTTTGAATTAAGTAATAGATGGGTAACATACAATCAGTAGTCGAGCTAATGTGTCCTTTGCTCACATATTCAGATTAACCCGCCCACACCGTTTATACGCTGCGAAGGTGGACGAAACCGGAAATGACAGAATACATGTATTTGAAACCGAGATAGCCAGTAGGACGGAGTGCTGCTAAAACGAAGTCTGAAAACCCACACTTACAAATCGACTGTCATCATATGCCAGTGATTCATGACCGGGTCCTGGGAACGGTGGTTACCCTTCATGAAAGAAGTACCCGCTGCTTTGGAGGCACTCTTACAACGCAACAGAGCCCTCAGCCCTGTTCGCGAGCAACACGTGAAATTGTGTCAAGCACCTGCGTACGAGTCTTCGGCACAGGAAAACATATTGGATCCACCAGAATGATAAATTAGGAGCAAGAAAACATACTGGATCACCCAGAATGGTAAAATTACGAGCAAGATGTCACATGGCAGTTACACCAGGGACCTTTGACATTATAGTCTTATTTTACTTCAAAAAATTATAAGGAATTATTAATCTAAACATCATGTTTTGCTTGTTTTTCTGGACGTTATTACATAACTAATTATGCTTTTATTTTCTCACTCTAAAGCACTGTCATGCACGCACGTACACAGAGCGTTCTGAGACAACCACCGCTTATCGACAAGCGTTAATACTAGCAGCTGGGAGGTTCAGACCACAAGAAAATCTTGAAACGAGAACAGAGGGTGCTTGAATGACTAAGAACAATTCACACCTTCATTGAGTCACGTAGCCGCCCCCGGCTACGCGTTCAATTTTACGTGACATCGGAGCAGAGGCATTTATAACAGACTTTATACTGTAACAAAATGCTGTTTGATTAAGCGCCAAGAGATCATTTGTGCTACATACTCATGCCCCTTGTCATCAGCCCACGTCTGCGCGCCCACACAAGCTCTCACTCTTTTTCATTTAGTAAAGCCACACTTTTTCGTGAACACTGACTGATTTATGTCAACTTAATTGCACCTGATGTGTTTTGTGACGTAATCTCTTACACACTATGCTTTGCCTATCGGTTTAGGCTAGGCCAGTGGTTCCCAACCTGTGGGCCGGGGACCCCTGGGGGTCCTCGAAGCCTCCTCAGGGGGTCCGCGGCTGCTTAGAATATTTAATAATATTAGGTCCCAGTTACAATAATGATTCAGTGGGGGTCCCCGGGCTCCAGTATTGATAAAATGGGGGTCCACAGAAGTCAAAAAGTTGGGAACCACTGGGCTAGGTAATGCAGTACCTGTGTGTGGGCCTTTACACACAGGTATTAATGCTTTCCTGTGCCCAAGCACTATTACTACAATATTTCCATCAGCAGTCCAAGATATTCCCATGTTTGTTGGGTTTTCCATTGGCTTTATACATTCTTTTTGTGAGACTGAACAATGGTCTATTCCCGTGTCCGTTCTTATTTTGGTGGTGGGGAGGAGGGGTCCTCGAATCTGCATTTCCATGCAATTACCCACTTTGCTATTAAACTGTCAAGTTAATTAGTGCATCATTGCTTCTAGTGCCTCAAGTGTCTTCCTAAAAGTGCAACTTTGGGTGTCAGGTCAGTAGGCCTGTCCATCACTAAAAACACAGAGTTTTATCCACCTCCAATGTGGCTGAATTTTAGGGTAGTCCCATGTGGCAAGTCTGAACCACTTGGATCCCGGCATCGTGTGTAAGTAAGGGGTGATCCTCTTCCCATCTTCCCCACTCTCTTGAGGATGTATAGGGTTTATTTAAAGTATTTAAACTATATGGCAGAGGCAGGCTGATATGACCAGAGAGTGTGAGGCCATCTTAGCTTTGTCCCCTTCACTGTCTTCAGTTAAAGCCCAAACCTTCCTTCCAGCTTGTGCTGAGGCTCCGGTGCGGTTGGCCACAAGGGAACAGTATAGTTGTGACATGCTTACCTTACCCCTTTGTTCTAGAGTTAATTGTCTTCTAAGTGGCTAAATCATGGGAGCTGTCAGTTGTGCTATTATTTAGGTCACATCATGTACGAGGGAATTGGAAGTTTAGCATGACTTCTGTTTTGAGATCTACAAATGGGTTCATGTGATTCCCTGCCTACACATTATCTAATCTGGATGTTTTTGTGTTATCGCTACCACTAAATCCATGTAGCTTTGAGACTTCACAGAGCTAGACTCCCTGCCACAGAGGGGTCTGTGAATGCAGACCTTAGCCGTGGTGAGAGACGTATGCAGTAGTCGGCCCTGAAGGTGGGTAAAGTCCAGGAACATCGAGTGGTCATGTAAAAGTATCACAGAGAAGGCATGGGTGACATGATTGGTAAGGTCTCGCTAAGCGTAGTGCCAACTGCCTCCCAAAAAGGTTGTTCCGAGGGGCAATCACAGTGTACGTGTATCAGGTCACAAAGGTTTTGGGAACAGCACCAACAATTTGCATGAGGTACCAGGCCCGCTGCCCATAGTTTAAGGGAGTCCAGTGCCAGTCATGCAGTGAGTTAAAGAGGCAGAACTTCCATTGTGCTTACCAAGCCACATGATCCAGTGCCTCCAAAAGGTCTGCCCAATCCTTCGGTTCAAATTCTATTCAAAGTCTGGTTTGCTGTGTGACACAGAAGCAATTTAGAAGGGACAAGGGGAAAAGATGATGGCTTAAAAGGCTATGGAAGTTCAACATCACTCTGCGGAAGCTTCCCCATGTTCTAAGGTAGGAGACTAAAGAAGAGGGCTGGAAGACCCAGGGTCGTGTACCCAGTTGAGTATTGAGGCAATCGCGGAGTTGTAAATAGCACCAGCATTGATGGAATGGGAGAACAAATTCTTTGAGGAGCACTGCAGATGATTTGAGGGCATCTTGTTGGAGGACTTGATGGAGGCTGTTGATGTCTGCGCAACGCCACCCCTCCCAGTTCAACATCTCGCCACCTATACAGATACCAGAGTTGCCCCATAATGGTGCATGGTTGTGAAGAAGAGGATCCATACGGAAGAAGCGGTGGGCCTGTCTCCTTAATTTGACCGTGGCTTGCAGCATTGGGTTGGTGGAGCTTGACATAGATGCAGCACTTCCCTACCTTTTTGCCTCTGCTTCCCATGTTGTTGCTGTGTGCTGGACTGCTGACCAGTGCTGAAGTGCAAGTGCTCTCTATGTGAAATTCTATGTGTAATTGGCTTTTCCATAATTGACATATTTGATTTACTAGTAAGTCCCTAGTAAAGTGCACTAGGGGTGCTTAGGGCCTGTAAAATAAAAAAAATGCCATAGTGGGCCTGCAGCAATGATTGTGCCACCCACCTGAGTAGCCCTGTAAACGTGGCTCAGACCGGCCACTGCAGTGTCTGTGTGTGCAGTTTTTAAACTGCCAATTCGACCTGGCCAGTGTACCCACTTGCCAAGCACAAAACCTCAATTTTTATACATGTAAGGCACCCCAAAGCTAGGCTGTAGGTAGCCCTATGGGCAGGGTGCAGTCTATGTTAAATGTGGGACATGTACAGATGTGTTTTGCATGTCCTAACAGTTAAATACTGCCAAATTCATTTTTCACTGTCACAAGGCCTATCTCTCTCATAGGTTAACATGGGGACTGCCTTTAAATATATCAAAGTGCTGTTTTCCTTTGAGAGCAGATAGAAATGTGGAGTTTGGGGTCTCTTAGCTCACATTTTAAAAAAACATTTTTTAGTGAAGTTGGTATTTAGATTGTTAGTTTGAAAATGCCAATTTTAGATGTAGTAATTTTTTTACTTTAACCGCTCTGTGACTCTGCCTGTTTATGGATTCACTGTCTGGGTTAGACTGACAGTTGAGCTGTTTGTGAATCTCCTCTAGACAGTGACGCAAAGGGAGCTGGGGTGTAGCCTGCATATCCTGATGAGCCATCTGGGCTAGAGTGGAGGGAGGAGTGGTCACTTACACCTGAATGGGCTGTGCCTGCCCTCACACAATCCAGTCTCAAACCCCCTGGTGTGTGTCTGGAGCCTGGCCTGGGCAAGGCAGGGTCCTGTAAACAGAGACATTTCTGTGAAATTGGGCAACTTCAAAGGTAGAAAGGGGTATAAGTATTGGGCACAAAACCCCCAAATTTAGATCACCTCAAGGCTGCTTAAAAGATTCAAGAGGAACCTCTGCCAGGAGAAGAGCTGAGTGCTGCCCCTGCCTGTGACTGTGCTTTGTTGGGCTATCCTGCAGTTGCTGCTTCTGCCTGTGAAAGGGGACTAAGACTGGACCTTATTGTGAATTCCTTCTTGAGAGATATCTCCAAGGGCTTGGGCTGAGCTTGCCTCCTGTTTACCAACTAGGCTTTGAGTCTGCATGCTGTGGACTCCAGCTTGTCAGAAGGTGCCATTCCTGTTCCTGGGCCCCGGAGAGTGAATTTCTGGTAAAATCCTGTGAAATTCCACCAGATGATGGCGTGCGACTTCGGAAGGACGCCTCTGCACGGAACCTGACGCCGCCTGCACCTGAAGCTGCAGACCTCGCAGAAGCGATAAGACCCCATCGACATCACAGGCTCCACATCACCAACCCTGCTGACGTCCCAAGAACTAGCGAGATTGGAGTGTTGTAGCACCGATGTTCGTGACACCCGTCTCTTTTGCAGCACCTGTGATATGACCGCAACCCAGTGACTTCGCCGGACTTCGACTTTACCGGAGGTGCCCAGGGACTGACTCCTTGCAACCGATGCTGCCTCACCTACTTCGCTAAGAAGCAAGAACGCAACGCCTTTGTGACGCCTTCGCCCCGCAGCACTGGAACCAACGCCACATCGGGTCCAGCTTGAGGTCAGTGTGACTCTGTAAGTGGCGCCAGTGGCGTCGCATTGGGGGAAGCAACTCTGTCATAACGCTGCTTAACATCAAATTGCAGCATTGGTGCTTCTAGGCACTAGTTTTTTTGTGTTTTTTTATTGCTAAAGTCATATTTTTAATTGTGTATTGTGGATTTTTTTCATATTTGGTCTTGTTTACGTAGATAAATATTTACTATTTTTCTAAACCTGTGTGGTGTCCATTTTGTAGTGTTTCACTGTATTACTGTATGTTTTGGTACAAATACTTTACACATTGCTTCTGAGTTACAGCTTTCTGCTCATGCCAAGCTACCAAGGGGGTGAGCGAGGGTTAACCAGATGTGTTGTTCCTTTGCCCTGACTAGAGGGAGGGTCCTTGCTTGGACAGGGGGCAACCTGGCTGCCAACCAAAGACCCCATTTCTAACAGCGACACACCAGGGTGCGCTCTTCCATCACCCACGGCGGGGATCCTAAGTTGCGGGAAGCATGCAAGCAAGCTGTGCCAAGTAGAGGGCCCGGGCATAGTGCTTAACTGAGGGGAGACCCAGGCCCCCACAAAAAACGTGTGCCAGGAGTTTTCTACTGGCTAACCAGGTATGAGAGGTCCCCCAGACAAAAGACCGTGTGGTCCGGTCCACGGAATGCAGCAATGAAAAAGGGACCAGTAGGGGAAACATGCAGAGGCTAGAGGCGTTTCGTGGCAGTGTCCCCATCCGAATCGCCTGCACCCTGCCACATAACAAGAGTGTACTTAAGGTGCGAGGACTTCCATTGAAAAGGACAAGCGGATGCTGCCGTACTGGTGGTCATCCGTAACATGGATGTAATGCCTTGCTTTTGTCACACTTAACCCGGTACCCTGAGAGCACTGCAAAGTCAGAGAGGATTTCCAGGATGGCCAGAAGGAAACTAGGAACATCCGACAGGATAAGCAATATGTCCTCGCGTATAAACAGCGGATGTCCCATCGTAATACCAGTGAGGTGCAGAGATTGACTTATTGAGGCTGCGAGGGGCTCCAGGGCAACAAGGAACACCAAGGGTGAAAGTGGGCAGCTCTGCCAGGCCCTGCGTCGTACTGGAAACGGATCTAAGACAAAGCCCCCCAATTAACTTGGGCAGTCAACGTGACATAGAGCCATCAAACTTTGGCTATAAAGTCTTCCACCAGACCAAACCATTGAAGTGTTGAACGGAGGTATCCCCACTCAATCCTATCAAATGCCTTCTCGGCATCCAGTGAGAGGACCTTAGCAGACCACAGGACATGAGCAAGTGTGCGGAGGTGGTTTCTAGAGGAGTGACAGTGGACTAACCCCACCTGTGAATGGTGGATCAAAGACGGGATCACTGCTCGAAGGCGAGCTGCCTGCACCCTGGCAACGTTCCAAAATAACTAGACAATTTATTGCAGACACTTTTCTAAACCTGCTGTCTTGGATACTGATTTCTCTAAAGAATCCAATTTTGATTACAGTTTATCTGTCAGTAGTATTGTGACTCCCTGATGTTCCATTTGATGAATAGCTGTAATGTCCAAAATCTCTCCTTTCTCCAGTTGTAGTCATTTTTCATTAAAATTGGTGCATTCTTGAAGTGTGGGCATTAAACACACTATATATTTCTCTTCTTTAATGAAATTTAACATTAGTTCTGGTGCTGTAATGTTAGATAGGAAGAGGCTCTTGATGAGGTGGCTTTGCACAGCACATTTTCTCTCGTTTGTGAGCACTCCACTCTGTCTTTCAGTATATCTCCATATTCCATATCAGATGATTGGCATGTTTTTCACTTAATTCTCAAAATTTAGAGTGTAACAAATATTCATGTTGCCAATAACTCCCAGATAATTTCTTGTTTTATCATGCAAAAGTGTTTTAAAAACAGGTTCTCCTTTTACAGGGGTGAGTTAGAGTAGGTCACAAAACACAGTTAAATGGTTTACTCGAAAGAGTACCTCATAGTTTGTTCTTAAAATCTGCTGCATCCTTAAGTGTATGAAGGCAAGCATTACGTTCAATACCATGCTCATTTTGTCAATGATTAGAAGCCTCAATTTTTTCAATACTCTTGATAACTCATGGCAAGCATCACCAGATCATTTAGGATATTACAATTTATTGTCATGTTCAACACGTAGCATTAGTAGTCAATGTATGGTAATTCCTTTAATGTTATGTGTAGCTAATCTTGTTGGTGCTTTTACTACACATGTCCAATTCTGTAGATAACAAGTGACAACTTTAATTAGAAAGCTTGTCCCAGTGCCTGCTCGTCCACTGATTTATGGTAATATTGGTTTATAGAAAGAACATTCACATTGTTTCTTCTCATGGAGAAATCCATGGTCTATTTTATCTTTAACTTTGTTGTAAATTTCTCTCTGTTCACTGCTCAGTTGTGTCATTAATTGTTCAAAATCCACAGTTTCCTCTCTTACCTGTTGCATTGCAATCTCCACCTCATTCATAGCTATAGCTGCTTCACTTTGAATTACCGGTTCTCCAAGAGGATCTTGACTTGCTGCAGCAAGTCTACTTTGGCTAGTTCAGCAGCTGTTGTTTGTTCCTGTTCAATCTCATCTCTCAACATTTGTAAGTACAGTGGAAACACAGAACATTGCATACTGTTTTTTACAGTGTTGGATTAATCTTCCTAATAGTCATAATGTCCAAGTAAATCTGATTTGGCATGCCATGGTTTGAACAGATGCAAAAGTGCCAAGTAGAAAATCTCTCTTCTCTCTGGAGTTTGACACCTAAGCTTTCTGTGGTTAATTAGATTTCCTTTGTTGTGTCTCACCAAACAACCATCACATCCAAGGACTACAAATCTTAATTCTTCTATGTTTTCTGTTACATTAGTTATGTATGTATAATGCTGAAGTACTTCATAGAGACAAATGTTTTGAAGATGGGGACTCCTACTTGGGTAGTATGTATCCAGCAAGCTAGTCTTTAGAATGTCGGTATTTTCTGAATCAAATTCTGCACGGTAATGTATTTCTGATGGATACACCTACCGGTGGATTCCTCACCTAAAGAATTCTCCCCTCGCGCCAGCCCTCGACGGAAATGTCTTCTAGCTCTGCACGTCAACGATGACATCACAATCGCCCGACTCCACGCGACGCCACATGACGTCATCCAGGCAATAAGAAGCCATCGTCGACGTGCAGACGTCAGTTCCCTTTTTTCCGTGCCCGAGTAACGGTTAACTCTTTGAGGCTCACAGGGAGCTACTGTTTCCAACGACGGTTACGATGTCGCAGCCTAGAAAATCCGGCTTTAAACCTTGTAGCCAGTGTGGGGGTCGAATGTCGGTTACCGACCCCCACGAAAACTGCCTCTGGTGCCTTAGTTCCGACCACGAGGTCGAGTCATGCTGCTCATGTCAGCGCATGAACCCTAAGGCACTTAAAGAGAGGGAGGCAAAATTGTTCTTGGCTCGGTCCAAGAAGAAGAAGGAGAGGCGTCATCGGAGGGAGTCTTCTTCGAGATCCTCGAGGTCTCGTCACCATCATAGTGACTCTCGGCGCCGTCATGGATCTCGGCGCCGATCGAGCAAGGGACGGTCCAGGTCAAGATCGGCTTCTCCGTCGGCCTGGTGTCGTCCGACGTGGGAGATAAGCCCGACCGTCACCCCTCCGCCTCCTACTACCCCGACGACACCCGGGTCGGTCTTTGAGGTCGAGCCTCCCAAGAGGCCTGAAGGTTTTCCTGGCCAGGAGTTACCTGGACCCTCCTCGGCATCTATGCTGGCGCCGGTGAAGCAGCAGCAATACCCGGCTTTCCCGACTCCGGGATCGGATCCTGCAGCGTTTTTAAACGCAATGTTTAACATTTTTGCTTCCATGACGCCAGCTGGAAGTCATGCAGGTCCGTCTGGCCCTCTGGCCTATGATTTGGGTGTTCCGGCGTCTTACACATCGACGCCGTTCACCCCATTTTTATCTGCTGCACCTGAAGCTTCGCCGATGCCTATGACGTCGCCCAGGCTGACTACACCTGCTACGGCGCCGTCGGATTGGCCTCGGATCCGATCGACGTCTAAGAACCCTTTGGAGCCGGAGCTTCCGGCTTCGGACGGATCCGAGGTTCGGCGCCGACGAAGATCTTCGCCGTCGGCCGACGCCTTATCGACTCCAGGCTTGGAGTCAAGGCTTAAATCACGACGTCTGGCTCTTCGTCTTTTGGAGGAAGAAGAGTAAGCGAGACTTACACCTGGAGGAAGGTGAAGTTGTAGAGCCCTCTGGTGACTTCCAGGGACTGGATACAGCTAGTGGCCTGGACACTACCCCGGAATGGGATCTAGCTTCCCCTGGAGAGGTCACGGAGGAAGCTGCTTCATTCCACGCAGTCATTCGGAAGGCTGCAGTCTTTTTGGATCTTCCCCTTCCTACCGCGGAGGTCAAGAGAAATTTATTGACAGAGGTTCTACACCCGGCTTCTGATTCTGCTGAGCCTCTTTTGCCCTTCAATGAGGCTCTGCTGGACCCCATTAAGGATATCTGGCAGAAACCTGTGTCCACTGCTGCGGTCAACAGAGCGGTGGCTCGTCGATACAGGACGGCACCTGGGGATCCGATGTTTCTCTCCAGACAGCCAACTCCGGAGAGTCTAGTGGTGCAAGCCTCTTGTTCGTCCAGATCCTCTCCTGGCTCATTTCCTGGGACCCCTGCGGACAGGGAGTCAAAAAAGATGGACCATACTGCAAAAAAGACCTTTTCATCTTGCAGTATGGCCCTAAAATCTTCCAATGCAACTTGCATACTGGGGCGTTATGTCCATGCCCTTATGGAAGAGGCGAAGGGCCACCCTAATTTGTCCCAGGAGATGTTGCAGCTGTTGGTGGATGCTCAGGCGGCTGCGACTCAGGTGATCCAGTCGGGATTGGATACTTCGGACTCGGTGGCTAGGGCTATGGGCACGACCATAGTTTCTAGACGGCAGTCTTGGCTACGGTCATCTGGCTTCTCGTCGGACGTGCAGGCCACACTTCTTGATCTTCCTTTTGATGGAGAGAAGCTCTTCGGCACAAAGGCTGACTCTGCCCTGGAGCGTTTTAAAGAAAGCAGAGCGACTGCTAGATCTTTGGGACTTCAGTCGTCAGCCTCATCCTCCTTTAGAGGCTTTCGTAGGTTTAAAGGATTTGGACGTGGTTCCTTTCGTGGAAGATTGCAAGGACCACAACAATCTGCTTCTACCCTGCCGTACAGATCCTTCAGGGGCAGGGGCAGAGTCCGTACGAGAGGAGCCACCTTGCAGCACTCTGCCTCTTCCTCTTCCTCTTCCTCGGGAGGGGTGCAGCAAGGAAAGCAGCCGTAGTCCTCCTCCACTCCCTGTCCACTTGTCTCCGGTAGGGGGGAGACTTGCCCATTTTCTTCCAATGTGGGAGGTTATAACATCGGACTCCTGGGTCATCGACATTGTGAAGAAGGGGTACGCTCTTCCCTTTTGGGAATTCCCTCCTACCTTCCCTCCCCACCCATCCTTCTGTTTGGAAGACCATCTTTTCTTATTACAGCAGGAGGTATTATCCCTATTAGTAAAAGGTGCGATAGAGTTGGTTCCCGAGCAAGAGAGGGGTCAGGGTTGTTATTCAAGATACTTCCTGATTCCCAAAAAGGATGGTCGGCTGAGGCCGATTTTGGACTTGAGGATTTTGAATTGGTTCCTCAAACAGGAAAAATTCAAAATGCTGACCCTCTCACAGGTTCTTTTGGCGTTGAACGAAGGAGACTGGATGGTGTCGGTCGATTTGCAGGATGCGTATTTTCATATTCCAATCCTCAAATCGCACAGGAAGTATCTCCAGTTTGTAGTGGGATCGCAGCATTATCAGTTTGCGGTCCTCCCTTTTGGTCTTACTTCATTTCCTCGGGTCTTCACAAAGGTGATGGCGGTGGAAGCAGCAGAGCTCAGAAGAAGGGGGATAGCTGTGTTTCCCTATCTGGACGATTGGTTGATCAAGGCCAAAACTCCGGAGCTCGTGCAGTGCCATCTCCAGTCGACGACTCAATTGTTGTACAACCTGGGTTTTTCAGTCAATGTACCCAAATCTCACCTGGAGCCCTCTCAACGCCTCCTGTTCATAGGGGCAGTATTGGACACAACATTGAATCAGGCCTTTCCTCCACCCCAGCGGGTCCAGGATATTCAGGCGTTGATTCCAATGTTTCGAAATGGAGCGGTAGTTCCAATCCTCAAGGTCCTTCGACTGCTCGGTCTGTTCGCTTCTTGCATACTGTTGGTCACTCATGCACGCTGGCACATGAGGGCTCTTCAGTGGTGCGTCCGCAGGCAGTGGTTTCAGCACAAAGGGGATCTCGAAGATTCGATAAAGATCTCCAGAGACAGTGCAGTGGATCTTCAATGGTGGGCAGCGGTCGACAACCTGTTTCAGGGAAGGCCGTTCTCGCTGCCACCTCCAGTGGCCACAGTGGTAACGGATGCTTCCACTCTAGGGTGGGGAGCTCATCTGGGGGACCTGGAGATCAAGGGCCTTTGGTCTCCAGGGGAACAGAAGTTTACATATCAATCTGTTAGAGTTGCGGGCAGTACGTCTGGCTCTCAAGGCCCTCCTCCCTTCCATTCGCGGTCAGTCAATCCAAGTTCTAACGGACAACACGACCGCGATGTGGTATATAAACAAACAGGGAGGAGTGGTGTCGTATCTTCTCTGCAGAGAAGCTCTTCGTCTCTGGTCCTGGCTTCAGGACCACAAGATCTGCTTGATCGCACATCACTTGGCCGGAGTCCTGAATGTGCGTGCAGACATTCTGTCGACGCAGCTCGGTCGACCACGAGTGGCGTCTTCATCCAGATCTAGTTCTGTGTATCTTCAGGATGTGGGGATATCCACAAATAGATCTGTTTGCCACTCAAGAGAATGCGCAGTGCCCGCTGTTTTGCAGCCTCCAGTATCCGGTGCAAGGAGCTTTTGGGGGGCGCGTTTCAGATGTCCTGGAAGGGTCAGTTACTTTACGCGTTTCCCCCCCATACCCTTGATTCCTCAAGTTCTCAGGAAGATCCGCCAAGACCGAGCTCAAGTCATCCTAATAGCTCCGGATTGGCCGAGAAGGGTGTGGTATTCGGACCTACTCCAACACTCTCAGTGCCCTCCGCTCCGTCTCCCTTGCAGGGTGGACCTCCTCTCGCAATCGCAGGGGCAGATTCTACACCCCCACCTCCAGAGCCTGCATCTTCATGCCTGGAGATTGAATGGGGCAATCTGAGTTCCTTTTCTCTCCCTCCGGATGTGGTGGAGGTTATTTTATCGGCCAGGCGACACTCCACCAAGTCAATCTATGCTAATCGTTGGGCTAAATTTACAAGCTGGTGTGGAGAGAATAGTTTAGATCCTTTAAAAGCTGGTTCATCTGACATTTTGTCATTTGCACTCCATCTGGCACAGAAAGGTTTTGCAATTGCCACTGTTAAAGGTTATCTGTCTGCACTATCTGCTTTTCTGTGCCTTCCTGATCAACCATTCTTCTTTAAATCACCAATTGTTTTAAAGTTTCTAAAGGGACTCACTAATAGGTATCCACCCACGCCATTCGTTATGCCTCAGTGGGACCTTAACTTAGTCTTAACTTTTCTTATGGGGGCTCCGTTCGAACCAATGCACTCTTGTTCTTTACGGTACCTAGTATTCAAAACTGTTTTCCTGGTGGCCATAACATCTGCCAGAAGGGTTAGCGAGCTTCAGGCTCTCACTGTGGAAACCCCATACCTTTCTTTCTTTAAGGACAAAGTGGTGTTGAGGACCAAGGCGGCTTTCCAACCGAAGGTTGGTACACCCTTTCACCTGGGGCAGTCAATTACTCTCTCTTCCTTTTACCCTCCACCTCACCCATCCAGGGAGGAAGAGAGGCTCCACCGGCTGGATCCACGAAGAGCTCTGAGCTTCTACGTCGCCAGGACGAAAGAGTTCAGACAGGATGAACAGCTCTTCCTTGAATACGTGGGGAAGAGGAAAGGTAGAGCGGTCCACAAGAGAACGCTATCCAGGTGGATCATTCTATGTATTAAGATCTGCTATTCTTTGGCGAAGAGGGATCCACCTGTGGGGCTTCGGGCCCATTCCACCAGAGCAAAAGCAGCTTAATCAGCTTTGGCTAGAGGTGTTCCTGTGGCTGACATCTGCAGGGCAGCGACTTGGGCGTCCGTCCATACATTTGCCAAACATTACTGTTTGGACTCTGAGGTTAGGAGGGATGGCCATTTTGCTCGCTCAGTGCTGCAAGATTTCTTGGTTTGACCATTCGGGCACCCACCACCGGAGGTTATACTGCTTGGGGACTCTATTCTTTAGGTGAGGAATCCACAGGTTGGTGTATCCATCAGAAGAATAAGTTACTTACCTTCGGTAACGCTTTTTCTGGTGGATACAGTAACTACGTGTGGATTCCTCACAGTCCCACCCGCCTCCCCGTTGCCTGACTGGTCAAGCTAAGATCTCTTTGGGTGCGCATCCTTGATCTTGTATATATATGTATATAGCTGTTTCATGCATATAGTTGTATTGATTGTATATACTTTTCCTTTGCAGGTTAAGATAGTGAAAAGGACACTTTGGACTGGGATTATTCATACATATATGTTTATTTCTCTCTCGAATTGAGCATTCATAACTGTTATTTATATTGGGTTTTATAATAAATGTTTTATTTTCATTTATTCTGGATAAATGTGTACTCTTTAGGTTTAACCTGTTCGCCTCTATGGCACGTAAACAATGGTGATAACTGACGTCTGCACGTCAACGAGGGCTTCTTATTGCCTGGATGACGTCATGTGGAGTCGGGCGATTGTGACGTCATCATCGTCGGCGTGCAGAGCTAGAAGAAATTTCCGTTGAGGGCTCGCGCGAGGGGAGAATTCTTTAGGTGAGGAATCCACAGGTAGTTACTGTATCCACCAGAAAAAGCGTTACCAAAGGTAAGTAACTTATTCTTCTGGAAAATACTTTAATACTCTATTACGACTGCTTGCAGGGCCTAGGCTTACCCAACCAATTCCTCTAAGCTTTGAGAACAAACTTGCCTCGCTCAACCTATCAGTGCATTCATAAGATCCAGTTTCCCTGTGGGAAAGCATTTTCAAACTGCAACTATACAATTTCTTGGTAAGACTCTCTTCTTCAGAAATCTCCTCCCACACCTCTATCATCTCTGCCTTTGTTATATATAAAGTTACATAGCGAACAACAGCAATGGAGTTATCTGCAACAAATTGTATATCCACATTTTCATTCTGCATCTTCAGAATAACAGGGTTGTAGTCATTTTTATGTTTCAGTGATTCTGTTCTTTTGAGGTCATATGTATTTTTGTGGTGATTTCCGCGTTAGGGTGGGTCTGAATGCTGTCAAAAAGCTTTTCACTCTTTCTTCTGAGATGACAGGTCATAGGAATACAAAATTACATCTTGTGTAAAGTTTTGCTTTTGATCTTTATTTTTGGCGATATTATTTACCACACCTATGATTTTAAAATCGTAGAAATTGTTGTCTCAATCCCTTGTCAGCAGTTTCTTTTGGGAGGGCGCATGTTGCATACTGTTTCATGATAGACAAGACAGACTCATCAGTGTCTGTTCCAGACTTCGGGGCATCTTTCACCCATAACTGAATGTAAATATGTGGAGCATCTCTAGCTTAGTACTCTTTGTGCCAAAAGAAATCAGTCACTTTGCCAAGAGGACGATTAGTTTTGTTGCAGATGAAAGCCATCATTGCTTGAAATCACGGTTGTTGGGTCTACTGAGCAGAGTTCTCTTGGTGTCTTCCAATTGACGCCTTTTATGTTTGAATTTGCTTCTAGTAAGAAATCAAGGATGTCATCCCACGCATACTCAGCACAACTGAGTGTCAGAAACCAGGTAGGTGTTCCTAGGTTTCTCAACATGCATTTCAGCTTGCCATGACAACAATACTAATACTCATTGTTACCACATTGACGTGCCATCAAATTAATCAAGTCGTATTCCAGATTTCTGGCTTTTCCGTGAACTTTTTGTAACAAACTCCCTTGCTAACAGATTCTGCATATTCACCCTTTTGAGAATGTGATTTATTGCATAAGGTAAGCCAGACAAGTCACTCTCAAATAGTAGATGAAATATATAGGGAATACACAGGTGAAATTTTGGTTCCTCTGAGTAACGTCTAGTTGACCTGTACTCGGTTGCTGGTATTTGTATAGACCGGTTATCACACCTACCACCTACTCCAGTAGCAAAAAAAGGTGGAAAACAGCGAGCATCTAAGCTTTTCTCCCACACACTTAAGGGAGCTCCTTTTGCTTCTTCCACCTGAAAGAGATCAATAGCATCTCCAATAATCTCTTTGGAATGTAGAGGATGAATACTGTAGTGTTAATAATTTCTTCTGATCTGGATCGATCTTTCTTTTCAATTTGACCTCTTAATGTACATGTATCATCCTCCATATGTGTAATATCTTGAAAATCTACATTGTTATAGTATTAATTTGTACCATATATAATGTGGCTTTTTTACTTTACTAACTCTTGCCATATATTTTTGCACTTTGTAGGGACACCATTGTTTAGAAGTCCTTCTTCCAAATTTCTCTGCACCCCAACAGTTTCAATATCCTATGACCATTCCAAACGCCTTGTTTAGAGGTGACCCTTCATTCTGGGCGTATTATTTGGCGCTGCTTTTTAACGAGCTCCAAGGCTCCACGGGTCTCCCAGACGCATGGAAAGGCAGCATTATTCACCCTATATACAAAGCAGGTAACCCCGTAGATCCTTCAAACTACAGGCTAATAGCATTGATAGACGTGGAAGCAAAACTCTACGCATCCTGCCTACTGCAACAACTAGCAGAATGGATTCATGACAGACAGTTAATTCCACAATGCCAGGCAGGTTTCAGAGCTGGTATGGGTGCTTCCACCAACCTGACAACCCTGGCCCTGCTGGGAAACAAAGCCAGGCTTAAGAAAAAAAGGCTACTAGCATGCTTTATTGATCTAAAGGCAGCTTTTGATAGCGTACCAAGAACCCACCTATGGGAGAAATTGAAAGGGTGGGGCTTACCATGCAGCCTCCATGGCGCAATGATGGACTTGTACACAGGTACTTGGGCGCAAGTAAAAATTGGAGATGGCAGCCACCTCACCAACAGAATATTAACAGCAAAAGGACTCAAACAAGGGTGTGTATTGGCTCCCACGCTGTTTAACTTATATCTTGCAGACCTAGCTGAGGCTCTAGCTCCCGTAAATAGCCACCCACCAGTATTGGCCAAGAAAGGAATTGCATGGCTACAGTACGCAGATGACATAGTTCTACTCAGCCAAACACCTGTTGGGCTACAACATAGCATCAATGCATTTTACACATACATAACAATGCAAGGCCTAGAATTGAATTTGAGTAAAACTAAGGTTGTCCGCCTAGTTGACAGGAAGTTTAAGTCTGCTTCATGGTTCATAAACGGATCCCTGGTGGAGGTTGCACCCACATATAAGTACTTGGGATTCACTATGGACCGCCTCCTGACTTTCAAGCCACAGCTTGCTGTCGCTCAAGCGAAAGCCCTCTCATTGACCTATGGTTTTAAAGCTGCCCGTCATACTCTCACCTGCTTTCTGTCATGGCAGCGCAGCTAATGCCCACCATCACTTATGGCGCAGAAATTATGCTGGGGAAGGAGGCAGTTTTTTTTTCAATCAAGTCCAGACGAAGGCCTACAAAACAGTTTTTCGGATACCACGACCAACATCTCCAGCTCAGGTTTGTTTAGAATTGGGTCTGAAAAACTATAAATTACAGAGTAGATGTGCCTTCATTAAACCATGCTGGAGGTTGCGTGCAGCTGAGACTGGTACTCTAAACAACCTATGTTGGATGGAAATTGAGGAGCAACAGTGACACAATGATAAAAGCACCTGGGGTCATCACTTAAATAACTGCATTAAAGCACTAGGTTTGCTAGAAGCCTGGGACCAGAACCCGGACAAAAAGGAGTTTTTTCCGAAGGCAAACGCTGTCACTAAGAAGAAATCTTTAAATTCTGATAAACAAAAACTGGCAAGCAGACAGCATGCCTGGACTATAATAACATCGTACAAAACTTTACGGGCACAGGAATGCCTAGCAGCAACCTTCAACCAGTCGCTGAAACATCGGTTCATGCTTTTCTGCTTTGGGTTGATAGAAACGAAGGATATGGTCCCTTCTTGGAGACAGCAGGATCTGACACATTCCTGTCGATTGTGTGGGTACAGACAAGAGTCACTACAACACATTTTTTGTGCGTGCCCGGCTTTGTTAGGCCTCAGGATATTATATCTAAAAAACATTTTTAAGACACTGAACATACGCTCATGCAGACCGGCCATTATAAGATGGCTTAGCGGACTTTCAATCCGGTTTTCCTGTCGAGGGACCAAATTCATGGTACAGTCTCAGAAAGAATTAGTGAATAAAGTTGAAGCCGAGTGTGCAAGGGCCATTATTTTGTGATTAGTAAAGCTCTGAAAGTTTAATTTCAGCCAGGAAACAGCCCTAGGTACTACTTAGGATTCTCACTCAGCTTTACTCATTTACTATTATAGCGTTCGTAAGGGAGTAAGAAAGTCCTAAAGTTAAGTTCTAGACCAAGGTTGGAATTAAGTGGAGAACATTTTAGCTATGCACAACTCTTTACCATGATATGTTTTAGTTTCAAATAAGCTTTTATGTTTTTTTTATGGGTTTCTATTAACATAATGAGTAGGCAAAGTATCTTTATTATTATTATGCATTTTGGAATTGCGATGGTTTTAATTAACTGAGTCAATAAACTTAAACTTGAAACCTGTTTGAAATCTAATGGCAAGTACACAACTCTACCTTTAAGACTTTCTGGAGCTCAGTTAGGGGTAACTTTCCATCTTTGGCTCCATACAGACTATAGCTTGAAATGGACGTATACATTGTAGAAGTATGGCTTCATAAACATTCAGATCTTAAACTTTCTGTGGAATTGAAACCAATTCTAATTTGTTATGCACTGATCTAGCTGGCTTTTTATTGTCCTCTTGTTATAACAATACCTACATATAGTTTGATGTGTGAAACAAATGAAGCGTTCCTCTACCAATAAATATGCTGCAAATTCTTACCACTTATCTCTATTGTCTTCTTTAGTTTTCGAAGACACCATAACATAACGAGTTTGACTCTTGTAGTAAGTGTGTCGACAACATATACAAACACAGACTGGTTTCTCCGAAGAGACTGTGTTAAACTTTGTAATCTCTTCATGAACTTTATCAATAGTAATACCGCTCTCTTGTCCTGCTACACCTGCAGGGTCCAAGTTTTCATTTTACCTATACTCCACTTCAGGTCCAAAGAAACAAAACTGTACATCACTCCACACCTTTTCTACCTCTGGTGCTTTGCCATGCAAAAGAGCTCTATTCATTTCTTCTGTACATAGTGCAGGAGTCTTCACATGGTAAAACCGTCTAACTAAAGTTTGCATTTAAGTGTACTGCTAACATTCTAAAATGTTGAAAGGTGCTTTGGCACACTGTCTTTGATAGACATGCTAATGAATGTCCCTGTATATTTTTATGTTCCTTTACTTTGCATGGATCTATTCCTTGCAAAATTGAAATGTTCTGCTTACGACTTTTCTATGGAAAGATACGTAGAAGATTTCTCAATATGTCAATTTATTGCTGACGAACACTGCAAATACTGCTCAATTTCCACATACAGACAGGGGCCTGTCTACGCCTTCCTTGTACCTCTACAGCTATGGCTTCCTCTACATTTTTAGGTACCATGTTCAATATGAGAACCACCTTTCATCTCATATTATTTTCCAGATTTATCAACTGCTGCGCACTAATGTGTTCTCTTGCATGTAGCTTTCTTCCTTAAAGAAAGAGTCAATACTAGAAGTATGTCTCCATTCACCACTGAAAACTTTGCAAAAGTTAGTTCTATTGGCTAATCGTTACTTTTGACTTTTTCTCCTCATACTCAACACCATTTTATCTATTGTTTTCACTCTGTTTACAATTGAAATAAATAGATTCCTTTTCAGAGTAAAGGCCTTATTGACTACACCCTCAACACTTTCCTTTTGTTTGACAGTGTCTGTTCTTCTTTTATACTTCTTCATGTGTCTCATTAGATTCTGAATTACTCGGCTACAGTGCATTCTAACTCTGATTTCCTTAAACTGTTCCTGCCTTCTGGTTAAACTATGTCCTCCATGTAGGATTTTTTTACTTCTTATATCACATACTTTTAGTCCTTTCTTAGTTGATCTCACATGTTGTTTTTTATTTACTTCATTTTGCTGTCTTTCAAGTTGACCGCATACTATTTTAAGAAATGTCTTTGTTTTCTTATCAGCAGCGCCTTTCTCCTTTAGTACTTTTTCTGCATTTTGGCTCTTTTGTTTCTCAGTTGTGAGGAGATAGTATTTTTGTCTCTGTTTCTTCCTTTGCTCATTTTTTGACGGCGTTCTAAGTCTGCATAGTTAAATAGAAGGTTATGTGATAGTATTTTTGTCTCTGTTTCTTCCTTTGCTCATTTTTTGACGGCGTTCTAAGTCTGCATAGTTAAATAGAAGGTTATGTCTAAAAATGTCACAAAAAGATGGATTTATGTTTTAATCATATAGGTTAACATTAAAAAATGTAATTAGTTGTCTAATCTGTTAATCTGTTGTCTTCTTATAATACTGGTAACTTCTTATACTATTGGTAACATTATTGTATTAGTTCAAGTTTATATTTTTGTTTTTCTGTGTGTCACTGTATGCATTACTTTGTCACTCCTACTACAATATTTACGTCTGTGTTCCTATATATATATACATTTTAAAGGAATTCTAGTCTTGATGGGTCAATAGGGTTTATCAGAGCTTGCTCACATATCTGAATGAGTATATGTGTTGAGCTGTTTAAATACCTTTGGCAATATATGAATGTACTTACTATTATGACTCTCTAAATTGGTCTATAAGTAGGTGAGCAAATACCTCAGTACCGGTGTTAGGGAATACAGGGATATGTGGCTGTGTCTCCAATTGCTTTTCATACTCTTACATACATAAGTACTTAAATGAGGGAATGTAGAAGTGTCTTTGTCACTCTGTGTCTGGGTGAGACAGAGGATCTACGCTTTGGAAACGTGTTACTTTCTTTGTGAGTGGTATACTGTATGTAGTGCTTTGCTTAGAGGTCTGCAAGTGCATAAGTAAGTTTCTGAAATTGAACAGGACATCTCTCAATCAGTTGAACACAAAGCACCATGCTTGATGGCATGCCTACAGCATATCTCAGAGGTGACTTGTTTGTACTAAGAGGTGGGTTTAAGACTTGAGAAAGGGGTTTTAAGGACCAACTTGAGTGGGCAGTGATAGTGCACACACAGACTCTGCAGTAGTAGGCCTCACCCATGTTTAAAGCAGTACTTGTCTGCATACATAACAAGACTATGTCACTACTTCCCTATATTTCTCACTGAATGTAGGAGGGCACCTACAGAAGTGCTAGGACATGTTACAGTAAATGTGCCAGTATTTGACTTTATGTTTTAGTACCTCTATGGCGTTCTAATTGGGTATGTAAGTGGCTGAACAAATACCATTGTGCCTGTGTTATGGAATCGAGGGGGTATGTGGATGTATCTTGAACTGTCTTTGATACTGTTGCATACAAAAGTAGTTTCTCGGTAAGAGAGTGAATGTAGAAGTCTTTGTGTCACTCTGTGACTGGGTGAGACAGAAGATCTGTGCTTTGGAAATATGCATGTTAGTTCCTTTGAGTGGTATTCTCTATGTAGTGCTTGCCTAAGGATTCTACAAGTGCATGAGCAAGTTTATAAAACTGAAAAAGACGTCTCTCAGTCACTGAAGTACCAAGCACCATGCTTGATGTTATACCGCCAGCATATCTCAGAGGTGAGATAATTGTACCAAAATTGTGGGTTTAAGACCTGACAAAGGGGTTTTAGAGACAAACTTGAGTGGGCAGTGAACGTGCACATACATGCTCTGCAGTACTAGGCCTTACACATGATTAAAGCAGTACTTGTCTCCACACATAACAAGATTATGTCACTACTTGCCTACATTTCTCACTGAATGTAGGAGAGCACCTACAGAAATGCCACGAGATGTTTCAGTAAATGTGCGGGTATGTGACTGTTTTAGCAGCTCTATGGCTTTCTAAATGGGTATATATGTAGCTGGACAAATACCTCAGTGCCTCTGTTAGAGAAGACAAGGGTATGTGGCTGTGTCTCTAGTTGCATTTGATACTGCTACATACACAAGTACTTTCAGAGTACGCAAGTGAATGTAGAAGACTTTCTGTCGCTCTGTGACTGGTTGAGACAGAAGATCTATGCTTTGGAACAATGTATGTTAGTTCCTTTCTGAGTGGTAAACTGTATGTAGTGCGTGGCTTAGGGTTCTGCAAGTGTATGAATACGTTTCTAAAATTGAAAAGGAGAGCTCTCAACCACTTGGGTACAAAGTACCATGCTTGACAACATACCTATAGCATATTTCAGAAATGACTTATTTGTACTACAACATGGGTTTAAGACTTCACAAAGGGGTTTTAGAGACCAACCTGAGTAGGCAGTGCGAGTGTACTCGCAGGCTCTGTAGTAGTAGGCCTCATCCATGATTGTGAAAACTAAGCATAAGAATGACGCACCACTCTCATGCAAAGCAACCATAAATGGCAACCTTTTCAACTTTGCACTGTCTGATACTGTGGAAGTCAGCAAATAAAAACATAACTTTCATATTTTAGTTCTATAAGTCTAGTTCTGAAATGTTAGTATGTGTTGACCTTTTCATGCACTTTTCTAAAGAAGCCCAATATGGTGGACATTATGTATATATTTGCATCTTAATTGCGATTCTCAAGACAACTTTGCAAAAAAAAAAGAAAAAACAGGTGTCCTATACATATGTAGCTTGATATTTTTTTGACTTTAGGACTACAGAACAACTTATCACCAATCCCTCACTAGAACATTAAACCCTTATTAAACAATAATGAGGACCAATACCTTTAATTTTTAAAAAGGCAGAACTCTCTCTTCAAAACCCTTCCTCCAATACACTTTTAGCACAGTCCCCATAGCAAAACACAACAAGCAGTAGGTCACAAGTCCACAGCACAAACGAGTAGGGGTATACTAGTTACAAAATGAGCTGTAGAAGGTGTGTTTTTAATGTACAGATTAAAAAGCATATCCAAGTCTATATTACAATTTTTTTTACCAGAGCCAATCATAGGTCGTTTTACCAATCCTTTCAAGACACTTCCTAATTTTGTTCACCAGTACATTCACAACATCCAATCAGATTATTTTTTAAACCTGGAGCACACCTCCATTTTAACTGTCTTCCATTTTCAGAACTGTCTCCTTCACCCCCAGCCTTCTTCTGTCTGCTACTGCCGCTTCACTTCACAATGGTTAGAGTGTGGATTGTGGGCCACAGCAATGTCTTTTGGGCCAAGGAGGCTGCTAGAAAGAGTGGTATTGAAAGAGACATGGGTTTGGCTAATGTGGAGAGGATTAAAGTGGCATCAGTTGCTCCTTTGGTTTAAAGCATTGTGGATGCCCAACCCCCTGACCTTGTGATTGTGCACTGTGGTGCAAATTACCTAGGCACACTGACTAGAGTAGGACTGGAAATCCTAATGAATGATACCTTTGCACAAATGATGTCACTTTCCCTTACACTGTCTTGGTGTACTTGAAGATATGCCAAAAGCAGAAATCGAAGTGGTCAAATCAGTTCTGTCCACAGATTGACAAAGCCAGGAAACATGTTAATAAAACTGTTTCTGCATTCCTCAGAGACCATAACATCTGTATCTATAACAAAGGCTCTTTTGAGGACCGTGCTATTCCCTAAAATGTTTAATTTTCTCCACTAAAGTATTTTTATTTAAAAATGTTTAAATATTTGTGACAATGTCACGATCTTCGTGACATAGATGTGAATACGCAAAACAGAAGCAGGCATTCAATAGACACCAGCCCATTCATAAATATATATGTGTGTGTGTGTAGATATAACTATATAAATATAGTTATATATATATATACATGCACACATACATATATATGAAATTTTCTACATCACACTATGGACATCACTTTCTAAATAACTATGAACACATCTATGACTCTGACTGTCTGTGACTGTGTATAAAAGAGTTAGAGTGGGTCTGTGAGTGGGCACGTCACTATACGAGTGGGTCTGTGAATGGGCGCATGAGTATCTGAGTGGGTTTGTGTTTGGGGGTATAAGTGTATGAGTGGGTGCATGAGTCACTGAATGGGTCTGTGAGTGGGTGCATGAGTGCCTCACTGAGTCTGTGAAGGAGTGCATGAGTAGGTGAGTGTGTGAGGGTTGAAGTGGATCTGTGAGTGGGCATGTCAGAATGTGAATGGGTGCATGAGTGTCCAAGAAGGTCTGTGAGTGGGTGCGTGAGTGGCTCTGCGGGTCTGTGACTGGGTACGTGAGTGTCTGAATGGGTGTGTGAGTGGGTGTATGAGGGTCGGAGTGGTTCTGCGAGTTGGTGCATGAATGTCTGAGTGGGTCTGTGAGTGGGTGTGTTAGTGTCCAAGTGGGCCTGTTAGTGGATGCGTGAGTGTCCACGTGGGTCTGTGAGTGGCTACATAAGTGTCTCTGTGGGACTGTGACTGGGTGCGTGAGGGTCTGTGAGTGGGTGCATGAGTGTCTAAGTGGGGCTTTCAGTGGCTTTGTGAGTGTCTCTGTGGGTCTGTGACTGGGCCCGTGAGGGACTGAATGGGTCTGAGAGTGGGTGGGTGAGAGTCTGAGTGGGTGCATGAGGGTTTGGGTGGATCTATGAGTGGGTCTGTGAGTGGGTGCCTGAGGGTCTGACTGGGTCTGTGACTGGGTGCGTGGGGACTGAGTGAGTCTGTGAATGGGTGTGTGAGTCTCTGAGTGGGTGTGTCAGTGTCTCAGTGGCCATGTGAGTGGGTGTGTCTTTTTTGAGTGGGTCTGTGACTGGGTGCGTGAGGGTCTGAGTGGGTCTGTGAGAGGGAGCTTGAGTGTCTAAGTGGGTCTGTGAATGGGTGTGTGAGGTTCTGAATAGGTCTGAAAGTGGGTGTATGACTGAGTGGGTGCATGAGTGTCTGAGTGCTTCTATGAGTGAATGACTTACTGTATGAATGAATCTGAGAATTATTTTGCAGATAATCATGAATTCGTCACAAAAATACATGGGGGCGCAGGGCTGAACATTGCGACGTATTTGAGAATATCGTGCATCATCAAAAAAATATTTTTAAGGTCATAATTTGACCCCTCAAAGCCCCTTGGATCACAGCCCTGGGTTCAGGGTACTTCCACCCTGACCACCTTATTTCACTTTTCAATTTATTTTTCAGCCCTGGGGCCCGTATCCCATTACCTAAAATGACAGCTGCAACTTTCTGTTCAGGTGACGGCCAGTCAATCACAGCATGCCTGTTGGCATGCGCATTTGCAAATTCACTGTGGTGATCGCGAAAACGTTGCAACCTAATGCACAGACCTATATATGCAACTTTATTTCTCCTTTAATATTTAAAAAACTACTGAAGGGTTTACACCAAATATCCTAAAGCGTTATCTGCGTACAGAAACCCTCCCTTTTTCTCAGCCCCCACTTAACGGTTCATCCTGACACTTCCCATGCGCAACGTAAATCATGGCACAATTTTTGGGGGAAAATGTCGTGAAGATTCGTCAAACGGTGCCAAAGGTATAGGCAAGTCAAAAAAAAAAAAAAAAAAAATCTTTGGAAACATGGTCCTAACTATAACTACCTACTGGCAACCGACAGTGGGTAATATATATATAATATTATACACACACACACCCACACACACATATACATATATATTTACTTCCCTTAAATATAATTACTGTGCATTTTAAAGACCTCTGTGTGCTAAAAGTATGGGTGGTGAAGACATGCATTGTAATGTCATACATCCATCTGTCACACAGACCCATTGAGAGAGCCCCTGAGGCCCATAAACGTGTGCAGCATTGAGCCATGCATTATTGAGAAAAAAGTATATGCTCTGTCATACTAATATCTCTGCCTTCAGATGTCATCCACACACAGCAGTATGTAGTATTCGGTAGTAATAGAGGCCCACCCAAGTGTCCGGATCGATCCAATGAGCTATGTAAGACCTTAGTAAAATATTCTGCCAGATATTATTCTTATTATAGGAACTACAGTCCTTCAAACAGAACATATACGCACCTCATTACATAAAGAACACAGTGATTCTTAAGTATGTTCAATAGACAGTTTGTGAGTTATTTCTTTTTATTAATATCCAAAAATGTATTTGTGGAAAACAAAGAAGGAAATAAGAAAAATACAATCATGCGAATTCAGGCATATGAGTGTGACAAGTTCCACTTATTAAATACGGTCCCAATTTTCAAGTACCACTGCTCTTATGTACAATATCATCAATATCATCAGCAGTCATGAACGAGTCTAGGTACTAAAGTCGAGGTTTGATTACTGACCAATCACGGGCTCATCATCAGGACATCATATGATGCCTGCGACTGTAAAAGAAACAGAGAAAAGAAAGACTCCGTTACCAAATACAGGGGATGAAATCTTTATCCCATGTCTAAGGCCAAGCACATAGGAATCCATGCGTGCAGATGCAGAACAAAATAATTATATAATTCCCGTCCTGAATTAATTTCCACACGAAGAACCAGAATAGACATGGGGACCAGGTAACAAGGAACTCGTCAACCAGTGAGGGAGTGGAGAATACCTGAATCCACCAAGTGAAACTAGTATTAGCCAAGTCTCCAGCCAGCCACATGTGAGTCTAAATACACCACAGCAATATTATGAATTCTGTCCAAAAACATTAACACGTGAGGAAGAGGAGCTAGAAAAAAATGAATGGCAGGGCCGAAATTTGTTTTCAGGACCCATGTATTCAAAACTACCCAAAATTGTACCGGTAAATCTGTAAAGAATTAAAGGACAGTCGTTTAAAGCAAAGTGAAAACTGTGAACCATACTATGAATGTAAAGTGAATGGTTGGGACCACTCACCTACATAGCAACCATAATATATAAACCCACCGGGAAGAACCTGTGGGATAGTTGACATCTCCGAGGCAAGATTGTATATGAACTCGTGAGACCACTAACATTTAAAAAAAAAAAAAAAAAAAAGGTCATGAGCGGGAGGCAGACATTTGTCACTGGAATATTTGACGTCAGGCTGGTGTTTACCTGTAACCAAATATACACACAGGATATGGTACAGTAGTCAAGGAGTCAGGGTGGACAGCCGCTCGTTTAGTATAAAGCAATGCAGGTGAACACACTGATGGTATAAATACCCGTAATAAGGAACCAACGAGACCGTGAAGCACACGGGGATTTGGTGCTGTGTGTGGTGCCCATATTGGAATATCGGGCGACCACTCATTAAGAGAGCCATGTGAAGGTTATTGCTAACGCTGCCCATTTAACGCAACTGGGAGATGAGTGATTCAAAGAAACCCATGGACTCAATTTATGTTGTTCATTTTCAAGAGAGTGACCTGGCTTTCAAGAAGCACTCTGTGCATCCACTCTGTGTCTCAGCATATGACTTGAGTTCCTCAAAATCAAAGCACAAAATATATTCGTGCCCCATGTAATTGTATTTAAGTACTGCCCCTTAGGAGAAGGATTTGATTAACATGGATTTGTGTTAAGGCCGTTAACATTCTAGTATAACAACCAAACCTTTCTGGGCCTAGTGAAGGAGGTATTTCTCCCATTACTAGTTTAAGATTAATTGCTACCCGTTCCTGCACCCCATTACCATCAAATTGTCTTGTCTTCAAAATACATCACTAAAGACCTTGACATTACTCAGACATCCCACCCCATGACCATCAAATAGTCTTGTCTTCAAAATACCTCTCTAAAGACCTTGACATTACTCAAACATCCCATACTATCTACCCATCTATAAATCTACATACACTTAAAAATAACAACTGCCCTCCTACTACACTGGTTCACACAACATTCAGTGCCATCCACAGAAATCATAATTATTGTGTAAAAACAGCACATAAGGAATTGAGAAAGCACACAGGGTCTCAAAATGTTGCCGGCATACCATGGCCAAATTCTTATATTGACAAATTGTGGTTTGAATATTCACCACCCACATGTCTCACCAGGTTTTTCTTCTACTCAACTGAAGAAGTTATCGATTTCTAAACATGTACCCTTCATTACCTATTAGAGAACCAAGGGCTAGCTACATATTTCCCAAGGAACCCAGCGTCTAAGTGAACAAACTGTTTGACATTCCCTCTGCCTTTTTCGAGGTATATGCAGCACACTACTGCTGTGCTTATAGCCCAGTCATATTTAGGTAACAGTCCCTGTAAACTCAACAAAATACATCTGTATCCAACCAGCACCGTATGTAAATAGCCCTAGTATCTTACTGTTGATGGGCCTACGCATGTCAACCATTATTAAAGCTGCATGGAATTCCTCGAACACTACTAAGGCTACTAGTGCCTAGGGCAGCAGCTGAATACTCATGACAATATTCATCCTTAATGGTATGAACCTCCATCTTTCTGCCCTTTAAAGATAGTCTTTCCAGTTGAACAGTTTGCACCATCAAATTGGTTGGTTCCGTGGATCTGAGATGGTCTGCATTTTTTTCCTTGTAAGAAACTCATTTTGGCAGGGTATAGCACGGAGTAAAGAATCTAAAATTTCATCACAGCTGAAATAGCTTTTAGTGCATTCTGTGCAGCAACCATGATTTTAAGTTAGTTTGAGGTGTGCCCCTAAGCAGTGTCCGGCACATATGATCTGTCGACCCGTTCCACAGTAAACTTCTGCAAGAAATTGGGCCTGTTGAATAAATCAGTCAGCCTTACACATAAGATTTCTTCTTGCCTTTCCTGTCTGCAAACTTATTTTAAAGCAATAGACAGGGAACTCAGAATTCTGCCATAGGATGGTGGCCTGGCAAGGATAGCATTGGCTAAATTGACCAGAGGGTGACACAGCGGAGGGATCTCCCTACCCGACATTAAGAAATACCACTGAGTGGCTCAACTCAAAACGATTAATTACTGGGTACACGCTCCTCAGGACGAACCGGCATACCACATGGACAGACATCTAATGTAACCGGGTGGGTACCTAAGGGCCATCTATGCTACCTCCAGACAGAGACACCTCTGGGGACCAACGGCAGTGACGATAAGTCACTCACATGTCGCACTATGTGCGCTGGGATGGGGGCAGGGGAATAATGCAGGCTACCCCCCCCCCCAGGACTCTGAGGCACTGGGCACATTGGGGACACACACCAGTTTCGACAAATGGGACCTCATCGGCCTCTCTAGGGTGGGGGTCATTTGGTCACAGGTCCAAGTTCTTTCTTTCACAGACCTACAGAGTGAATTTAAATTGTCCCCCACTGAATGCTACCGCTACTTTCAGGTGTGACATGCACTCCAAACTGCACTTCCGAAGGGGACAGACCTCTCGAATCCTCCCCCTAACAAGCAGGTTGCTAGAGGAGCACTTACACAAGAAAGCTATATCCATCACTTATCAGAAATGAGTCAGTAACTCCCCAGATGGACTGAAGCACCTGAGGACACAATGGGAGCAGGCTGTGGGTGTCTTTGACAACAATCAATGCCATGAGACCCTGGCTTCCCACGGGAAGTGGGAATTAGACCTGGGATCCACTTTGTACATTTGAAAATACTTCACAAGTCCTATTTTGCATGCATCATTAAGGCAAAAATGGGCAGACCAAACAACACCCGCTATCTTAGGGGTTGTGGACTAGAAGGGTCCTTCCTACACATAATGTAGGATTGTCTTGTGGTACAGTGCTACTCGACATCGGTGATTGTATGCATGAATGAGTTGTATGGGAGCGTGATGGAAGCCTCGGCGAAATGGTGTTTATCGAACGTGTGGGAAGTAACAGCCCTCCACAGAATGGAGATAATTTGGATGACTTTTGGACTGGCGGCCAAGAAAAGCACAGCAAGGCTGTGGGGGACATCACATGCACCGCAGTTGAGAGACTAGAAACGCAATATGGATTGGTGCATGTTGGCAGAGAGTGTGACCTACAAAAGCTGAGGCTGCCCATAAAAATTGGTGGAAATTTGGAGGCAGTGGAATGCTTATAGGGGAAGGCCATGCACCTCTCTTGCTTCGCATCCCCTCGCCTTCTTGACCTCTGACCACCTGAGCCCAACCACCCACTAAACCCCAGGAAATCATTTTTTTAATAGTAGCTACCTCTTGGGGGGAGGGGGCGGGGGACATATATATATATATATATATATATATATTTTTTTTTTTATCTACCCCCGAAGCCTACTTGACACCAGGAATTGTTTGGAGGGTGAGCGACCCCTTGGGCACGGTTGCTTTCCTTGGGGGCATTTTGTTTTTTGTCTTTTTTTGAGTGGGTGGGCCTCAGGGTGGGTGTTAACAATTGATCCACCTGGAATAAGGTTTACGTATGTGGTAGGGGTAAGGTTTACTTCTGGTGGTGCTTTATTTCACTTTGTAACACCATATTTCAGGGGGACTATCAGTGTCTTTTAGTTGATATTTTGTTATATTTTTTATTTGTGTTCTATTTTTATTTTTTTATTTTTATTGTAAAGTCAATCTTTTATCTTGTTGGTGAATCCTGTTCCAGTTGCAGCTTTCGCGGATCTTTAGATTGTGACGTTGTGGTTGGTAAAGAATCAATTTTATAATCTTTTCACGTAATGTGTATCCTTGGCCTGTGTTTATAATTTTTTTACTGCTGTACTAATGTTTGAATCTTTAGCTTTTTGTGTGATTGTCTTTCAGAGTAACATATTGATTTGTACACATTCTTTACTGCCTTGTGATATGTGTAATATTTTTTTATTTTTTCCTTTCCAGTGAGACTTTTTGGTGCTTGCTGTGTCTGTGCAGAGTAAGTGCAGTTGTTACTCAGTCTTACTGTTTCTGGCAAGTGAATGGTATCTTTTTTTGTTATTAAAAAGGTCTTTGTGTGCTTTTTATTGATTGAATTTTCCTTCAAGATTATTATATGCCACTGGTTTTACTTTCTGTTTGATAAAGCCACAGTTTGTTTATTACTTATTTTACACAGTGTTGTTATTGTTGACTTATTTGTTGTCTAACTTTTATTAGTAAGGATTATGGCTAACCATAGGTTGACCGTTTTGCAGGATGTTGGTTTGCTTTTCGAATCTTCTTCTGACTGTGGTTCCAAGACTGACTCGGCATTAGAGGCAGTGGAGGAAGTCCAAGATTTTGGCAGGGAATTTTCTGTCTGAGAGGAATCATCTGATAATGAAGCCACTCTCAGTGAGGAGGAAGTTCCTCTTTTAGAGGACACTGATATGCCAATAGTGCAGCAAAATGAATCTGGATTCCCCCCTGAGGCTGCAGGGCTTCCTATTGGAAGTGCTGAACTCTGGGTTGCTCCAAACATGGTGCAGCCTGCGTTTCCTGCCTTTAGTGGTGTTGCAGGGTATTGAGTCAAAACTGAAAACATTTTGCTTGTAAGTTTCTTTCAGTTGTTTATGAACGATTAATTTTTGGATGAGATTGTTGACCAGAGTAATTTGCATGCTGAGCCGTTTTTGAGGGACAACAGTGGGTCCCATTCTGGAGCTAGTCCATGGACTCCCACAAATCTGGATGAGTTGAAGAAGTTTATGGGTTTAACCTTTTTGTTGGCCTTGATAAGAACGCTGTTGCTGTCTTCATATTGGTCTACAAGTGCCTTGATCGCAAAGGCTATATTTCCTGCAACCATGAGTCGTGATCTATATATACTTCTGCTTGGAATGCTGTATTTAATTGATAATGCTTCGGCATTGCCACAGGCTCACCCTGATTGTGACTGTCTCTTCAAGATTCGGCCTGCTCTTGATCATTTTGTAGATCGCTCTTCAGAGATCTATGTTTCAGGGAAGGAAATAGCTGTGGATGAGTCTTTGGTCCTGTTCGAGGGCCATTTGTTTTTTAGGCAGTACATTCTTAGTAAGAGAGTATGGTATGAAAATGTATATGCTGTCTGGAAGTAATACTGGATGTGTCTATTATTTCAGGATATACACTGATAGGAATTCTTCTGTTGACCCCCCGGTTGTCTGTCCACTTTTGAGGTCAGTGAGAAAATTGTGTGGGAACATGGTAGAGGACTTTTTAACAAAGGTCACTATTTATACGTAGATAACATCTACACTGGTGTGCAATTGTTCAAGAAATGTGGACACTGTTGTATGTGGTACAAACCAATGTAACAGTAAAGCTTACCTTAAACACCTTGTATTAAAAAAAAAAAAAACTTCAACCTGTGGCCTGTTGACCCTCAGGGGTCTGTGACATATTCCCAGGGGGTCCGCAGGCCTGGGTCGGGAGGAAAGCACTTCTCCAGCTGAGTCCTCTGACAAACACATGCATATTTTTATATTTATTACTTCCTTTGTGCAGCAGTGTTTCAAGCACTGCAAAGTTCCTTGTACATCCAGTAGCTTTCGGGCAAAAATTAAAGCGTAGAGATAACTCTAGTGAATAATGTACCTGTTGGAGAGAGATGGGAGTTTTGTCTTGTGGCAGTTTTGACTCAAAGGTAGCGCAGGTAGTTAATATACCTGCTGCAAAGAACATGTACCATGCAAAGAATAGTATTTTATGTGCATAGCAAAGTGGGTTACATGTGACAGAGAGGCTGTGGAGAGATGAGGCCCTTATGATTTCTCAGATCTTATGTACCTAAAAAATTAAAAAACGAAATCGCTTGGGAAATGTAGAATCTGACCTGAGCGTTCAACTTTCCTGAATAAAACCAAACATTGAAAAGTTAGTCGCCGAGATGCAGCACCAACCTTCCCATTAAAATGTTTTGATTTTTGCATATTTTTTCAATATAAAATAATTTTATCTTTAGTAATTTGAGTATTTGTTTGGTGTGTACTTGTTTGTGTATTTTTTGCTAATTACTGTTTTAAAGTTTGAAATATAATTGTATGAATTGCTTGGGCGTCCCTGGCTTCCAGTAATGATTTAGTTGGGGTCCTCAGGAGTCAGAAGTTTGGGAACCAATGCTGTAGGAGATGTAGAGTCTGTCTGAAGATACATGTGAAAAGAGAGTTATATGTACTGCCCCTGAGTGTCCTTCTAATCCTGCGCTATCTATGCCCTCTTGTTTTATACTATACTACATGCTACTGAAGTATTTGAAGAAATCAAGAGTGTAAAAGTGAACTAACTGGTCTGTATTGTTGTATATTTTTTGTTCAGTTTAACAGTTGGCAGTAGTTTGATGTATTTAGATAGACGTGTTGTATTTTTAGCCGTAGTCGGTTATTCATCTCCTTCAAATCGGTTTGTGTTTATTTTTATTTTTAAAAAATAGGCAATGACACTGTGTTTAGACTGCTGCTTGTTTGGCGGTGTGGGAGGACTGGCACTTAGCTGGTGGTATGTGTGAGCTGCCATTTGGCTGGTAGGATGTGTAGTGACGTGTTGCTAGTTACCACATACACATTGCCAGCCAAATACCAGTCCACACACTTCTCAGCTGGTGTTGATTGCTGTTTCAGTCCTGTGGGTTTATAAAAGTGATGGGCTCTTGAATAGCAGTGTCTGTTGATGTATGAGTGTTGTAATGTGCTGGGCCCGTGGCTGGCGATGTGAATAGTTTTGTGTATGTCACTCATGAAAGGTGTGTGAATGGTCTGTAAAACCCTTAGTGATTTGTTGTGGCTTTACAGCTCACAGTCTGTGAGTCATTGGTTCTGTTTTTTTAACTTCCATTTATTAACATTGTATTTCAATTTTTGTTTAATCTCTTCTTAATAAAATTTACATTTTGAACCTTTCACTCACTCTCGTGCCAAATCCAGTCAGTATGTGTGTGTACTTGAACAATAGATCGTTGTGCAGTAATGTTTGTCCTTGCTGTCTTTCTCTGCCAAGGTGTACGTTGTCTCTAGGGAAAGTCTACCAACTCTAGATACGTTGGTAATCTAGACAACTGGGGTCTCCACTGTGGCTCATGTGTACTGGAATCTGCTGGGAGCCTCAAGCTTCCTGCCACCCAGAGTCCAAGGATTGTGATTATTACTTGAGGGGGGTACTTACTCCATCACTAATAAGCCATTTTCCTACAGTGACCAGCATACAAACCCAGCACCTTTTGGACCCTGGGAAGGAGTTTCCTGTGCCAGTCCACTTAACGGCCCCCTTTTCTTCCATATGGAAACGAGGTCCCCTGCCAGAGGGGGTGTCTCAATGCCACACCCATCAATGGAATATAGGCATTTTTTGCATGTTAAGTAGCCAAGATGAAGCTTCAGGCGAACCTTTTTGTCAGTGATGACCGAGAAATCTGCGCTCATGTCATTTTGGAGTCTGAAAGTGTTTATTAAGAAATAAATAAAATAGTCTATGAATTAGAGATCTGGGAGATAAGAAGTTCCCTTGGCACCCCATAAGCATAAAGCTAAGCCACCAAATACAAAATGCAAATGTGTTTTTTCATGCGGAGGGCTCTAACGGAGAACATGTGATAAAACAAAAGAGCTATGCTTTTACTGAAGTGGAACAGCACACGTCCAAACTGATAGAAAAATGTAAACTTTCAAAGCAGGGCAGAATACTCAAGAATTTCATGTCTATGGTGCTAGATATGAGAGTGAGGCTTTACATGTTGAAGCTGCACACAACTTGGTAGATTCAGGGGCGGATCCTCCATTAGGGTGGTGCAGCGTCACCCCCCAACCGGCAGCAGAAGCTGCAAGCCTTTCACCAAAAAGGGCTAATAAACGTGGTGAAAGAGACAGGGCCATGGAGGTGACGGGCAGTGAGGAGAGTTCACAGAGCACTCCCCTCAGAGCACGTGTGTTTGGCCGGCCATCCAGGGCCGGCCAAACACACATGCGCAGTAGGCTCTCTCCAACCTGCCACTGTTGCTGGGCTGGAGAGAGCCTGCACAGGCTCCTCAGTCTGCCTGGGAGCACCCAACCAGGGCGCTCCCAGACAATCCTGACGCTGCTCTGAGCAGTGACAGGATTGGCTACAGGGCAGGCTGGGAGCCTGTGCCTGCCTGCAGTGACGACGAGGGAGAGAGAAGCGGCGCGGCAAGGGAGGAGGTATGTTTTTTTGTGTTTTTATTTTTTAAAGAAATGTTACCTGCCCACTACGCCACCTCTCTCTCTGTCCCCCTGCGCACGCTGACCCCCCTCCCCCATTTACAGGTCAGCGAGCCGCGACTGGTTAGCATGGAACATCAAGATAACTGCAGCGATTACAGTTTCATTAAGGCAATATTTATAATTCACAGTGAGCTACCCAACATTAAAGCCACTGGACTCAGTAGATGTTCTGGTCATTTAGAAGGATTCTTCTTTTTGATAGGCAGTTTTGCTTGTTTCTCATCCCCCTTTCCCTTGCTGGCAGCAAGTTGTATGTCCTTCCACAATTCAAGAGGGGTGCAGTATGTTCAATCATTTCGACTATACTCTGCAGTGGTGATTTACTCTGTACATACGATTGTCTTCCCTAAGTGCAAGGTGGAACATAGTAAACTTGTGCAGACAGTAAAGGCATCCAGTCAATGCCTCCACATATAAAGCAACCAAACTGAGCATCAGTGATGTTCTTTATCCCTGCTGACCTCTTGTGCCGATCCCACATCCACTATTGTGGTACAAAGTTGTTCATGTCTCTCCTCATGAAAACTGAGAAGATAAAATAGAGGGCAGCCTATCAGGAGAGCCTCAGCTACTTGCAGGCCACCATATCCACAAGTTTTATGTTCCAAGCAGAGGCTCCATAGTCATTCACATTGCCTCTCATTTGTACATGCACATATCACAGCACGCTGTCTCACAGCATACCTCTTTTGCCTTTTGCTAGATGATCCATCATGGGAATGAGATGGTTCTTTTGGCGGTGACCATGCCTATCGTCCTCCACAATGAGTGCCTCTCCAAGCAGCTCTCTCATCAGTCCACCTAGCTGTGATTGCAGTTCAGATAGCAAGACGGTAGAGGAGTACTCCACTGAAGCGGTTTCAAAAGTCCTGCATTCAAAATGGAGACACCGTCATCCACTTTTGCACCCAGCTGCTCCACTTCTCATCCAATTGGCAGAACCTGTGTCTCCTTCCTCGCAGCCTCACTACTTCATATGTCACTGCACAGGCTTATGACATTGCAACTGGGTGTATCACCAAATACACAGGCTCCCCAGTCCCCAAACTCCCCTACAACTGTAATTCTTTCTCACCATGTGCCTTTGAAGGCACAGGGAGTCCATCAGTGAGTAAAATACCCCTCATTGAGTAGAATACATGATTCAAACAGTTTGTTACTTTGTGTAGGAAACAGGATTGAGTTGGAAACATGTTTAGACTGGAAAGATGTCTCAGTCTTAACATGAACTGTTGCTGAGTTCCCATAAGGTCAAAACAATCTAGTGTGTTTAAGGAAAAAGGTTCCTCTGAGGAATTCTAAGCTTTCCTTCAGGAACAAGGTCTTCCTCCGAAAGAACATTCTGCTTAGCGTATCAACAGTATCATCAAAACATCATTACCGATGAGAAGTAAGCATATTAAAATTCCAAAACCAATTTCATTAGAAGATGTAAAATGATGTGTGTCAGAGAAATGATCTAGTCTTCAGGAGTCATATAAACTTTATGAAGCTTTCATAGGAAACCATTAGAAACCAAAAACCCAATGTTATCCAATGAGTTACTGCTGAATACATATTTGTCCCCCTCAGTAAAGTGAGATCTGGCAATGGCTAGCAGTTTGTCCTTCTCACAAGCTTTACCTTTGTACTTAATTGTTTCATGAGAAGTCAGAATCTGTCAGCTTTGTCCAAGCATGGCTCCACAGTGTCAGATACATACATTTTGCAACACACCACTTTTGACATGCTGGAAACTTCTGAGGGCATTACTATCTTATAGATTGTAGCTTCCGAGATTGCAATGTTGTCAAGCACATTTTGCATCTGTTCTCACTCTTGTGGTCTGTCTCCCGACTTATTAAATTTTCTGGATGTCGCAATCCACCAGAGGGGCATGTCTTCACAAGATCTAAGACCACAGAGCTTTAATTCTATGTCAGGACCGGAGGTGAGGATTATGCATTATCTTTCTTCACTTTTTATTAACAGCAGGTTCAAAGTTCAACAAAATACAACTACAACACCCATGGGTCCACATCCCCATGGTAACCAATGTCCAATCACATTGTTATCCGACTGCCCGTATCACGATGACGTCCATCCTCTTTCTTCACTGCTCACTCATACAGATAAGTGTCCCTTCTCTGTCTCTGAGTCGGTAGAGTTCGGAGAGTTTGGTTTTTGTAAAAATTGCTTTGTTAAACGCTTGTTTTGGTTGACCGCGCGCGCGCGCACTGTTGTCTCTGTCAGAAGAAACGCCCGGGGTGGCACTAACGCCCCCAGAGGTGCCAACGGTGAGTGTTACCCTTTTTTCCCCTCGCATTCTCAGAGGGAGGCTGCGGCATTTTGCGCACAAGTGGGCCCAACTAACGTCAGACGCCTGGGTGTTGCAGACGGTGTCGGGGTTCCACATCGAGTTCTGGGGGATGCCGGTTCAGGAGTTCCCTCCCCATCCCTTAATATTCTCGGAGTCAGAGGCGGCTCTGATAGACACAGAGGTTCAGGGACTTCTGCAAAAAGAGGCAATTCGTCTTTCGACCATTCATCCCAGGGGCTTCCTGAGCAATCTTTTTCTTGTGGAGGAAAAAGACAAGGGATTCCGACCGGTCATCAATCTCAAAGCCTTCAATGACTGGGTTGTGTATCGACATTTCAAAATGGAGGGCATCCACATGCTCAGGGATCTCCTGTTGCATGGGGATTGGATGATCCGTTTGGACCTCAAGGATGCCTACCTTACGGTCCCAATCTTTCCCCCTCACCGCCGGTTCCTCCAGTTTATCTGGAAGGATCAGGTGTTCGAATTCACGTCCCTTCCGTTCAGTCTGTCGTCGGCTCCGTGGTGCTTCACGAAACTGCTCAAACCAGTGGTGGAGTAACTACTGTCTCGAGGGATCCGTCTGATCATTTACCTCGACGACATCCTTCTGATGGCTCAATCGCGCAAGCGACTAATCTCCAACGCCAACACAACTATTCAGCTCCTCCAGGACTTGGGGTTCGTGGTGAACTCACAGAAATCGGAGCTGCTTCCCTCGCAGTTCATGACATTTCTGGGGTTTCTCATCGATTCTCAGGTGGCTTCCCTCAGTTTTCCAGGCACGAAGATTACGAAGATCAAGAAGGAGTTGTCCAAGGTCTTAAGGCAGGACAGAATCTCATTACGGCAGTTGGCCAGAGTGGTGGAACTCCTCTCATCTTCGATTCAGGCCATCTTCCCGGGGCTGCTCCATTACAGGGCCCTCCAAAGCCTCAAGGCTCATCACCTGCGGCGCAGCCTCTCTTACTCCGAGCTAGTAGCTCTTTCCCAGGAGGCGTGGACAGAGATCCAGTGGTGGCTGGACCACATGGAGGCGTGGAACAGCAGGGCGATCTTCGGAGCCTCGCCGGATCTGGTGATCGAGTCGGACGCCAGCCGTTATGGCTGGGGAGCTCGTTGTGGGGATGTGTCTTTTTTGGGGGACGCTGGACCCATCGGGAGCTCAACCTCCAGATCAACTGTCTGGAACTCCTAGCGGGTTCTTTCGCGATCAGATCTCTGACGCGGGACAAGGTCTCTTGTTGCATTCTCCTGAGAATGGACAACATTTTGGCGGTTCAGTACATAAACCGTCTGGAAGGTACTCACTTGAGGGCTCTGGCGGAGCTGGCGAAGGATTTCTGGCACTTCTACCTCCAGCATCAAATCTCGGTGACAGCGGAATACCTCCTGGGGTCCATGAACACCCTGGCGGACTGGAACTCCAGATATCTGGAGGATCCCAGCGATTAGCGTCTGGACAGAACGGTGTTTCTAGCTCTTCTGGAGCGATGGAGCCCCTGTTCGGTGGATCTCTTTGCGTCCAGATGGAACGCTCAGTTGCCCCGGTACTTCAGCTGGCGCCCAGATCCCGGTGCGATGGCAGTGGACGCTTTTCTTCAGGACAGGGGTCAGGATCAGAATTATGCCTTTCCCCCCTTCCTCTTGATCCCGAGGGCGACAGCACAAGTGCGTCGTCAAGGGGCGACAGTGATCTTGATCACCCTGCTTTGGCGTTGGCAGGTGTGGTTCCCCTCTCTGCTGGAGCTCTCCTGCAATCTTCCAATTGCGCTTCTGATCTCCCCGACCATTCTGTCCAGTCCAGAGGGACATCTCTCGCTAGTAGCTTGGAGGATTTCTGGGATCGTTGGACGGACCACAGACTTTCACAGGAGGCTGTGGGATTCATCAGACAGGCCTGGGCTCCAAGTACCTGTAAGAGGTACAGATCAGCCTGGAACCGCTGGGCACGTTGGTGCGTGGGAAGGCACGTCAATCCCATGGGGGCCCCATATTACGGATATCATAGATTTTTTGGGCCGGTCTCGTGGCGTCGGGTCAGTCCTACTGCACGATCAACTCGGTCCGATCGGCGATTTCTGCGGGGCATTCCCAGTTAATAAGTGCCCGGTGGGGGAAAACCCGTGGGTGTGCAAACTCCTGAAAGGCATTAGACTGACCAGGCCTCCTGAACCCAGGTATTCGTCCCTATGGGATGTCAACCAGGTTTTACGTCTTTTTGCCTCCTGGCCAGACAACCAGTACCTTTCACGAAAGCAGTTATCAGCTAAGCTGGCTACTCTGCTATGCCTCATCTTGTGTAAACGAGTCTCGGATGTTAGGGCTCTAGATATTTCAGCTAGAGTTTTTTTCCCCAGACGGGGTGACCTTCACGATCTCACGGTGGACAAAGTGTAATACCAGGTCGGTAACCTATCCAGCGTTTGAGTTTTCTCCCAAATTATGTGTGGTACGATGTCTAAAGACTTATAAGGATGTGACGGCAGAGCTTCGCCCACCGGGGGAGAGGCAATTGCTCATTTCAGTTAAGAAACCCTTCAGGGCAGTTTCCTCCCCCTCCATTGCCCGATGAGTCAGATGGATATTGACGGAAGCGGGCATCAATGTTCAGGTCTTTGGAGCCCACTCCACTTGGGGTGCTATGACATCCAAAGCAGTCCAGGTAGGGGGAAGACTAGAGGATATTATGAACGCGGATGACTGGTCGTCGGAGTCGACGTTTAAAAAGTTCTACTTTAAGCCTATTCATGAGGCCGCTTCGTTAGTGGTAAGTAAGCTTTGAACATGCGTAATCCTCGCCTCCGGTCCTGACATAGAATGAGAAATTTCCTAGCTAACGCGAAGGAAAGTTTCAATTCTATTAAGGACACAGAGGTGAGGATTATCCCACCCGACATCACAGGCATGTCGCCCGCCCATCATGAATTCACCGGATTGGGAGGTGGTATTCTATATATTTTCTTGAATTGAGACTGTGGTATTTGCATTGTATGATTTGTAATCGATCTATGATGTTGCAATCTTGGTATTGGATCCATGCGTGGGATGGCTTTTCGATGGTTGTTTTACTTACTTCTTTCAGTTGGAGAATTTAGTTGCTGATCTCAGTGTTCACATTTATTCCTAGGTACAGAGGTTACATCTACCTAGCGACAGTCTAACTTCAGTTCGCAGTGAATTCGAGGATGGACGTCATCGTGATGGCATATTTATACGGGCAGTCGGATAACAATGTAATTGGACATTGGTTACTATGGGGATGTGGGCCCATGGGTGATGGGTGTTGTAGTTGTTTTTTGTTGAACTTTGAACCTGTTGTTAATAAAAAGTGAAGAAAGATAATGCATAATCCTCGCCTCCGTGTCCTTAATAGAATTGAAACTTTCCTTCTCGTTAACTAGGAAATTTCTCAGTATTATGATAAAATTCTCTGAGAGTGTCAAACCAGGACACTTCCTCTCTAAGATCACATCTTCTTCAGATTTATTTTGGCACCTGATCCCAGTCCTCAGGACGGAGGAAACATTTCCTAAGTCAACATTTCAGAACTTGTAGCAAATGGTTTTTAACTTCCCTGCTTCGCCCACCCTCCCAAAGAATGTCCCATGGTCACCAGACCAGGAGTTTGAGTGAAAAAATAAGCTTTTCCACATCCAGCAGATCAGTTACCATTGGTCTTGTTGTTTTTTTTTTTTGTTTTTTTTTTTTGTGCTTGCAGCTGTCTTTGATGTCTGGATTTCCTTCACTTCAGTCTCAGGGGGAAAAAAAGGGTCCTTAGCAAAGCAGACACTTCCATAGATCCTGGACCCTCTTCTTCTTGTGCATCAGCAAGATGCCAGCCTCTCAGTCTCTCTGAGAAAACTTTCAGGTCCAAATATTTAAAGATTGAAGCCAGATTCATACTCCTCAGTCCTTCACCAGGCAGAACGGAATACTTTGCCACAGGTTTTGTCTTCATTTTTCTTAGTTCTGTGATGCCTCATGGGATGCGGCACTTCCAGTGAAACTACAGGCGTCTTTAGCCCAAACCATACAGGAGGATGGAGATGTGGCAAAATGTGTTGTAAGGTCTGGCCTCAACACAACTGACTGCATGCATTGGGTACAAGTGTGGTGCTATAGTGCCACACCAGAATGAGGTCTATGGACTTCACTGTGGATGAACAGGCATCTTTACTGGCCATGCCATTTTATAACTCTTGCCACTTTGGTGAGAAAGCTTATTCTGCCCTTGAATGTTTTAAGGGACGTCATGCCACAGCACATTCTCTGCCCTGTCTGCCCCTATCCGGCATATTCTTGAGCAGCTTAGTCCCTTAAGTGTATACTCTAGAGGATTCCAATACCACCAAAGCCAGACCTCTCCCCGTCCCCCCCAGTCGGCACAATATTCTTAGCCATTTCATGGTCAAGGCCTCAGCATCCAGAAACAAAGTTCAGGGCAACATGGGACAACGTACCGCTCAGCCCCCTACTCCTCAGTCAGTGACAACTGAAAAGCCACTTTTGTGTGCCCTGTTTAACCCAGGCCCACCCTGTCTGGGTCAGGATCAGACATTTTCTACAAGGTTGGCAAGACACCATTTTGGGCATATGGGTTCTCCAACTTGTCAAATGGGGCTGTTCCCTTCTTTTTCTTTCTGGCCACTGCATGCCCCACCAACACGGATGAGAGAGGAACACATGCCCACTTTGCTGCAGGTAATGCAGGCCCTTTTGACCAAAAGAGCCATACAGAGAGTTTGGGCCTCAGAAGTAGGAGTTGGGTGTTACTCCTGCTAATTCCTTGTGCCAAAGAACAATGTTTTTAAGGTCTGTCCGCGGAAGGACAAATTGAAGATGCTCATGCTAGCCCATCTCTTGGTTGCCCTGGATATCCGAAACTAGATGGTGATGTTGGGACCTACATGATGTGTATTTCCATGTTCCCGTTGTGCACACGCAGCATTCCAGTTTGTCCTAACCAGTGCCCTCAGGTGTTCAAGAAAGTGGTGGCAGTGGTCACAGCGCACATTGAGAAGTTGGCTATAGCAGTCATCCTGTTCCCCCATGACTGGCTGTTGAAGGCATGCTTGACCCGGACAGTCATAGACCACCTCCAGGTGTCTCGGAACCTCCTAACATCATTGGGGGTCACCATCAAAAAAATTGAAGTCACACCTTACTCCTTCAAAGAACTCCTGCTCATCGGAGCTATCCTTGAAAGGATTCATTTCTTTACATCCCCCCTCCCTCCCAGAGCAAAGTCCAGGGCATTTGGGCCATAATCTCAATGTTTCAGGCTCTGTCCTGGATCTAAATGAGAATGTTTTGAGGCTTCTAGGACTGTTACCAGATTAGTCTTCTTTGTTTAAATCACCTGCTGTAATTAGGTTTCTTAAGGGTTTACAGCACATTTCCACCAAAGCCCTTTGTGATGCCACAGTAGGATTTGATTTTGGTTCTCACTTTTCTGTTGTGTACCCCATTTAAGCCAATAAACAATTTTGCACTACGTTTCTTGACCCTGAAAACGGCCTTTCTGGTTGTATTCATGCTACTCATCGTGTGAGTGAGCTGTAGGCACTTTAAGTCCAGAGGCTTACAGTACATTATTTTCAAAGAAACTGGTGTTGGGAACTTGAGCTGCCTTCCTGCAGAAGGCTGTAACACCTTTCATGTTGGGTAGTCTGTCAGCCTTCTGACTTTGTCTGCCCTGCTTCACCCCTCAAAAGAAGAATGGAGATATTTTTCTTTGTACCTCAATAAATCCCTCAATTTCTACATTAATCGTACCAAGGGCCACCTGGTAGAATATCAACTCTATGGGTTTCTCAGGAGCATAGACGGCCAAGGTAGTGGAGAAAAGAACAATCTCTAAGTGGATAATCCTCAGCATAAAAATCGCTACATACTAGTTGAGAAGCAGCCACCTGACAGATTAAGGGCTCGTTCCACTTGAGCCAAAGCTGCTGCTAAGGAGCTAGCATTCTGAGTGCCTGTCCTGGATATCTGTCAGGTTCCTACGTGGGCATCAGTTCACATTCATAAAATGCTGTTCTGTTGAAAGTTTGGTCCATCTGGATGGGTCTTTTGCCTGTATGGTCCTGCTGAAGTTTTTTGTGGTCTGAGCCATTCCACAGACCTGCCTCTGTGGCAGGTACAGCTTTGATATCTATTTACAAGGCGAGGAATCTGCAGTTAAGTGTCCATCAGAACAATGTAACTTACCTTTGTAATCCCTTTCTGGTGAATATTAGCTAACTGCAGATTCCTCGCCGGCCATCTGACCTCCCTTTTCTGTGGAATGGACCCTTTTTTCACCTATAATTGCCCAAAACTAGCGAGAAGTACACTGGTCAAACTAATTTGTTGGGCTCTGAACCTGAGGGTGCCGACAAGCCTTTGAAAGCAACTGATATCAGCTTGCCTGGCTGGCACTTATATGCAGCCTGCTTGTCACGTCCGGAGTGGAACAACACTGATGCAGTCGCACAACTCCACCTAGCAGTGTGCAGGAGTACTTCTTTTGAGTTTCCGGATCCAGTGTGACAGCTGGAGGAATGTTCACAAGATAAGAAATCTGCAGTTAAGTATCCACCGAAAGAGCATTAACAAAGGTGAGATTTATTTGTCTGCTCAGAAATGAGGTGTCCTGTGGGGGTCAACCTTTTCTGTTTCTTTATTTACTCTATATGAATGTCCTCTTATGTGCCTGCTACACGGGTTTACAGGAATGCGGGAGTAATTAACCATCCAGCCTTAAGCCGGGCTTGGAAGTGACCTGTCAATGGATGGAAAGAAGTTTTCTTAATTTAAATTTAAGCCATTCAAAACTGAGATTTTGTTAATCCAGAAACAATAAATTAAAAATGGCATTATCTCTTGGCCTTACTAAGGGTCTTCTTGTGCTGTCGAGTTCAGTCCGAAACTTAGGGATAATACTTGACCAGCAGTGAAATGCTGTTTCTGAGCTTGGTTTGTAACACCGTCCGGGGTCACTTTGAATATTTTGATTTTTCTGTTTTCTCCCATCATGTCATTATTGTCAGTGCAAAACAATTTCACATTGACTTTGGAAACCCTTTCTATTTAAGGCTTCCACTTGCTTGCCTTTGTCAACTGCAAATGATGCTAAGTTCTGGAGCTCAGCTTTTGCTCAATCTAAGTAAGTGTCAACATGCCTATCCCCATTTGAAATACCTACACTATTGTATTCAAAACTTTGTATGTGATTCACAAACGTTTTGGTCAAAGACCAAGATTTGTATTTGAAAAGATTAGTTAAAATATATATATACTGAAACACTCTCTAGGATTAGCTGCCCACCTCTTGTTTCAAGTGCCAAAGTTCAACTGCAAGGGATGTGGGTATAAATAGTTTTGTGTCCATGTCGCATTAACTTGGAATGATCTTCCCTCTCACTTTCACTTCACTATTAACCACTTGTAGTTCAGGAGACAATTAAAGACCTGACTTTTTACCTCTAGCTTGCCCATTACTTTTCATGTCTCGCCTACAGGCAGCATTTAGCTATCTATTGTTGAAAGGCCTTTTATACACAACACCACTAATTAGAATGGGCGTTGAGTCAGCCCACTGCTTATGAGTAGTTTTCTTGTCAATCTGAGTTGCTTGATGGTGATTATTTTCGATACCTTTCCTTTCCCTTCTAATGTTTGTCCTTTCCCTGGAATGTAGCTTCTTTACCATCCTTTTGACTAAATGACGTGTAGCTTTCCACAGCTGATATTCAGGGAACTCATTTTTTATTTTTATTTCAGCCCTTCGTGGGAGTGCATGGGTATTCTTGCTCTATCTCCTGTGTGCTGCTTTTTTCTCACATGTACATCCCTTTGCACATTGTGCTGCTGCCACAAGCTTTTCAATTGTTTGTACTGCCCCTCATCCCCCGCCCTATACACCTTTTGCATGTTTTTTATTTCTCCCAACTCCTCTTTCTCTCCTGCCCATTGCTAATCGCCTTACTGTTGTTCCCTGCTTCTCATGCGGTTCAATTGCTTGCTTGCTTGAAACACCCACACTCTCCCCATCCCCACACACTCTTTTGCCCTTCACATCTGTTTTTTGTTTTTTGTTTTTTTTTTAATGTCTATTTTTTACTTTATTTAGAAGGCCTAGCAACTGCTGTGCCCTGCTGGGTCGTTCCTTTCAGTACAATGCACTTTATTCCACCTTTTATTTATTTATTTAATTTACTGATTCAAGTTAGGCGTCCTCCCATCTTGAAACTTTAAAAAAGCTAAAATGGCTGCAGCGTTGTGCACCCTCACCCGTAAGTCATATTTTTTTGCTGCTACCATTCAGCATGTTCGCCGGAACCCTGCAGCTAAGATGACTTATTTCTGGTAGTGCTAAGAGACGCTTTCAGAGTAAGCAACTGGTAATATTAACCCATAATTAAAATTAGTACATAGTAAACTTACTCACTTTCCGTATCTTTCAGTGGTTTGAATTGAATCCAAATAAGGGATTGTAAAGTAATTATTTTTTTCCACACATTACATTTTCCTAGAGTTCTTTTGTGAATCTCCTTTCTGCGATTTAGATGTTAGTGGAAGGGAGGTCGATAGGATTGGAGGAGTGGTCGTTAGTTGCTTTAGGAGTTGCAGCTCTCCGGTTGTCTTAAGGTATTCAACATTTCACTCTGTTCTATATGCATTAATGAAATGTTTTGTCCCTTTATCATGATAATCGTTTTGCCCTGTAGATTTTGCATCATTTCTTGTCCGTGGACTTGTGACAGGGTTACCTTATTTGTTTTCTTTTGAGTAGGAAAGTTTCACAGTTGTCCTCGGTATATTCTGGTAGAGGGTTTCTTGACATTCCATAAGCATTCTTGTGTTTGTTGCTCTTCTTTGAGTGTTGCTGAGTGTCCTGAAATTGATATTATTTATTTTAAGTTGTCGTACTCCGTTGTATGGCGACTGCAACGCTTTCCATGGACACAATAAGTGGGTTCTTCTTGAGAGATACAGTGATCTGCAAATGGTGTAACTAAATTTGGGGTTGTAGTTCAAGGTTTCGTGTTTCGAAATTGTGCACGAATTCCAGGAAATCGAATGAGGTCCTTCACCTTAAAGCCTAGGGCTTCTTTGTTTTCCACTTTGCTCGTGTTTTTTATCTCAAGAGATGTCAACTCACATTTTAAGGACCCTGTAAGTAGTTTTTAAGGAGACTTGCCTTCGTCAGTAAACTGCTGTGACAAAGGATACTCTTGCTTTTACTGCTCATCTGTTCAATTAACATGTGAATGTTGGGCAAATCATCTGCCCTTGCACTTAAAAAAGGAATGAGAACCCTGGGTTACTGCTTAAGTATAGACCATGTCTATGGGTGAATAAACAAGGTATTGTTCTACTTCCGTTTAAAGCTCCCTTAGCTTCAGAGAACTAATACCAGCCTGCTTCTTTCTTTCGTGTAAAGAGGCCAGTAGTATGTTATGGATCCTAGTGACCCGTTTCAGAATTTTGAGGGATCCTTTATTTTGAAGGTGATTCCAGCTGGCTGATTTTGTAAATGGACTCTGCGCTTCTTACTCCGAATCTGCTTGATTGGTGAAGGGGAAGATAACTTCCATGTTGGGCCAATTCCCATGCCCAATATTCTACAGCAAGTTCATAGACAATCTGTATTGGAGGCAAGTCTGAAAAGTTACGTTGTCAGGGTTTCCTGAACACAATGTGGTTAAGTTCGGCAGAGCTTTAGTAGGTGGTTTCACAAATAATGTATGTCATCTTGTTTTTCCATCCAGTTTATCAATGATGCACCACAGAAAAGATAGTAACAGCTTGCACTGTGATAAAATGTTATGTCTGTCTCCGGGTACTCCAAAGAGTAATGTGGTAGTAGACGTTGAGTAAATAAGTGCCATATTTATGCAGTCCTACAGGCAAAGCAAGCGGCTTGTGCGGCCCAAGAAAGATTTTCCATCTGAAAATTAAGTACCGTGTCCTTACGCCTACCCAGTGAGTGTAAGGCTACTCGCAGGATAACGTAAATATAATGGTATGTACAAAAATGCCAATTTCATGCACTAAACTACTTCTGCCTCGTTTCGTACGCATTCGTGTTTCAGGAAGAACGTGCAGCGCTCGTGAAAGAACTTGCAGCGCTCCGACAGCAAAAAGAACAGCTGCAGGCAGAAGTGGAAAAATACAAAGAGTGTGACCCAGATGTGGTTGAAGAAATACGTAAGTTCTTGCTTGTTCTGTCGAATATTACAGCATGTTTGCGTAACAGTTTATTCAGTACGCCTTATCCGCGATATGCAGATAAACCAGAGAGGCTTTAACGTCTTAAGCAGCAGCATTGCTCGTCAGACCGTTTGCGGTTTCCTCTCGCGATGTACTTTTTTTTTTTTTTTCATACGAGTCAGACGCAGCGCCAAGTTCACCAGCACGCGATGCTTTTAACAATGGCCGACATGCAGTACAAATAGAAAGGCTTTGAGTCCATAAGCATCCTCCTCGGGATAATTGATTGATAATCAAAGGGCTCTGCAGCTTTCCAGTGGGGACTAAATCCTGTAATTAGCTGCGCGGCTAAAATAGGATGAATGTAAAGAGGATAATTGGTTTCCGCTCATCGGATTCACTTTCACTGCTTGCTGGGGTTGAATCGAAAAGAGCCGTCTGCTTAACACTTCACTGGTCCAGGTGTATCTCGACAGGCTACGTATTTACCTCGTATAAAAACTAAAGTACGTATTGTCTTTATCACTGTGTTCATGTTCGCCCCCATCCCCCGTCTGACCTGCTGAACTTTAGTGCCTTGTTTAAATGGACTCATTTGTGCTTCCGTCTACATACTAACAAACAGAGTAATTCATAAGTGCGGTATATTATTTTCCTCATGTGAGGTATTTTGTTTACTCCATTTTCCCCTCGACCCAGTTTCTGTGCTGAAAACATCCCATAGTCCACATTTACCATTGTGGCAGTGCCAGAATGGGTTATTTAAAAGATGCAGAAAGTGTCATTGGGGCTTTCGTGTAGTTTTATGTGTGCGCTACCCATGTTAGTAATTTTTGTGCAAGGTTTTCCAAAACCAGTGCAATCAGGATAAGACAAATTTGTCACTGGGTAGTTATATTTAGGACTACATTTCCATAGGAAATTGATTTTTTGGTCTCCTAATAACTTTGGTGCACTTTGACAGATTCTCACAAAACGTTCAGAAAAAAGTCTCATCCAATTAATCAAACAAATGTCTTAAGCGCACTACTCACCCAGTAGGTTCTCAAGGTGCTGGGGTGGGATTACTGCTAGAAAAGCCATGTTTTGAGGTGCTTTCTGAAGGTTAGGAGGTCTTGGGTCTTGCGTTGGTTGGTGGGGAGGGAGTTCCAGGTTTTGGCGGCAAGGTGGGAGAAGGATCTGCCGCCGGAGGTGGTGCGTTGGATGCGGGGGACTGTAGCGAGGGCGAGGTCGGTGGAGCGGACCTGTTGAGTTGGTTTGTGGAAGTTGATTCGTTCGTTGAGGTAGGCCGGTCCGGTGTCATGGAGGGCTTTGTGAGCGTGGACAAGGATTTTGAAAATTATCCTTTAGTTGATGGGCAGCCAGTGTAGGGATCTGAGGTGGGCGGAGATGTGTTAGTGGCGAGGGAGGATGAGACGTGCGGCTGCGTTCTGGATTCACTGGAGCTTTCTCTGAAGCTTGGCTGTGGTCCCTGTATAGAGGGCGATGCCGTAGTCCAGTCTGCTGCTTATGAGGGCGTGGGTGACTGTTCTTCATGCTTCTAATGGAATCTATTTGAAAGTCTTGCACAGCATGCGAAGGGTGTTGAAGCAGGAGGATGATATGGCGTTGATTTGCTGAGTCATGGAGAGAGATGAGTCCAGTATGATGCACAGATTGCGTGCTTGGGTGTTGGGGGTGGTCCAAGGGTGGTGGGCCACCAAGAGTCGTTCCATGCTGTCTTGTTGGGACCAAATATGATGATCTCGTTTTTTTCTGAGTTCAATTTGAGGTGGCTTGCTGTCATCCAGTTAGCGATGGCGAGGAGTCCGGCGTGTAGGTTATTTTTGGGGGTAGATGGGTTCCTCATGAGGGAGATGATGAGCTGGGTGTTGTCAGCGTATGAAATGATGGTGAGGCCGTGGGGGCGGATTATGTTGGCGAGAGGAGCCATGTAGATATTGAAAAGGGCGGGCTGAGGGGGGATCCTTGGGGGACCCTACAGATGGTCTTGGTGGCTGTAGACCTCAACTTCTTCCTGAAAAGTTTCAGCGTGATGTGTCAGGCGGGGGCTGAGAAAAACTGGGGGTGGGGGTTTCCCATACTGGTGGCTCAAGCAGCACAAAGGCTTTCACACAAACGAATTGAGCTATACTTGTCAGATTCATTGCTACTGGGTGGGATGCACGGTGGATCCTGTGACTACCATCTTAAAAGTAAACATATTTTGCTTTTGTTTAGGGGTCCGTATTCCACCTGTGCAAGAGTGGAAAATGAGTTTCAGCTTGTCTGCGTACTAACTCAGTGCACACTCTCCTAGAATAGTTTGATTAAGAGAAAGCTTAGCCAGGTCTCCATCCTGTTGGACTCCACAGGAATGTACGCGTTTCTATACAAAGCAGAAGTGCAAGTGCGTATACCCAAAACTAATGAGCTGAGTCAGAGTAAGAGGCCTGAAGCTCATCCTTCTCCCTGTCGACTCCTACATGAGTAGGCCGATGCATTGTCCATCTTGAGAATTACTGGAATACTTTGTCAAACTCAGGGAGGTGTAGAAATGGCCTGAAGCTTTAAGGCATTTATTTAAAATGTTATTCTGATAGGGGTTCACAGGTACTTGTGAGGTACGCACTTGTGAGAGACGCAGAAAGCACACATTCCTAGCTGGCCTACGTCTGAATCAATCACTATTTTGCCATTCTATTTAATGAAGGCACAATGTTACTTCTTCCCTAACGTTTGACTTCAGTGTAACCCATATTTTGTTAGAATAGCATATTCTTATGCTATTCGCTTATATGACTGGAAAATAACAGAACTTAAGAGGTTCTGTGGACCTTTAGAGGTTTCCACCAACCATTGCCAAGGTTCTAATGGGGAAGCTTTTCAGAAGAGGGAATAGTCTCTTTAACTCCCTTTTTGAATGTGCCCCATGACCTGACGGAAGCTTTCTGCACTGAGCCTATATTTCAAAGCCATGAGAAATTAGTGTTTATGTATTTTTTCAACTTTTTTTTTTCACCACGTTTGTGAAACAATACTGATAGAAAATCAAAACATTCCCCACATAGCACCAAACTCCCGTGACCCCACCCCTCCATCTCTATCAGAAATATAGAAAAATAAAGCATCAGTAGCTTCTTACATTAATCAAACAATATGCTCACCTCCAGGGTACACAAGGTGCTACAGTCAACCATTGAGGCTGATGTGTTGTACAACATATTAATTAAAACGATGGATTGGGATGCGACCCCAAGCTATCATCAGTGGCTGAGATGAATTCAAGCATTCCATCCATGACTTTGTTGTTTTAAAAAAAACATATATTTGTGTTGACTTTGACTAAACAGTGGTCAGTGCACACACATTAATCACTCAAGCACGTACATGTTCAGGCTTGGCCGGGGTGGGGGGCACAAACCTTCCCTGAAAACCATCTTTCCTTTTCCACAGGCTAGTGCAATTAATTCCTAGACGAGAGTGAAGCATGAGATTTAAGAGTGCTGGTCATGGAGAGAGGTGAACATACACTCAGAAACCTTCCTTTCTCTTCAAAGGCAAGGTTGGTAGATACTAGAAGGTTGTGAAGTGTGAGGCTAGGTCACAGAAGGAGGCAAGTGTTTACTGGCAACCTTCTTTTCTCTTCCACATAAAGAATCAGCACTGAAGGTCAACCAATGAGTATATTGATAAAAAAATAAAATAAAAAGATTTTTACACTGGATAAATGATTTGGGTTTTGTGGTGCAGCCACCGACTTGTTTGATTTACTGAAGTGAATGGCATGGGATTTGTTGATTCCAGTCTTTGTGCCATAAGAACGGCCACACTATCCCTTTCAACTTTAGGGTTATGGTAGGGTCATGGGTAGAGCAAGAGGCATAAATGAAGACACGTGAACTTCATGTCTTTCCAGAGAAAATTACTCAATCACAATGCGTATTCTCCATTTGGATTTAGTCATAAAGTCCTTCTGTTCTGCACTTCCAAATTGTTTAGCTTTCTAAATGATATTTCTAAGGAGATAACTGTGCTAATTTTTTTAAATGGGTACAAGTAAAACAAAAAGTTGCTGTGGTTCTTCAGATTCATCGCTGTTTTCCACCTTAGTTTCTAAGTTATTGACAATGAATAATCTCCTGACAAATCCAGGAGCAACAGTAAAATAACTTACTTACCTTTCCTTAATAAGGTAGGCAGCACCTCCCTACCTTTCCGTACCTTTCCTTAATAAAGTAGGTAACTCCTCTGTCAGAAAGTGGGCCTTTTCTTTGTCTAATTGTAGCTGTCCTGGAAAACAATGCCCTAGTTGCACCTTGAATAGCTAAAACGTCCACAATTTCTCTGTGTGAAAAGCCTATTTGTGCAAAGCAAAAAGTGTGTCTCTTGCCAAGGGGACATGCATAGGTAATATTTCAAGGGTTTTAGGCCATGCAATGTGGGTTGAATAGGTTCTACACTTTCTCATTAAGTTCCCTGGAGGATTAAAATCTCTGGAACCGAGGAGACAAATTGCTATCCTGACACCACTTTGTGCAGCCCCTGCCTCTGTAGTTGCCGCTTTGAGAGAACCTTGGCACCCAGGGCATGGAATAATCTGTGGGAATGAAAGATGGCCTTGAAAAAGAAGGAGCAGCACGATATTTCTGAGGATAAGACTTTGTTTGCATTCCTCAGTAAACGCACAGCCTATTTGACCATTGGCTGACAGGATGTGGCACAAATTGTCTGCCACCTCTTTTTATTTAGGGATCTGAGAAAGATGTGCCACTACTAATAACTTTTCCTGTATAGTGGTAAGTGACTGGGCCAGACATTTTGTTGTTTTGTTTGTCAAAGAAAGCCATACACTTTAGTTCCAAGGAAGGAGTCCTCTCCTCTGTAGAAAATAGTTCAGACCAGAAAGGCATTGCATTCATAAAGTCATGACAATTGGGCTTGGCGTGGTGCCTCTATTGTTTCATCAGAGATATTCTAAAATAGGAATTCAACACCCTTGATATCTGAGAGCAACTGGGGAAAAGTGCTGTGGGAACTTGTCAGGAGCTCAACTTCAATCAGTATTATTCTACTCAAAGTGTGACAATGAGTCTTTTACCTCTGTTTTGAAGCTTACTCTGTCATAAACCCAGAATTGATAAGCAAGTAAACTCTTTTAGCACTTGAACCTCTGGGATGGGGTGCCTTAAGATTTCAAAGGGAGGGTAGTGTAGGGTAGACACTCCAAACTCAATCTGCAAATGGCAGCATCCCATAAATCACTTTCCAGCTAGTACTTCTACTTGAAATGACAAATACTTTTATCATCACACTCAACTAAATACTTTACATGAAAGGTTAAGGACTAATAATGCACACAGTTATACTTGGGGAGTGATATAAAACCAGCTGGTCATGGCCTAGGCTCTCCCAAAATGCCGATAGGGAATGCTGTCATACTGATACCATCAAAAGGAAAGAGTGCCCCCTTGAGTTGTTGTCTGCTGTCACTCCATTGGCTTTTACTTAGCCCCCTTGTCCTCAAGCTGGATATAGAATGGTTATTCAGAAACCTAGTTGTCGGTTGCAGCCCTGCACCATCTTGGATTGTACTTTTAAGAAGTCCAGTGTGGGATTGGCCCGCTTTTGCTGAATGGGGGCTGAATATTGCAGCCCTTATCCTGGTGTGTGTCCACGCACAAACCACAGGGATAGACCTCACTAACTCTGCTCCTGCCCGCTCCACTAACATCTCTGTTAACCATTGCTGTGGTGCCTCCAATTTGGGGAAGGTGGGGCTGCACATGTAGGGAAGACCATACCCCAATCACATGGGCAACAAGGGATTCTTCATACGTGGATTTCCCTCACACCCAAACTGAAGCCCACAACCCACCAGAACAAAAAGCCCACCCATTTTCCCATTGGTGATGCAGTCAGAGGTGGAGATTTGACCACCGAATACGATTACAATCTTTCATAGGGCCAAGTAACCACAGGCGCTTTCCAGTCTTCAGGTAATATCACCTACTAAGTTTGTGATTCTTGTCAGCATTAAGGCTCTTTGGGGTCCTGTCTGTCCTTTGTTGTGACGATGGACCTAGACCGCCAACTTTCATAGTTCTTGGCCAATCCCAAGACTCAGCTCAAGGGACATGCTCCAAACGATTATAACACAAGAAGAGAGTGTTGAGAGTGTATCAACCCCACACAAACTCCTGTGGCCAAGGAACTATAACACAAGTGTGGGGGATATCAAGAACAGGTCTCTTATGGCCTGTTTAGGCTAAGAATAGGACACCGGTTAGCGATCTCCTTCATGGACATGGGAAACAAAAGTGCCAGTTAAATGTATGAGGGAGTTTCCTTTACGGACTAGGTGGTCTCACACATTATAGTGTCATGCTTCATTATATGACCACCTAGCCCCACCCAGGTTAGATGATACTACCTGGGTGTTAGAACAATGGACTATGCTGAGCCATTTGCTCAAGCTTGCGTTCTGATCCAGGACAGGAGACTGGAAACCATGAAAGATCAGGTGGACCATGTAAACAACTCATCCAACTGGGGGGGAGAACTCTGGAACATGCATTGGAAAGTGACCAATATGGAAGTCAGTCGAGACAATGTCAGAATCCTTGATGTTCCAGAAGGTGCGAAAAAAGCCGACGTTACTCTTACTGATAAAGTCACCCCGCCGCATTCACATACCTTCAACACTCCCCGCCACCCAAACATTCTAAAGGTTGCACAGTATACAGCTCAAGCGACCATCGAACTGAGCTTCACCCGGAGCAATTACTGTATTTTTCCTCAGGTAACAGCAAGCTAGACAAGTGATCGCTGTAGCATAATGAACAGCATTCCAATTCTATATAGGAATCACAGAATATTTGTATTGGCAGACATTTCACAAGTTAATGCCACAAAACTTCCTTGTCATTAAGCCACCACTGAGGAAGTGGGACATCAGATATAGCCTGCTGGAATAAGAATAATGGCAAGTTAGAGATTTCCACAAACTCAAAGACTTGGAAAGATTCTCTGAATCACTAGAGTTGTCTGCGAAGTGATCTGCAAATTACTGCAGTAGTGGTGCAGCAGAAGACGTGCCTTATCCACTGCTCAGAACAGGGGCAACAAAAATGCACTTACCTCACAGACAGAGAGGGAACAATTGGAATCTGTCCCCAGATTCATGGAAGACAGAGACCCATCTGTTGGCAGAAACCAAGGTAGAGACAAGTTTAGGTTCCCGTGTGAACATGGAAGTTAAAGACTGAAGCCGTCTCCCTGTCTTTTTGATCCAAAATCTCACAGTGACGAAGGTACTGATAGTGTACTGTATGCTGTATGCTGAAAGTGCACAGCTCTGCCAGGATGATCAAGTTTGAGGGTGGCTAGGATACAGAGATGGGTTGGGTGTCATGTGGGGGTGAGGTTACTTTTTCTACTTCATAATGAAGAGTCCTCTTTTAGTGGGATGCTGCAGCTCACAGTGCAATGGAGTGTGAGCTAACTCTACATGTTTAAAGTTTAGGTTAGGGTTTGGTAAAGTGTTCCCCCATGCCTTTCCTCCCCTGTGCTTAGTTTTCTGTGATTTCCCTATCTAGTACCTTTAAAGTCTCTGCTGTTCGCCAACAGAAATCATACACCTTATTGACATTGGGTTTGTATTGGGTGCACTTCACTACTCTCTGGGTGCACTTCACTACTCTCTGACATTTGTGCCTGGAACTTTGGAAGCTGATCGCCAGAGAACTGCTGGACTGTGAGAAGAAGGGTGGAGTGGCATACCTCATGCAGAACTCTCTCCTGGTTCAGATTTAAATCGCGGTTATACCGGAAGGATCTGTGGATGTTTGACAAAATACACATGAAGGGTAGGAGAGTAGATGTAGATTTGATATACGTCCCTCCTGGGACCAAGCTTAACTTCTTACATGCCCTTTCGAGGTCAGTGACAGAATCTGGCACAGCTAAAGTTGCAATTAGAGGGGACTAGTGCTTGATGTCACGCACTCAACTAGTTCCAACCGTGGAGACGATGCTGGACCTCTGCTCTCCTGTGGGGTGGCGAATTAAAAAAGTAATTAAAACCTTAATTCACACACCACCCCTGAAGGGAAGGGGGTTTGGGACAAAATAAGAAAAGAGAGACTTGAGGCACCAGGTGTCCTCTGCTGCCATGCAACACTTCTTAACAGGATCTGCACTCTTTGGGCCTTTTGTGTTAGTGCGGATGCAATGCACTGGAAACAACAAGAATAATTTACCAACAGTTCTTCAGGATACAATGTTTAAGTTGCTATTAACAATAGTATACACTTACAGGCTTCATCACAAATACAGCTGGAGAGCAGGTACAAATCAAGATTAAGACTGGAGTTTCTGGCACTCCCAAGAATCACTTTACATACAGTTTTCTGTTGTTCAAGTTTGTATACATAAATCATTTGCTTTTATGTGTCTTCTTTTGCTAAAACAAATTCAGGAAATACTGGTGTGAGGTTTTTCGGTTCTCATGTAATTATAGTTCAAAGCGCACAATCTGTAAATATGTCCAGAGCGCTAAAGTAATTTAAACGCAAGATCCAATATCAGGAAGACAGTTTTTTTCTTTTAAAGAATTCAGTTTATTCAGAATTCAGACATTCTTGTCTTTAGTTTTTTTCTTAAACTAGTGCGCACTAACCTGTGATCAGGAATTTACCCTTGTTTCGCATTTTTAAACTGGGATCCAGAGGAAGTCTTGTAGCTGTTTTGCAGGGAGCCAAAGTGGAAGAGGAATTGCCATGCAGGAAATGGAGATGACGGAGACATCAACAGCACCAAGATCACTGGAACAGCAGGTAGGCTTGGGCTGAGGAAGATGAGAATGCTGGAGGATTCCGGCTGACTCAGCAGGTCAGTGAACAGATAATGCTTGCTCAGAAGAGGAACCAGGCCAAGCACTGATTCTTGTTTTGGGCACGGAGCAAATACGATGACTGTGCTCCAATAGTTGTGGCTGCTTCCTGAGAGGCATGTGACACACATAGTAAACGGGAAGACTCATAACAGATCCTTGGAAAGAACATGTGTCAGCATAAGGGTTTTGACATTTAATGAAGGCAGGTGCAAAATGACAGATGGAGCCAATAAACAATGGCAGGTGAAACCAATGGACATTAGCAGGTGGAATCAATAAGCCATGGGAGTTGAAGCCAATAAACCAGGGAGCATGTGTCATTCCTTCACAAAGTATGCAAACCAAAGGCCTAATTTAACAGTGGTACAAGTTATTCAATGGGTTCATGTGCTCTGGGAGGGGGCTTGCCATAATGTTAAGTGCAGTTGGAACATGGGCCCTGGGAAACGTGTGCCCTTGTGTCACAGTAGGCCATGAAGTGCCACAGGGATAATACCACATGAGCCCTGTATAGCAGACCCACTCAGTCCAAATACTGTGGACGGGAAGAAAGGCGTGCCTGAGGGGTCAATGATGCACAACTCTGTTAAAGAATAACGATGCTTACTGGAGGGTCATCCTAAGATGTCAGGTCTTGCAGCGGAATATTAGCCATCCTTTACTCCAAACCTGTCTTCTGAGAAACCTAAACTCATGCATACTTTACCCAGTTAGCTGAATGCTCTCTGTCTAGTCTTAAACTGAGTCATTATGAGAATGAGCAGAAAGCCGGCAAGCTAGTGCCAGCGCACTATGCCAACTCTAAGTATCTACAACCAAAGGAGCAATAGATCCAACAAAGGTGAATTACTCACCCATGCTGTGGGCACAGTTAAGGAGTTTGCACTGTACTACGGAGCCCTGAACAGCATAGACAGTTGCCAAAAGAAGCAATGGATCCTAGTGGATGTCATGCTCCCCGCATTCCCTGCAAACCTCAGAGATGCCATGGGCAGCAAAATCACGAAAGACAAAATACTGAAGGCAGTTGAGGTCATACATGAACGCACCTGGGGAACACAGAGTCCTTATTATATTCTACAAGATCATCAAGGCAAAAACGTCACCATTGTTTGGTAAAGTGTTTAATGATGTGAAGTCCACGGGATCCACATGCCTGGAGTTTAGTGGGTAGTTGTCTCTCTCATTCAAAAGCCTGGGAAGGCCCCGCTGTTATGTTCCAGGTACAGTTCTTCCTTTCTCCTCATCACTGACATCATGATCCTCGCTGGTTCCTTTCCAGTGCACTGCAGTGAGTGATTCCACTCCTAATTTACCAGTTGCAAGTAAGGATTGTCCTATGCTGCTTCAATGGAGACAACATGCCAACCACGCTTTGCTTATTTTGGTCAGTACAAAACGATCATGATGGGAAAATCACACTCTCTGTAAAAGTGCTCAACTGTGTTAAATACAGTTATCTGTTCCAAACGTTTCAACTAGCTGGTCTGGGCAGTGGCTTTGTTACCGCTTTCTTTTATCAGAAAAGGTCAATCCGCAGAAACTTTGGAACAGTGTGATAACAAAATTAAGCAAAAGGGCCCTCACTTGATCTTTTTTCATTACATATATTTAATAAATATAATTAAAGTCACACCTGCAGTCTAGCCAGCAAGAACAAATAATACAGACAAAAAACTTATTGTATGCTATCGGCACATACATTTTCAAAAGAAGCAATAAAGTATCCTGTTTGAAAAGAAATAATCAAATAACCTCGTCACTTTAGAATAACTAACCAGTGATTTGCACAAGAAAACACACTATGTGCTTAGAGAAAACGCCCATAAATTGTGCATGTCAAGAAGGTTTGATATTAAGCTAAATAAAACAGATCGTGCAATTGGTGCGAAGTAAGTTACAGTGAGCTTGCAGTCAAAAGCACCAAATCAAAATAGTGCAAATGCAGAATATGAGCAAGCGCAGAATAATTAAATACCCTAGCAAAAATATCTCCAGTTAAAAAACAGCATCACGGACCAGCAGGGATCAAAGGCAAAAAGAAGCAAGAGAGCCCTTGATAAACAAAATTTAAGCACTTTTATTAATGTTCTGAACAATACATGTTACACATACAAATAATGTTACATTTTAAAATACATAACATCATGTTAGCAGTGGATTTAGGGAACTAGATGTTACTTCAAATTAAATACATGTTTCTTACTTTTGTTCCAGACACGTGTATCATTTATTTTAATTACATTATGAAGATTGGTGCAAGAATTTATTATTCATAAAATGTTCTTCACCAAAAGTAAAATGGCAACTTTAATACATTCTGTGAATTCTTTCCCCTGCACATTCTTGGATCATTCTTCCTACAGCGATATTTTTGCATGTAACATTGAGAAACACACTTCACAATAGACTATACATCATTCAATTCTGCTAATAGGCCACAGTGTTAGTCTTGAAAATTGATATCTTATTAGCTAAGGAAAAGATACATAAATAAGCAAGACCAGAAATTAAAAACAAATTCATGTTATTTTTCTGTTTTACAGAGAAAGAAACTCATGCATATTTTTTTTGTCCTGCACCTTAGTTTAAGGCTTATAAATAGCAATACAAAAATAGTGTTAAGTGCATTTCTAATGTGTTAATTAGCTTTCTCAGTCTCTCCCTCTCATAATTCAAAATGATCATCACCACGATATTGTTGTCATCATATCTGACTCTTTTGTTTACTTTCATAGTTGCCTGGTATTCTTCAGCTTCTCTTCTATCCAGTTCAGTTTCCTCTTTTACAGGTGACTTATCTTATTTTCTTTCCTCTGGGACTTCATGTTCAGACACACGCTGAAAGTAACTCCACAAATTTTAAAAGCTAAATACCTAATGCAACTAACAATGCTAGTAATGATATAGCAATTACTTCAAATACCCATTTAGCCCATCATCCTAATCATGAACCAACCTGATCCAAAATTCCAGGTTCTGGTTATGGGTGTACTCCCTGTGCAGTGTTGTCAATTTTGTGATATAACTTATTTTTCTGAGCATTATCTGGCGCATACCGTGCAGCATTCAGACGTAATTATCTTACCAATGCCCCTTTCCTTTGCTAAAATCTTATCTAACACCATTTGTATCTGATAAAGACTTCTAGTTGCAGGTTCCTTCCCTTAGAATTTCCCCGCAGGCATCAGACTGGATTCGGAGATTTTTTTCTTTGAGCAATACCCTTGCCCGTCGGTAGGTGGTGTTGGTCGACTCCTCGGGCGTCGTTGGCGTTGTAGTCGCTGTGATGACGTCAGGAGTAGTACATAGATGCTGCCTCAGGGCAGTGACATCAGTTCTTTCCTTTCCACGCCACGCACTGATCCGAAGAGAGACTGGCACGCCTGGGCGTCAGACTGGATCTGGAGATTTTTTTCTTCGAGCAATACCCTTGCCCGTCGGTAGGTGGCGTTGGTCGACTCCGCGGGCATCGTTAGCATCGTAGACGCCGTGATGATGTCAGGAGTAGTACCTAGATGCTGCCTAAGGGCATTTACGTCAGTTCTTTCCCTTCCACGCCACGCACTGATCCGGAGAGAGTCCTGGTCTCTTTTTGACCGATTTCAACCGTTTTGTCTAGTTTTTTGTGAGTTTTTTGTGCGTCGAGATGTCCCCGAAGACCGGTTTCAAGCCGTGCCAGGACTGTCACCGCATGATGTCGGTGACGGATCCGCATCAGATCTGTTTGTGATGCATGGAGCGTGACCATTACACTAAGTCGTGCTCCTAGTGCCGTGCCATGCACCCGAAGGCCTTGAGGGAGCAGTCCCTCAAGCTTATGGCAGCCCGGCGCTCGACTCCACGTAGGTCCTGGTCTCGCTCGAGACCGCTCGCGGAGCCACCACCATTCTTCTTCCTCCAAGTCTTTGGGCACAATTAAGAAGAGCCTTCAGCTCCGGCCACCGAGGTCCCCTCCTGATCCGCTTGCGCATCCACACCGACACCGGTCGTACCACTGAGACTTTCCCTGCCGCCGGTTCGATTGTCGATGCTCCCAATGTTGGTGGTGCCCATCATCGACATGACCCGATCCTCATCCCCGACGACTAGGAGTCGGAACGGCATCGGCCCAAGAGGTGTCTGTCTTCGATGGAGCCTACTCACCCCAGGTCAGATTTGGACCCTTTTTCTTATGGGTACGAATTTGGGGATGGATTGGAGGGGTCCCTGGACCCTTATGAATACCAAGATGACCCTAATTTGGACTGAGCACATGAATTGTGTGTGGCCAGTGGCCTGGACACTTCTCCAGACGCTGGCATGCTGTCTCCTCCTACCGTTGCTACAGTGGAGGGAGCAACTTATTCTGTGGTTGTCAGTAGGGCGGCTGAGGTCCTTGGCCTTGAGCCACCTACTGTACTGGTCAGTTCAAATCTCCTGACAGAGGTGCCTCAGCCAGGGGCTTCCACATGAGCCCCTTCTGCCATTCAGTTAAGCCCTCACTGATGTCCTCTTGGATACTTGGTCCAAACCCAACACAGGGGCTCCTGTGGACAGGACTATCGCACGCTGCCATTGGCCCACCCCGAACAACCCTAAATTCCCGTCCCAACACCCCACATCTGGGGGTCTTGTCATCCAGGCTTTCTCTTCCTCGGGTGCATTCCCTTCCGCACCTCAGGATAGGGAATCAAAAAGGCTGGAACAATTTGGGAAGAAGATGTTTTCTTCCTCCAGTCTCATGCTGCGGTCCGTGAACACTGCATGTCTTTTGGGCCACTATACCCACTCTCAGTAGGATACGGTTGCACACGTTCTGCCGCAGATACCGGAAGATGCCCGTGCTATCGTCCCCCCAGGCTGTCACCAACGGGAGACCTGCAGCAAAGTTCACAATCCGATGTGGGCTGGGGGCTGGACACGACCGACTGTGGGCAGATCAGTTGCGACTATGGTGGCCTTGAGCCGCCACACCTGGTTGTGTACTTTTAGTTTTGTAGGGGATGCCTTTGGATGGCTCCCGTCTCTTTGGAGACAAGGCGGACTCGGCCTTGGAGAGGTTCAAGTACTCCCAGGCTACGGGCCCTTGACCTTTCCACTGCCCCTAATAGTCCGCCTTTCGCCCCTTTCGTGGCCACAGAAGGGGGCTCCCTGTTGCGTCCCCAATCCAGCCACCATGCCACCCATGCTGTTCAGCCACTGTGTGGCCGGGGATTCGGACTCCCACATGGGCTTGGGACAGGGAACCGGAGGTCTGCCCAGTCCACCCCTGCCCCCGCTGCAGCCTCCAAACCCTCATAGTCATTCCCCTCACTCCGATCCAGTTGGCGGCAGGATTCGCCATCACCTGCCCCACTGGGAATCCATCACTACGGACAGGTGGGTTTTGCAGATAGTTTGAAAGGGCTATTTCCTCCCCTTCAAATCTGCCCCACAAGCCATTGCTCCATCAGTCAGCCATTTTCCAGAGGATCATTTGGCACTTCTCCGCCAGGAAGTTGCAACTCTCTTGGGCAAGGGAGCCATAGAGAAGATCTCTGTGCCAGAAGTAGGTTGTGGTTATTATTCCCTCTACTTTCTGGTGCCGAAAGAGGATATGGGCTTGCGTCCTATCCTAGACCTTTGGGACCTCAAATACTTCCTCAAGAAGGAGAAATTCAAAATGCTCACCCTGACTCAGGTCCTGTCTGCCTTAGACCCACGAGACTGGATAGTAGCATTGGACTTGCAGGACACATTCCCATCCTGCCTGCCCACAGACATTACCTGCGATTCGTGGTAGGTCACGAGCACTTTTCACTTTGCTCCCTTTCGGCCTTACCAGCGCCCCTTGGGTGTTCACGAAAAGTAATGGCGGTGGTAGCAGCTTATCTGTGCCAGTTGGGGGTTTCAGTCTTCCCCTATCTCGATGACTGGCTGTTGAAGGCAGACTCGCCCCAGAAAGTCGTCTCCCACCTTCAGACTACGGCGAACCTCCTGCACACGCCGGTTCACTATAGATGTGCCAAAGTCACACCTGACTCCCTCTCAGACGCTACCTTTCATCGGAGCTGTTCTGGGCACAGTGCAGTTTTGGGCTTATATTCCTGAAAAGTGAATCCAAGATATTCAGGCTATGATTCCGATCTTTCAGCCTCTGTCTTGGGTTTCGGTGACACTGACTCTGAGGCTACTGGGCCTCATGGCCTCCTGCATTCTGCCAGCGACACGTGCAGTGTGACTTGAAGTTCCAGTGGGCGCAGCATCAAGGAAACCTCTCCGACATTGTCCAGATCTCAGAGGGGACTGCAAAAGACTTACAGTAGTGGATTTCAAATCCGCATTGGGTCCACAGCAGATTCTTCTCCCTTCCCCTGCCAGATCTATCCATAGTGACAGATGCTTACTTCTGGGTTGTGGAGGCCAAATGGGAGAGGTGGAGATCAAAGGCCTCTGGTCTCCAGCGGAGTCTGGGCTCCATATCACTCTTCTGGAGCTCTGGGCGATCAGGCTTGCGTTGAAAACATTTCTTCCCTCTCTCAAAGGGAAAGTAGTGCAAGTGTTTGTGGATAATACTACCACCATGTGATACTGCAACAAACAGGGTGGAATAGGGTCCAGGACCCTTTATCAGGAGGCACTACGCCTCTGGACATGGCTTGAACATTAGGGCTTTACCCTGGTGGTTCATCATCTGGTGGGCTGAACCCAAAGAAGACGAACTCTGCCGTCGATGCACAGCCGATCACGAATGACGACTCCATCCTGAGGTGGCACAAGGTCTCGTTCAGCAGTGGAGAGAGCCTTGGTTAGATCTGTTTGCCTCCGCAGAGAACACGCGATATCACTTGTTTCGCGCGTTGGAGTTTCCAAGGCGGCACACATTCAGAGACGCTTTTTGCCTCAAGTGGAACTCTGGCCTCCTTTACCCCTTTCCGCCTATACCACTTCTGCCCAGAGTTCTCAAGAAGATCAGGAACGACCGGGCCCAAGTCATCTTGGTGGCTCCGGAGTGGGCACTGAAAGTATGCTATTGAGCATGGCCACCGATCCTCCACTCAGATTGCCTTTTCGGGGGATCTTCTGTCGCGGCAACAGTGGACGGTTCTCCACCCGAACCCGTCAAATCTCCACCTTAATACGTGGAGATTGAGTGGCGGAAGTTGATGACTTTTGACCTTCCACCCGAAGTCTGCAATGTTATCTTGGCAGCCAGGCGTCCCTCCACCAAAATGGTATATGCCTGTTGTTGGCATAAATTTGTGGCATGGTGTACCAACAAATCTGTTGATCCCCTCTCTGCTCCTATGTCTGAGGTTCTTTTGTTCATTCTTTCTTTAGCCCAGTAGGGCTCTCCTTTGGGCACCCTTAAAGGGTATTTATCGGCTATTTCGGCCTTTCTTAGGTTGTCTGATCAGCCCTAACTCTTTAAGTCTCCTATTGTCAATTGAATCCTTAAAGGCCTCACCCATTTATTTCCTTCCACTCCATTTACCATGCCTCAGTGGGACCTCAATCTTGTCCTTACTTACTTTATGTGCACTCCCTTTGAGCCGATGCACAATTGCCCTTTACGGCTCCTCACTTTCAAAACTGTCTTTCTTGTTGCCATCGCTTCTGCTCGCAGAGTAAGTGAGCTTTAAGCTCTTTCTTCAAAGCCTCTATTCTTGTCTGTGCACCCTGACAAAGTGGTGTTGCGCACTAAGGCTTCCTTCCTTCCCAAGGTTGTTACGCCGTTTCTTGTAGGCCAGTCCATCACCTTGCCTACTTTTTACGCACCCCTAGATCGTTCTCATGAGGAGGAGAGACTCCACTGCTGGACCAAAAAAGAGTGTTAGTGTTCTGTCTAAATCGTACTAAAGATTTCCGTGTGGACGATCAACTCTTTGTTGGAAATGTGGGTGCGAAGAAAGGGAAGACGGTGCAAAAATGTATCATCTTTCGATGGGTACTTCTTTGCATCAAGATTTGCTACGCTTTGGTCATGAAGCAACCCACTGAGGGCTTGCGTGCTCATTTCACCAGATCAAGTGCTGCTTCCACTGCGTTAGCACGCAGAGTTTCTGTCCTGGATATCTGCCAGGCAGCTACGTGGGCATCTCTGCACACGTTTGCTAAACATTACTGCCTGGACAGTCTGGTCCGTCGGGACTGCTACTTTGGTTGTTCAGTCCTGCAGGACTTTCTAGTATGATCTTGGTTTGCAGCCCACTTCCGAGGATGGCATTGCTTGGCTATCTATTTTAAAGTAAGGAATCTGCAACTAGAAGTCTCTATCAGATGTACAAGTTACTTACCTTCGGTAACAAAATATCTAGTAGAGGCATATTCTAGTTGCAATTCCTTACCGACCCACCCATCCTTCACACTTACAAACTGATTTCTAGGGACAGGGATTCCCCCTTCATGTCCTTAGCTCTGACACACCAATCTCAGTATTCTTAGCGGCTCTGTGCTTTGGCGTGGAAAGTCGTTAAAAGAAACTGTATCACTGGGCTGAGGCGGCGTCTGTGTACTACTCCCGACGTCATCACGACGACTACAACTCCAACGATGCGCAAGGGTATTGCTCGAAGAAAAAATCTCGGGATCCAGTCTGACGCCTGGGGGAAAATTCTAAGGTAAGGAATCTGCGACTACTATATGTTTCTACCAGATATTTTGTTACCAAAGGTAAGTAACCTGTACTTTTGAATTAACATACTTCTACTTGCAAGCATGTCTTCGTTAATATTAGTCAATGCACCGGAGATGGTATTGGGTAAATGCTCTATTAAAGTAAGCACTGTTCTTATCTTCATGTCCTAAATATCAATCCTTATAGAAGGAATAATTACAGCCAAAACATCCAACAACCTTTGCCCTATACTATCACATTTTGCTCTACTGTAGTGCACATCTTTCAAACTATTCAAATGGTAGTTTTTGGGAAACACTAATCCTAAATAACAAGTACCTGTCCGACCCATAGAAAGAGTAAAATAAGTGGTCTTTTTACATATATGGTAAATGGCTATAGAAGACCAGCACCTAAATAGGTAATGCTATTAAATGCTATTTATATAATAAGCATATGCACATTTACTGTTTTCTACTTCGACAATACAATTTTTTTTATCACACATTATACATGTGTCCCTCCCTTTCTTTTAAGATTATGGTGTATTTGTGACTTCATAATCACAGCTTATTCTCTAGAATGAAATCCTTTCCCTCCAGAACCTACAGGTTGAACACTTTTGTTTGATTATTGTAGTCTCTTACAAAATAATGCTCTGCTTCAGGTACTTTGCACACACCTATCTCTGGAAACTACTGATTTTTGTTTTCATAGGCAACCACGGATCATGCTTGTGCGCTATGCCATAGGTCTGGCTCACGAATTGCGATCTTGTTGGATGGAGGGGGGGTCCCCAAACCTTTACTCTTAAAGTGGTGGAAGGCTAGTGCCTTCACCAGGAGTTAAGCAGATCGGGCGCAGTGGTGATAGCATACTGTGCAGTCATCAGTAGGAGTAAACAGGTCCTTAGTAACCTGTGTTGCTGGAGGGAGGCCTACAGGCTCACTCAGTTTTGAAGCTCCTCTGCTGTGTGCTTACCTCAGACGTCGCTTTCTTGTGAAGTGCTGGGCAGCGCAGAAGTGGTGAATCTGCATTGGGTGTATGTGTTCCTGGACGGATGCAATACTGGAATACTGCAGTACTGAGCCGTTCATGCATGGTGAGTGCATGTGCTGATAGTATGTGTGCCTATGAGTGGTACAGTACATAGAGTATATAGTAGTGTGCAGTGTTGCATGGTAAATGCATGTGCTGGGTGTATGTGTGCCTATGAGTGGTACAATACATGGAGGATGTTGTGCATGCATGTTAAATGTATTTGCTTGGTGTATGTGTTCCCATGAGTGGTACATGAAGGACACAGTGCGTATAGATGCTCTGGGTGTATGTGTGCCTGTGGATGGTACAATACATGGAGGGTCCTTGGTTCCATTCTGGGAGACCCAGGCCTACATGCTGCAACATGGAGAGAAGGTAGAGAAATCCTTCCGCCACGCGGACAGATTTGTGTATTGCTGCATTACTGTAAGCTTGTTGGGAAATGCAAGCTTCTTCTGTACACTTCAAAGGGTGCCCTTTGAATCAGTGAAAGAGCACAAGGAAGGGGCTTGGGCACCTGCAAAGAAGGAGATGGTTTATATGAAAATCAAAAGAGTAGGGCTGGGGGCCTATGCACATAACACTGTGGCTGACATCCAGGTGTGAACTCCCATGGTCTGTGTTGTCGTCCTGTCCGCTTTGGAGTCGCTCGTCCTGTAACAGACTGTTTTTCAAGAGGAAGAGAGAGCAGAGGAGTGGAAACATCAAAAAAAGCAGCCCCCCAAAATAAAACATAAGACTCAGACCCTAAATCATATTTAATGTCTGGAAATGGACTTCAAGACCCCAGAAATGGCCATCTTCCAAGCAGCTAGACAGACTGTGTGAAGAAGGGAACCTCTGCAAGCCTTCTGCCTGTGACCAGGACTGGAGGCTAAGGCCTGCTACTCTTCTTGCTGGGCGAGAGGACATCACCCAAGGAATCTAAGAACCTGCCCTGAAGCCAGGATCACAAGTGCCTGCCTGTTTGCCAAGACCAGTGTGCCTGGTCCAGTGGGGCTCAAGGATGAGTGAACTTCCTCTTGGAGGTGTGAGGAAACCGGTGCTACACCAATCAAGTAATTGCCCATGTGCAGGACAAAATCCAAGACACCTGTATGTCAGGGGAGGGCTGCAATGAAGTGAGCCGTGTGCCAAGATTCACTAGTCGGGCCAGAGCCCATACATAATGGCGAGTTGGTGACCCCGTATGCCAGGAGGGTCAATTGCAAAGAAGACAGTAAGGGCTGCAACTCTGTATTTCAAGAACGACCCCCCTCACTGTACGAATCGAGTGGGAGTTCTTGTACTGAGGGATGTGAAGACCCTTTATGTCTGAGAGGGTTCACTGAGAGCATCCAGAACTCCACCCTGAACTCTAATCCCGTCCTGCGCCGAAGAATTGAAGATGTCGTGGGAGCACCTGTGCTCTATCACCCAGATGAGGGACCTGCAACAGGATCATCGCAACCACCCCTACCGGGACACAAATGGGGCACCCCACAGGAGGAGCAGTAGAAAACCTTTGGACGCTTCAGTAGCGCAAGTGTGACTGCGAGTGAGGGACTCTGCACCTGCTGAGTGCAGGCTCACCTGAACTTAGTTTCAGCTGCTTGAGTACCCACAGGGTGTTCTCAGGAACTCCAAATGATTTTTGCCTGGCGGCGTGGGTAAGAATGATTTCAGGCCTGTCGGCCCCAGGAGAAATTTGGTGCTAGTCCGTGCTCTAGCCCTGGAACACTGTTTACTTTAAATTAGAGTCAAACTGGACTTTTGCGACCCCGGCTGCTAGTGGAGCATAACCTGGATACTAACACAAGGAGGAAATGGGATAGGGACTCATCTGTACTTGACCCAGTTCATCAGACTCAATAGTAGGTCAAGCCTCGGGACATCAAGACCTCATTCCCCATGGTTGGGCCCAGTATCCCCTGCATACCCCAGGGCACTCAGAAAGGAGTTCTCATAGCACTTTTTATATCAACACTGTGAAACTTTATAGGAGCTGACATAAAAAGATTTGTAGTAGCAAATAACTCATCTGTTGGAACATCATGATCCATATAAATGTCTGATAAAAGATTCTGCTGCATTATTATTGAGTAATATACTGAAGAAGACAATGCACAAGACAAAGATAATTGTATGTAAGGATAACTTCAGAAATGGAATTAGGGATATGTGTACAAATGTAGCAATTAGTAATATTTGATTTCTCTGTAATTCTTTAGCGATACTATATAGGTATTCTTTCTAATTATGCATTCTCATTATTATTCCTAACAGTTAATGAATCTTTTTAGTATTATTTCCATTATTAGTGTTTGAGAGATTGCCTACAGGAGGAAATGTGTACACGAACAACCCACCAAAAACAGCTGAAATTAAGTCTACTAAAACTACCTTGGAATCCAAGCAAATTTTGTCTCTTCATGTGCATGGTTTCCCCTTCCAATGCTTGTTTCAAAAAGAAAGTCCTTCAAAATATTTTCCATTGAATGAAAAAAGTTCAACAGTTATTTTCCAGGAAAATGTATTCAAATTTGGACTATTTCCCTGTCTTGTGAGTGTACAATTGTTCTTTTTGACTTTGAAACAAAAATGTAAAACTTTTCAAGATGTATTCTTCTGATCCAGTTCTTCCCAAGTATGCCCATTCAAGAGCTGTGTATTTGTATTTGTATTGTATTTTGTATTTGGCTTTTTCTGTCTCATTGTGTTGTACCTCCTTCTGAGAATTCCTCAGCACTCACTTCAGGCACTTCGGTAGCAGTTTCTCTCATTTCTTCTGCTACATTTGGCCCACTAAGTGCAGATCTAATTTGCACAATGTCTTTGCAAACTCTCACCTTCACCTTGAAATAGTTTTTCTTGAGTTTCATTTTGTGCAACTGAACTTCCACTCAAACATCTGGTTTCTTTGCTTCATTTTGAACTTTGGTGTTTGCCTGCCTCTTCTGTCATTCTTGTGCTTGCCTCTTGATTATCAGATGTCTAGAGTGCACAAATACCCATGGGTGTCCTGGTGCTGCAGACTCTGGGTTTTTAGGGCTTTACTAAACCTAAGTAGAATCGGTTCAGAGCAGTTGGCAATAGGGAGGCCATTCCAGGCCTGAGCAGTAATAACACAGAAAGCTTGTCCTCCAAGCTGAGCTTATTGAAACCTAAGAACAGAGTGGTAGAAGAATGCAGAAGTGTGAGGGAGGGGTTAGATACCTGGTGAAAGTAAAATAGATATTTCTTACGCGTGCACAAATGGACAGCCTTATGTCAAAAGTATAGCGCCTTCAATAGGCATCTGTTTTGAATGTATTTTGTTGAGTTGTGCAGAGATGCTAGATTATTTAGGGATGTTCAGTACTAATTTGACCTCCACATTATGGATGAGATGTAGCCTACGAATCAGGCAGAGGAGAAGTCCTACAAACAAGTCATTGCAATGATCCGTTCTGCTTATAATTAGCTATTGAATTAAGTGTTGCCTAAAGGCTAGAAGGGAAGTCCAGTGTTATCCTATGCGAGAGATAGGCCTTGCAGTAGTGAAAAACAAAGTTATTCTGATGGATACAACTACCTGTGGATTCCTCACTCATTGAATTTTCCCCCATGCGGCAGCATCCGACGGAAATTTTCTCCTAGCTTCTGCACGTTGACGAGGACGTCATAATTGCCCGGCTCCCACGCGATGCCGTCTGACGTCATACGAGCAATAAGAGGTCCTCGCCGGCGTGCTGACGTCAGTTCCCTTTTTTCCGTGCCTTCAAGCGACGGTTATTCTTCGAGGGAGCAACTGTTTCTGCTCTGCGTAGTTACAGTTACTATTTCTTTCAAGATGTCACAGCGAAAGTCGGGCTTTAAGCCTTGTAGAGAGTGCGGAGGCAAGATGTCGGTGACAGACCCACATGTGGATTGCTTGTGGTGTCTGAGCTCCGACCATGAAGTGGAGAAATGTGAATCCTGTCAACGCATGAATCCTAAGGCGTTGAAGGAACGGGAGGCCGAGCTATTTTTGGTGAAGTCCAAAAAGAAAGAGAAGCGGCATCAGCGCAGATCGTCATCGCCCAAATCTCATCGGCGCCACCGTGACTCTCGGCGCCATCGTGAATCTCGCCGCCGGTCGAGTAGAGAGCGTTCACGCTCGAGGTTGCCTTCGGTTCGGCGCCGTAAGACATGGGAGGTTAGTCCCACCATCACTCCTCAGCCGCAGTCGCCTCCCGCTTCCCCGACTTCTTCTCCGACGACTCCGCCACCTGTCTTCGAGGTGGTACCTCAACAGGAACCAGAGTTTTCACCTGCTTCAGAGATGCCGGGGCCGGCGCCGTTTTCACCTCGAGCACAGGCTCCTCAGTATCAGTCATTCCCGGCGCCAGGTGCTGATAGTTCCGCATTTCTAAATGCGATGTTTGCCATTTTTCAACAGATGGCTCCAGGTGGTGGTCCAGCTGGTCCTTCGGTAAAGGAGGTGCGGCTCCTTTACGACCGGCACCTTTCATGCCCTTCCTTCCAATGGGAGGTGCTGGCTCGGCACTGGTTCCTTTGGCGTCGCCTACTCGACCTGCGACTCCGATGAGGACTGCTGTCCTGGCGCCGGAGAGTTCTTCGCCTTCTCATCCTCTGCCTCGGTCGGCGCCGAAGAAGCCCACAGCGCCGATAGATCCGGCGTTGGATGGATCAGAGGATCGGCGTCAGGCGAGTTCATCGACGTCGTCGGACGCCTCCTCGACGCCAAGGATCGAGGCCAGGCTTCATTCTAGGAGGCTAGATCTTCGCCTCCTTGAAGAACAGGAATATAGAAAGCAGGCCTTGGAGGAGGGTGAGATTGAAGAGCCTCTTGTAGATCTTCACGGTTTGGACACTGCAAGTGGCTTAGCCACTTCTCCAGAGTGGGATTTAACATCTCCTGGGGAATATACAGAGGAAGCTGCTTCTTTCCACTCTGTTTTAAGGAAAGCAGCTGACTTTTTGGACCTTCCCCTCCCAGTGGCTGAGGCAAAACCCAATATACTGACAGAAGTACTACATCCGGCTTCAGCAGTTGCAGAGCCACTTTTGCCTTTTAATGAGGCTCTCCTAGATCCAATTCTGGAGATTTGGAAAAAGCCAGTTACATCTACGGCTGATAATAGGACAGTGGCGCGCAGATATTGTGTGGCTCCTGCGGATCCGAGCTTTTTTTCGAGGCACCCGACTCCAGAAAGCTTGGTTGTACAAGCTTCATGCTCATCACGCACTGCACCAGGTTCTTTTCCGGGTGTGCCTTCGGACAGAGACTCTAAAAAGATAGACCAGTCTTCAAAAAATACATTCTCATCTTGTAGTATGGCCCTCAAGTCCACGAATGCCACATGTATCTTGGGCAGATACATCTACGCCCTTATGGAGGAGATCAAGTCATCTCATTCTGAATTGCCTCAGGAGGTGTTGGGCCTTGTGTCCGATGCTCAGGCTGCGGCGACCCAAGTAATCCAGTCAGGGCTGGACACGACTGATTCTGTTGCCAGGGCTATGGGCACCACTGTTGCTACGAGGAGACAGGCCTGTCTTCGTTCTTCAGGGTTTTCATCAGATGTTCAATCAGCCCTGCTGGATCTACCCTTTGATGGGGATAAACTTTTTGGGTCGAAGGCGGACTCTGCCCTTTAAAGATTTAAAGAGAGTAGAGCCACAGCAAATTCGTTAGGCTTATCGGCCTCCTCTTCTGTTTCTTCTCGATTGTTCAGAAGATTTAGGGGGTTTGGTTGTGGCTCCTCCTTTCGGGGCAGGTTTCAGCAGCAAGCTGCCACTGCCCTCTCCTATAGATCATACAGGGGGAGGAGTAGGGTTCGAACCAGAGGGGCCACCCAGCAGCACTCTGCCTCTTCCTCTGGAGGGGTGCAGCATGGGAAGCAGCCTTAGTCATCCACCAATTCCTTTGCATACCACTCCTGTAGGGGGGAGGTTAGTGAACTTTCTCCACATGTGGGAGGCAATAACATCGGACTCCTGGGTCACCAGTATTGTGGGGAAAGGCTATGCCCTTCCCTTTCGGGAGTTTCCACTCCCCATCCCGCCCCGTTCATCCTTCTGTTCAGAAGAACATCTCCAGTTACTAGAACAGGAGGTTCTGGTCCTCCTTTCAAAGGGTGCAGTGGAGTTGGTTCCAGAGCAGGAGAGGGGTCAGGGTTGTTATTCAAGATATTTCCTGATCCCCAAGAAGGATGGTCGGTTGAGACCAATCCTGGACCTGAGGATTTTGAATTGGTTCCTCAAACAGGAAAAGTTCAAGATGCTGACCCTAGCTCAGGTGCTTTTGGCATTGAACGAAGGAGATTGGATGGTGTCTGTCGACTTGCAGGATGCTTACTTTCATATCCCGATACTCAAGTCGCACAGGAAGTATCTCCAGTTTGTGGTGGGATCGCAGCACTATCAGTTTGCGGTCCTTCCGTTTGGTCTTACTTCAGCACCTGGAGTCTTCACGAAGGTGATGGCGGTGGTTGCAGCAGAGCTCAGAAGGAAGGGGATAGCGGTATTTCCTTACCTAGACGATTGGTTGATCAAAGCCAAGTCTCCGGAGCTCGTGTTGCGTCACCTGCAGTCGACAACCCAGTTGTTGTTCGATCTGGGCTTTTCGGTGAACTTGCCCAAATCTCACCTGGAGCCCTCTCAGCGCCTCCTGTTCATAGGGGCAGTACTGGACACAACATTGAATCGTGCCTTTCCTCCGCCTCAGCGGATTCAGGACATTCAGGTGTTGGTTCCAATGTTTCAAAGTGGAGCGGTCATTCCAGTTCTCAAGGTCCTTCGTCTGCTCGGTCTGTTCGCTTCTTGCATTCTGTTCGTCACTCATGCTCGCTGGCACAGGAGGGCTCTTCAGTGGTGCCTCCGAAAGCAGTGGTCTCAGCACAAAGGGGATCTCGAGGGATCGGGACCTGGAGGTCAAAGGTCATTGGTCTCCAGTGGAACAGATGGTTCACATAAATCTGTTGGAATTGCGGGCGATACGTCTGGCTCTCAAGGCCTTCCTCCCTTCCCTTCGCGGTCAGTCAGTTCAGGTCCTGACGGACAACACTACCGCAATGTGGTACATCAACAAGCAGGGAGGAGTAGGGTCGTACCTTCTCTGCAGAGAAGCTCTGCGGCTATGGGCCTGGGCAAGGGACCATCGGATTTGCTTGGTAGCAAACCATCTGGCCGGAGTCTTGAACGTGCGTGCGGACAGTCTCAGTCGGCACTTCTCGACCGATCACGAGTGGTGTCTTCATCCAGATCTAGCCCTGCATATCTTCCAGATGTGGGGATTCCCTCCGGTAGATCTTTTTGCCACTCGGGAGAACACGCACTGCCCGTTGTGCTGCAGCCTCCGGTATCCTGTGCAAGGAACATTGGGGGACGCGTTTCAGATGTCCTGGTGCGACCAGTTGCTTTACGCGTTTCCCCCCATACCTTTGATTCCTCGGATTCTGAGGAAAATTCGCCAAGACCGGGCCCAAGTCATCTTAATAGCTCCAGATTGGCCAAGGAGGGTATGGTATTCGGATCTTCTCCAACTATCTCTATGCCCCCCGCTCTGTCTCCCTCTCAGGGCAGACCTTCTCTCGCGAATCATAGGGGCAGCTTTTACACCCCCACCACCAGAGCCTGCACCTTCATGCCTGGAGATTGAACGGGGCAACCTGAGTTCCTTTTCTCTCCCACCTGAGGTAGTGGATGTTATTTTATTGGCCAGGCGACACTCTACTAAATCTATCTACGCTAGCAGGTGGGCTAAATTTGTGAATTGGTGTGGAGAGAAGCAAATTGATCCCTTACGTGCCCACTTATCGGATATATTGTCTTTTGCGTTGTCCCTGGCACAGAGGGGTTGTGCAGTTGCGACAGTTAAGGGCTACTTTTTGGCTCTGTCAGCCTTTCTGTGTCTGCCTGACCAACCTTCTTTATTTAAATCTCCTTTAGTGTTGAGGTTTTTAAAGGGCCTGACTAATAGATATCCTCCCACTCCTTTCATTATGCCTCAGTGGGATTTGAACCTAGTTTTAACGTTTCTTATGGGCTCGCCGTTTGAGCCGATGCATTCTTGCCCCTTGAGGCTATTGGTTCTAAAGACTGTTTTCCTTGTTGCTATTACTTCAGCTAGAAGGGTGAGTGAGCTGCAGGCTCTTTCTGTTAAGCCCCCGTACACATTCTTCTATGGGGATAAGGTGGTGTTGAGGCCCAAGGCTGCTTTCTTGACGAAGGTTGTTTCACCCTTCCATATGGGTCAGTCTATTACACTCTCCTCTTTTTATCCTCCACCTCATCCTTCGAAAGAGGAAGAAAGACTGCATCGTTTGGACCCGAGAAGAGCACTGAGCTTCTTCGTCGACAGAACAAAGGAGTTCCGATTGGAAGATCAACTCTTCATTGGGTACGTGGGAAAGAGGAGAGGAAGGGCAGTCCACAAGAGAACACTCTCCAGGTGGGTCATTCTTTGCATTAAGCTGTGTTACTCTCTGGCAAAGAAGGAACCCCCTGATGGAATAAGAGCTCATTCCACCAGAGCTAAGTCGGCCTCTTCGACCTTGGCTAGGGGTGTTCCTGTGGTTGACATCTGCAAGGCCGCAACTTGGTCATCCCTCCACACTTCTGCAAAGCATTATTGCTTGGATTCGGAGGTGAGGAAGGATGGCCATTTTGCACGGTCGGTGCTGCAGGATTTCTTGGTTTGACCATTCAGGCACCCTCCACCGAGAGCGGTACTGCTTTGGGACTATTCAATGAGTGAGAAATCCACAGGTAGTTGTATCCATCAGAAGAACGAGTTACTTACCTTCGGTAACGCCTTTTCTGGTGGATACACTAGCTACCTGTGGATTCCTCACGGTCCCACCCGTCTCCCCGTTGCCTGTCTGGTCTTACCAAGATTTCCTTGGGTGAGCTCCTGTTGGTAATTGATTTATTTATTCTGATGCAGATGTTATACATGCTTGCGTTATTTTTATATATATATTTATATATAAATATAATTCTATATATTTATATATTTTTGTTATGATTTAATTATATATATATAATTTATATGTATATATTTTTGCATATATGCATATTTATACGAATGTTTTCTCTATTTGATTTAATTAATTTTTATGATATAAGATTTTATTTGATGTATTCGTTTCAAATGTATATATTTTGTTAGTATTTGCCTGTTCGCCTCAAAGGCACGTAAAAAATGTTGGTACTGACGTCAGCACGCCGGCGAGGACCTCTTATTGCCCGTATGACGTCAGACGGCTTTGCGTGGGAGCCGAGCAATTATGACGTCCTCGTCGACGTGCAGAAGCTAGGAGAAAATATCCGTCGGATGCTGGCACATGGGGGAAAATTCAATGAGTGAGGAATCCACAGATAGCTAGTGTATCCACCAGAAAAGGCGTTACCGGAGGTAAGTAACTCGTTCTTCACTAACAGGACATTTTAAATACATTGCATCCTGCACTCTGAGCTGTTCAGGGCCAACCTTAGGGTTGACTTATATGTTTAAAAAAAAAAAGGAAGGTCTGGACCTGGAAAAGGTTTATTTTCCCAGATCAGGATGGCAGTTTAAACTGCGCACACAGGCTCTGCAGTGGCGAGCCTGAGGCATGTTTAAAGGCTATGTAAGTGGATGGCACACCCAGTGTCGCAGGGCCTAATAGTAGCATTCAGTTTGCAGGCCCTGGGCACATGTAGTGCCACTTTACTAGGGATTTATAAGTAAAAAAAATATGCCAATTGGGTATAAGCCAAAGTAATCATGTTTTAAGCAGAGAACACAAGCACTTTAGCACTGGTTGGCAATGGAAAAGTACACAGGGTCCTAAGGCCAACAAAAACAAATTCATCAAAAAACGAAGGAAAAGAGTTTGAGGATGACCCTGCAGAAACTGCCAAGTCCAACACATGCCCTCTCAAGCCAAGGGAGACTAATCAGTACCTTCATGGGCTTTCTTAGGCGAGAGAATGTGGACAAAGGCCCTCTACTGTAGGAGCACTTGTCAGTTCTGCACCTCACTGAACTCACTTGGATCCCTCTATCTATTCTCTCTGGAGCCACTGAACTGACTCATGGGGAAACCCTTCTCCTCACCTGTGGACCCCATCTGTGCAGCGCCTAACTTTAACTTGCTCATATATGCCTCCCAGTAAGCAGACAGTGCCACCAGGGTCATCAAAATGATGTGATCAGACTTCTTTTCCCAACCTGTAGAAAACTCTACCTTAGACAGCAACCAACAGAGGCCACTGACAGCTGTCAGTGTCCAGAGTCAGGTCTGAGGCCATCAAGGGCTGACCTCTAAGACTGATTACCCAGCTTAGGATCTGTACCCAGAGGCTGAACAGGGATGAGCTCTCTCACCCTGCACCTCCACCTGGAATCCTGTACCCTCCACTTGAGAGTGGTATCCCCAGAAAATTGAACTGTCAGGGTGCCCTGGGCGGCTGCCACTCCCAGTTCATCTGACACCAGGGCCAACTCATTCCCCAAAATGCAGTCTTTGGGCATCTTGGGACTAACTATGACCCTCCTCTGGGTCACCTCCCCCCCAACCACTCCAGGGATACTATGGCCATAGGGCAGAAGAAGTCCTGCCCATGGGCCTCAGTTTCCCTACACAGCTGGCCGGTGTACTGCTCTGGGGAAACTACACTACCATAGTCTGGCTAGCCCCGGGTCATTTTCACCTGGTGCACATGACGACTTCCACCCTCAAGGATCACCAGCTCACCTTCTGAGTCCATCTCCCAGTTAAGGAAGATCAAGGCATGATATATGACCTGCTTCTAGGGACTAATTACTCCTAGGGCCACATTGGCCACCCCTGTAGGGATCCCACCAGTGGATGGTTTCTTAGGACAGGCAGAGTCCCCCTGTTTGTGTCCAAGTTGGGAACAGTCAAGGCAGCGGGGTTGGAAAATGGGAGCCCTGGGCCTTCCCCCACAAGAACCTCCTCCCTGTTTCTCAGAAGGGTCATAAATCCCATTTCCCACCTCCTTACTTTGGGACCTGTGGATACTCTGCCAGGAAGAAGGACTGTTGTGCTGCTACAAAGACTGTCATTGTGCTGGATGGCTGCTCTAAAGGTACTGCTGCTCTGCTGTGCTGATCTGCTGCCCCCATACCTTCTGACATTCCTGAGGTTATCTTGGTGGCACTTGAATTGTGGAGGGCCGAGCTGTGATATTTGGGTTGGACCTGTAAGCTGACTGGGGAGACGCCATTGTAGAAGGGCAGATGGTTGGAGCAAGTATCCACCCTAAAAGGATCCAAGGGTTGGGACTCTGTTAAGATATCGAAGTTAGGTGACGTGTGGAGCAGCAGCCACATGAGAGCGTTCCAAGAGATCCAAGCTGCTTTCCATATGCCCTGTTCCCAACTTTACTGATAGGTGCAGCTCAGACATGAACTACATGCCTGCAATGACGCCCTCCAGAATATTCCTGAATAGAGCCCCATTAAAATAAAATTATTATGTGCCACTTAGGCAAAAGGATGATTTTCCAAATGTATAAATCCTTAGTAGGCCATGCACCTACGTGCTTGACCCCTCTGAGGGACAAATGAGAGGTTTAAGTGGGGGAATTGGATGAGGGGAATTGGAGAGATGCTTGCATTGCCCATTATACTTGATGATTTCTGCTAGACTCCCCTTTATACAGTTTAAACGCGTATGATAAGCATATATGACACCCCTCCATCTGCATAGTGCGGGCCATCTCGCTTTTTCTGCATGCTGTAGGTGCAGGAGTTCAGTGGGAGACTTTTTCCATGCAGTCTGGTTATGCCCTGTGATTCAAGAATCCTGGAAGGCTGTTCTGGAGGTGTTGTCTGCTGTGGTGGGCGTGACTATAGCTAGAGATCCCAGAGTTGCCTGCTTAGAATGCTAAATGAACTGGGAGGACCCGGGGGGACAGAATACTGGTTGGGACGGGTACACTGATTGCCAAAAGAGACATTGCCCGAGCCTGGACTTCCTCAGCGGCCCCTTCGATTATCGCTTGGACTCAGGGCATGGACTGGTATAGTAAATCAGAGGAAGCTATTTACGAGGCTCAGGTATGCCCCCGCAAATATGATAAAGTCAGGAAGAAATGGGAGTATCATGGCTTGTCAAACAGATGATCTCTGAATTGAGCTGTAGCAATTGTGAGACTTATAGCTCTCGCCGTAATCTTGGATTGCGCACTGATACTGTTGTTTTATCATGTGGCTCTTTGTCTGGGCAAGGCACTTGTTTTTTTGTTAGTGTGTCAAAATACATTAAAGTGCTTCTGTTAAAAAAAAAAAAAAGGTTCTCCAACAGCTCCTGGACCCGTCTTCAGCGAGTCCCTGACCCCCAAGTGGTGCCTTTCACACCCTGGGCCCTTGGTGTGACTCCAGTGCTCTTGAAATCAAGCGTTTGGGCTGTTTGCAATAGCAAACAAGTCCGTTTTCTTCCAGAACCATGCTGCTTGCACCGCAATTCATCACAAGCCACCGTCAGCCAATCTCTTCGCACAGCAAGCATTGATAGCCCGCGGAGGACCACCACCATGAATCTCCACCCACCCATCCGCATCGCTCAGTCTGCTCTTTGCATCATTCCAACCACCACCTGCAACACTCTCCTTGCAACCCTCTCTAACGGAAAGGGGACTCTTGGGTAACCCTTTGGTGGCACTAATCTGGGACTGTATCTGACCCACGCTCCATCGTGGTCAGTCTGAACCTTTGACTTTGACACAGCCCAGCCTGACAAGATAACTGTTGTTGGTGCTTTATGCTTTTAGGCGCTATAATGCAGTTAATTCTTAAAAAATTCATAACTCTGGTTGTACTTTTTGGGTGTTTGTCATTTTGGTCTTGTTTTATTTATTAAATCCATGTCTAGTTTTCTAACCTCGTGTGAAATCTTTTTGTTTGCTGTTTTCACTGTTTTACTGTTTGGTGTTTTGCACAAGTACTTTACACATTACCTCTAGGTTAAGCCTGACTGCTGTGTGCCAAACTAGCAGGGGATGAGCACAGGTTAATTTGGGGTTTGCTGGTGCCTTACCCTGACTAGTATTGTGGTTGCTGCTTGACCAGGGCTCACACCCCAGTCAACCAGTAACCCAATTTCTAACCAAAGCTCTCAACGAACACCTGCCCTGTGTTTGGTCCAACTTAGGTCCCCAATGAAACAGATTAATATCATGTCTAGCAGAGATGTGATATAATGCATTAATTTCCAGGTAGGCTAAAGAGATAACATCCTGTAAGAAACACAGAAAGTTGTTTGTAGAAATTGGTGGTCTGTATGCTAGCAGATTTTTTTAAGTTGAGAGAAAGCGTGACTGACAGTGTCTCAACTTCTAGTTGGAGCTGAGTACTCCAAGAAGTTGAAAGCTCTTTTTTGTATAGTACTGCCACCCCATCCGTCAGCACAGGAAAGGCAGTTTACACACCAGATGGCATGTCAATGGAAAAAAAACTGATACCATATCATTTGGCTTCTGTAGTGCTTGCCTTTTCTGTCACTCCTCTTTCTTTTTTTGTTTTGGGTCTGGCTCTCTGTCTTACCAACTCTAATCAGCACTCTTCCTGGCCCCCACACTCTGTGTGTGTGATGTGCTAATCCTAGAAGGCAGACCTTTACACTTCACAACCATGTTTGTCACCATGATGATCTGATGATACTTGCTCCACCTTTTCTGTAGTTAATACCTTATCACACACTTCTTGAATAATATACTTTCTTCTGGTTGTAGATTGTGACATGCACTGATGGGGGGGGGGGGGGGAGAGAGAGAGAGAGAGAGAGAGAGAGAGAGAGAGAGAGAGAGAGAGAGAGAGAGAGAGAGAGAGAGAGATATATATATATATATATATATAAATATATCTCAGCCAAACATTGTAATAATCCAGGATCAAATCATCACTGAGTATGGCTGCTGATGGCATAACAGGAATCATCATTGGCCAGCATTTCATTTTCGTGAGGGTTTAGACCAATTGTTTGGGGTATGCCTGATGCTCAGCAACTCCAGAGTAAGTGCATCTGGCCATTTAAAAAAAAAGGAGATGCACTCACTTTTGCCATTTTGTTTTTCAATCAACCATTTGTAGAGCGCTGCAAATCACCCGTCAGGGTCTCAAGATGCTGGAGCTGTATGCTGCTGTGTGAAGGAATGATTATTCGAACATCCAGGTCTTTGGAGGTGCAGGGGGAGGTTGTTCCAAGCCTTTGTTGCCAGGTTCGAGAAGAAGTGTTCTCCGCTGTTGGCTCGATGGATCCACGGGGTGATTGTGAGGGAGAGGAAAGCTGATCGGAGGTGGAATTTAAAAATGCCAATCAGTCTTTCAACAACACCTAATGTTTGTGGGTGATAACTATGTTGAAATTTGTGATCAGTGTCCAGTGCATCATAGATCACCTTCATGATATAATTCTTGAAGCGTCCACCCTTATCTCACACTATCATAAAGGCTTTCCATATCTAGGGATCAGCTGCCTGAGCAAAGGTACTGCAAATGTCATTTCCTTGTCGAGTATACTTCAACCCACTTTGAAAACATGCACACTGCTACTAAGATGTACCTTAGATGATTACATGTTACCACAACATCAACCAGTAATCAGTCAAAATGACCACATTCCTTTGGCAGATAGTTGATAAATACACATTGCAACATTATTTTGCTGACATACTGTGCACATCTAACAATGGCTTTCTGCACTATTCCTGAAGTGGGGTTGATCCAATAAAGATTCAATGTATTGATCACCCCATCTCTTCCCAAATATGTAGGGCCATAAAATAACCTAACCTCTGTGGTAAAAGTGAATTTGGCAAGACAAATCTTTTATCGTTACTTTTCCATAAACCATCTTGACTTTGTTTAAATCCTGCATTTTTCCATTCTTTATTTTCTTCATCTCACATACTGTCTTGTACTTCCACAAGCTAGAACAGGTGCCTGGTGATTATCAGCCTGCATTGGTAGTGCAGTACCCAGTGCTGCGTAGTAACAGACAACTGCATCTGCCTTTAATGACATCATCACTCCTACATTAATGTACTGAACATTTCACAGCTGAAATTTGAGATAGCAATCTCAAAGAATAAGATAAATCAGAAATCCTTGGGTCATTTCGAATTAGTGTCCCACTGGAAGTAATAAAGCCACACTGTTACCAAAACTACACAGTACTGACCACAGCTGTAAATTCTAACACTTTGTGCATGGGCAGTACAGCAGGCTCTAGTAAGAGCAATCAGCTTGGCAGCCTGTGCAGGAAACACATTGCACACATATGATGCTTCAGCAATGTTTGTTACTGTGCAAACGGCATATGCTGCAGACATTTCCTTCACTGTCTGTTTAATAAGAGCCATCGGAAAGTAGAATCAATCAGCTGAATTCAATGGCATAGCTTGCAAAGACAGATTCCTCACCCCTCTCCAGTGGTCTGACCAAATGACATACTCATGACTGTTTTAGACCCACAAACATCCCTATCGGCACCAATTACGTTATTGGGCTCTTTTTTCTGTTTTCAGGGCACAAAACACTGGAGCTGTGGCCCTATCCCGAGGAATCACTAGAGCTTGCATACGTGATGTTTCATAAGGAATATGTCTAAAGATGTATGTATTATGTGGGAAGACCTCTGAGTAGAGGCTTTGAAAGAACCGTGGGGTATCTAACTCCTACCAAATAAAATGCATGCAGGCTTCAAAAAGTAGCCCCAACTACATCTGTTTTTATGGGTTAGATGTCAAGCGATCAAATGGTGATTGTGCATAGTTTTAAATATGTACTAGGGAAAAAGGAGCGCAAAGAGACACCATTTGGATTAATAGTGTGCTATAGAAAAAAAAATACCAAATAAATACCCTTCCATATGAAAAGAACTGTCATTACCTATATTGATGCTACTCTTAATTTCATCTGATGGAATTAGAAACCAAGAATGAGCCAGTTAAACACCCACACGGAAGGAGGTGGACTAAGTGTGTCTTACGTAGGTAAAAGTAGGGTCACCCAAATCACAGTTACAACACTTAAATATACCTTCTGCAGAAACTACTTCCTTGGAACATGTAAAATGTGGTATTCCAAAATTCGAACAAAGTATAGATGCCTTATGTGGCAACTGGCCATCAAGTCAAGCAACAGACAAACGAGTAGTGACATGCATGCTCGAAACTAGGAAGCAGATCTTTAAACATCTACTCATTGATCTGTGGCTCTATATATCAGTCCCCTTATAGATTAACTGTGGTCAAACTGTTGGCTGCCATACCATCTCACGGACTAAATGTAAATCTGCTGGCAATAACAAAATAGATTTTTCACCCTAGCAGCAAGCTACTATCTTACCCAGACAAAACATTGGAGATATTGCCAATTAGCACATAGTATTAGTCCTAGAATAGGTTAAAAACTGACAACTGTTCAAGCCCCTCCTATTGAAAATCTATGAAGTCTCAAAGGAATTAAGACGGGTCTCTGGCCAACTCATAGACAACATATATTGTACCTCTACCCTGCTGCTATCCAGGCTCTTCTGGCAAGATAAACTACACCCAGAAGACTGGAAAAGGTTGTTGGCTATGCACAATAAATATCTCCAAGAATCCAGACTCCGATGTTCCTATTTCTGGATGTTACACATTGGAATTTGTCACCCTTCCCCCCCCACACACAAAGCTAGACTTCTTCGTTACTCTGAATGTCGGAGATGCAAACGAAGAGGCATGTGATTTGTCCCATAGTCTGAGATACCACAAATATTAGTGACTTCTGGGCAGAAGGCTGGACGACCTAATCCTCTACCAATGTTCTAATGATAATCTCGTAGAACAAACTAGCAATTGTCCACGATGTGTCAAACTGCACAGTACTTACCAACCACAGACATATATGACATATGGATTTCAACATCACTAGCTAGTGCAAAAACTTATATCCTTCGGCACTGGAGAAAACTCACAGTACCTCCCTTAGAGGAATGGCTGATCAAACTTCACTGAGTAGCAGACTGAACAAATTAAACTGGATGTCCTTTATCAAACTCAACCATTTCTGAGTCCACAATAACCGAGGAACGTTAAGGGGCTGAAAGCTCCTCGCAGCAATGGAACAATCATTTCACTCTTCTCTTTGTCACACACTATGTGCGAAGACCCAAGCAGGGAACACATATTTATGCATGGGGAGCGCATGTGATATGTGAAGACTATAGACAACTCCACTTACATATTGGAACCACAAGAAGAATCTAACTATTGTGTAGTTTGGACTACATTGAAAATATAATTTGAAATCCTTAGCATAGTATCTAACAAGAAGGGCAGGGGTGATGATTTGCATACTTGCTCTTTGACGAATGAATCACTTCAACTCTTTTAATATGTACTACCCCAGATCCCCCTCACCCCTTTTGAACATGTGGTGGGGTAGGGTTTGGTCTTTTTGCGCTATGGAAGATTTGACTGACGTCATCCGACATTGAATAGCTATAATCAATATCATATGGCACCCCTTCACTACACACATAGTGCGCAGGAGGGCTCCACATGACAGGCCCACTGTGAGTATCCGGTATGCACATCATGTCCTCCTCTGACCCCCAAAGGGGGATCATCAGGAACAGAACTCCCATCTAGATGGCAGGCTTTTTTCCTTTGCTTTTCCCCTTTTCTTATTTTCCTTCTCTTGGGTTGTTGTAGTGGATGTGGGGGACTTTTTTTTTTTTTTATTCAATGTACTAATTGGGCGGGGTTGTGTTTCAGTTGTCTTATTCATTGAAACCATAGGTGCAGGAACTGCGCCTGCAGTGGCAGCTGGCGACTGTAAAAAGGGGCATGCGGGGAGGAACAACAAACAATAAATAAATATTTTAAAGTACCTGACGCGCTGCCTCCACTGTGCCACTCTTCAATCCTCATAACATTAGGCACAGGCTCCCAGCCTGCCCTGCTGCCAATCCTAACGCTGCTTTCATTCTTCTGGCCGCATGAAAGCAGCATTAGGATTGGCCAGAGCGCCCTGGCTTAGAGCTTCGACGTAGAGTGGGAGCCTCTGTCTGCTGTCTCCAGCACGGCAACACAGTGCCGGATTGGAGAGAGCCCAGTGCACCAAGACGGCCGGCCAAATATACATGCACACTGAGGGGAGTACTCTACACTCTCCCTCCGTCCCTGTCAACACTCTTGGCTCCGCCCCCTGAAAAATAAAAACGATAATAAACATAGTTTATTATTGTTTATATTTTTTGGCTTGCAGCTGCTGGCGGGGGGCATCGCTCCTCTGACATAGTAGAGGAGCCACCTCTGTGCGCCTCCCATTTTTTACTCTCCACATTGTGTCATATGGAATTTTACTGTCACATTCTTTTCTTTCTTGAAAATGCAAAATAAAATTGTTTAAAAAAAATAATAATAATCGCCGCAACTCTTTCAGATTAGTCTTGTTTATCCACACCTAATGTTTTCTTTCTCTCTCTTCTTTAAATAATTTTTTCTTATTGTTCCTTTTACTTTTCTTCTTTGCTTCTATTCTCCCCCCGCGTTTCCTATTTTAGTACTCCCCGTTACTCAAATAAGACTGTGATTTGATTTGCGAATTGTTCATATATAATGTTGATGGATACTAATGCAACGTGCCTATATAGTACTGTTTAGAAACTAAACGTTTATTGTTGAAAACAAGAAGAAACGTAATTGAAACTTTGTTTGCTCAATGCTGTCTCTGTTTTTCCCCTTGCAGGCCAGTCCAACAAGATTGCCAAGGATGCAGTCAATAGATGGACAGGTATGGCAGCTGCTTCTAAGCATGTACATGCAGTTAGGCACAGCATTAAACACCGCCTTTATATACTTTGCTTTTAGTGCCATCAACCCTGTGGCGCTCTGAATACGCTAAATGTAAATTGTTGTATTTGAAGCATCCATATATCAAGTAATTGGAATATGATTTAGCCTCTTCAAATCTTAAGTGTAAAGTTTTTGTTGCGTTTGAAAGTTAAAGTACTCTTTGCTATCCCAGATGTAGGTTTTTAAGAAAAACCCCTTTAAAAAAAAAAAAAAAGGAAATATATAAACGCAAAGCAAGTGGGTCTTTCTTTCTTGATATGCCTCGGATAGATTATCATGTCACAAGGATGGCAACGGAGTTAATGTATGAAATGTACGTTATTTAATATTTTAATGTATAGCCTTATTGAAATTCTCCATTAATTGTGCTGGAAGAAATTCTTGCAACTGTATTTCATGGCGCCCAAGTGCGTGAAGGAGTGTCAAAGTCAGCCACTGTGATTGGTGCAATCTGTATGTCAAAATCTATGTCTGAAGTACAGCCCTGAGCAGAAAACCACGTAAGATATTCACATGTTCCAATTCTTTGCATGAAATATGGTACAATCGAGAATTATCATGTCTAATTTCGAACTGCTCCAAGTGTTGCACATATTTATATCAAGTCGTATTCCTTAAAACTTGAGTGCCTCCATGCATAATAATTTGGTTACCAATGAAGCTCAATCTGCTGTGCTGTCACAGCCTTTGACAGACTCTTTGGCAAGTTCTCATTTTTTTTAGTTACATTTATTAGGTGAATATAAATGTTTCTGGAGTTGTTTATATTCTGGGTACCGTAAAGCCCCTGCACAGCACAGCCATCAGTGGACGCTGCCTCTTCTGAACCTGTTGTTGAATCAAGAACCACCGGTGCTGCATATCCTTTGCTCTGGTGTTGGGCTGGAGCTGTTGTACCTCCCAGCAATATTAATCCATGTTATTGGTAGTACAAATGGACGGGGACAAACTATGGCTATCTCCGTCCTTTTTTTAAACACTGGGAGATACTGGCCTCTTGTACTTTTTATTACAGTGAGCCCTTCGCTCACCAGCTCTGTTGCATTCTCTTATGTAGTGAACCACAGCACTGCGAGAGAGGCTCGGTCACAGAAGAGGCCCAGACACAGAAGAGGAAGAGGTGTCCAGAGTTGGACAGGCTTGTCAGGCTGTAACTGCAATGGAGAACAGCCACAGAAAGAGCCAAGTTCTGCTGTCCATTGCAACACAAGCAAATATACTGGAACAAACCAGGTCCCTTAACATGCACTTAGGGAGAAAGTGTACTTCACTTAGTGCAACTAGTCCGTAGCAAAGTACCCAGAAATAGGTGTGAAACTGCATCCCTGTACTTGGTGTCCAGACAGAGCGGGAGATGCAAACTGATGGTGCAGCAGAATCGCTGAAGGAGCTTGAAGTTTAGTCCCTGAAGAGCCCTCTGCTCTCACATGCTTGTTACCCTTTGATCCAGCTGAAACAAGGCATCAACCTCCCCCCGACCCAGTAGAACTTGGATAACAGGAGATCAGAAAGCTGAAAGGTTTGTGAAAAGGAATGTGGTTGAGGTTCTGTTATATAAATTGCTGATCACAAAGGAAGCCAGTTTCAATGCGCATTGAAAAACAGAAGAAGGGAACTGAGTAGGCATCTGACCTATAGAGGGGGAATAAAGGGCATGGCTATGTGAGGCATGTTACCTATCAGATTTCACTTTGATCAAACAGCTGTAAAAGCAGAATCCAATCCTACCAGTGCGTGGCATGGTAAAGACATGATGAGAATGCAAATGAGTGAAATGTTACTATAAAGAAGTTGAAAATCCAAAATTCCTTTGGAAACTGAATTTCAAAAATTCCAGAAAGCTGAAGCAAAAGATCCAAATGTCCTGATAATCTTTAAGGTGGTTGAAACTTTAAAAATGGCAGATAGATTTGTATGGTATTTAGTAATATCGTCAGGGTGCTAAAGATTCTTGTTTCAATGATTTGATGATTCTTTAAAAAGTGTAACCATGTATTAAAAATGTTCTGGGCGCTTGTTAATCCATGAAACAGCCACTAATAGAGGGGAAAAAGTGAGTGAGTGAAGCAAAGAAAGTGAATGGTAGAACTACTGAGCTTGTATCCAAGAGTTGGGAGCGTCTTTGGCTTGGAAATTTGGGGTGAGAGTTTAGAGCGCAATCGGGTGTGAATGTAATGGGGAGTTTATAAGCGCAGAAGGCAGGAATGGACCTTTGGTTTGTTGTACTTTTCTCTGCACAGTTGTTTCTGACTTAGGTGTGGTATTTACAATTTCTACACTGAGCATTTTTGGTAAGATCAAAAATCTAGAAAATAGATTTCCTCTGAAGATGGTGGCTGCATTGAAGGTTGGAACCTAACCTTATGTTAGTCTCCTGATCTTGCAATCCTCCTGCTCTGCCAAAACATGGATTGTCATAGCTTTATCTCCCATGGCTGTTCTGGAGATCTGAAGGCTATGGAGAGACAAGCCGATCTAATCAGTACTCCCGGCCATTCCCTGGAGTTGCAGTGTGCAAGATGGCTCAGAAGGGCATGGAGTTGGTAGAGGCTTGGGTTGCACTTGCTGCTTTGCAGTCATGGATAAAAGTGGACAGAGGCCAGTTAGCTTTGTGGTGGATGTACTGTGTAGCCTGAGTAGCCTTGATGGAATGCAAAAGTGTCACTGAAGAGTAGGAGGAGCACTGCCCGCAAACAGCTGGTGAACCTGCAAGCTTGTATTCATGTAGGGGCCCAACCAACATTATTGGAGGCACCAAGCTCCCCAAGAATTCCCTACATAAACAGGTGCAATCACTGATTTTTCTTACAATACCAGGTCAGTAGGCATCTGTCTTGCCAATAGTTGGGAAGCCTTTTTGACAACGCTAAGAGAAATATTTATAACTTTAGCAGAAAGAGCTAAAAGGTAAAGGCGACTGGTGGAAGATCATCTGATGAGAGTTTGTTGAACTGGAAACAGCAAACAAAAAGATAGCTCCTAACAAATAATGAGGCAAATTGCTAAACTTAGAGGGTGTAGGAAGCTGGCTCTGTATATACTATATCAAAGTGAAATATAGTGTGCACAGAGTCCAGGGGGTGCCCCAGAGGCTTAACAGAGGCTAAAGTAGATAATACTAATGCTCTCTTTTGTGGTAGCATGGTCGAGCAGTTAGGCTTATCAGAGGGTAGTGCAAAGCATTTGTTGTACACATACAGACAATAGAAGAAGCAAACACTCAATGACTTTACTCTAGACCAATGGTTTAAATGTAGCAAAAATATATTTTCTTAATTTATTTCTAGAACCACAAGATTCAAGTTGCAGGTAAGTACTTCAATAGTTTTGTATTTCACACATATATCAATAGCACTTTGTTTAAAATCAATAAGTTATACAGTTTTTGAAATATTAGCAATTATTCGTTTTAAAAGTTGACCTTGCAATTTTCAGAAACAGTTCCTGGGGGGAAGAAAGGTTAGGTCGATTTGCAGGTTAGTTCAACACTTATGGTTCCAGCCTCTGGGGTTTAGGGAGTCCACAGCTCGGGGTTCAAGTTAACCCCAAACACCCACCACCAGCAACACGAGCCGGCCGGGTGCAGAAATAAAACTTGAGGCAAATTTAACATGGGCTCCTATGGAGACTGGGGGGCACTCTGTTTCACATCTGCAGGCAGGTAATTACCCTCATCTTCGGAGGGCAGGCCTGGGGGTTTAAAGGAGCACGGGGGCACAAGTCGGCACCAAACATACACTCTCAGCGGCACTGGGGCGGCTGGGTGCGTGGTGCAAACAAGGCATCGGGTCTCCAATGATTCTCTATGAGTGCACCCTGGGGGTCACTCAGAGGCTGCAGACGAGGCCCAGGGGGTCAACTCTGGTAAACCACAGCTTGGACAGGAAGGAGGGCCGCCTGCTGAACGTTGCTGCACCGAAGACTGGGTTCTCCAAGGCCTGGGGGCTGTGGGTACAGTGTGTCCTTAGGCAGTGGATATCTTCGTCCGGAGCTTTTGTGGTCAGGGGGGTCCTCGTGATTCCCTCTGCAGGTGTCATCATGGAGGGGTGGAGAGTTCAATCCAGGGTGGGCACTTGCTGAGAATCGCCTGCCGATCCTCTCTAGCTGGTTGGGCCACCTGGACACGGGCCGTGGGCGTCGGGTGCAGAGAGGTCAGGACTCACGCATTCGGACTAAGGCTGGAGTCCTTAGTTGTTGTTTCTTCTTGGACAGGGCCGCTGTCCACGGGACTTCTTGGTCCTTTTGGATGCAGGGGAGTCCTTTGGAGCTTGGCAGAGGTTGCTGGTCCCGCTGGATGTGTCGCTGTTCTTGTGCAGGTTCTTTGAAGTAGGAGACAGGCTGGTAGGGCTGGGGCCAAGTAAGTTGTCATCTTCCTCCTTTTCTGCTGGGGGTTTCAGCTATGCAGTCCTTCTTCTGGTCAGGTCACCAGGAATCTGGTGAGCTGTGTTCAGGGAGGCCCTTAAATTCTGGATTTAGGGGCGTTTCAGGAGTCAGAGGGTAGTAGCCAATGGCTACTGTTCCTTGGGGTGGCTACACCCTCCTTGTGCCCACTCCCTTTGGGGAAAGGGGCACAAATCTACTCCTATTGGTCCCAGTCCTCTAAACCAAGATGGAGGATTCTGCAGGGCGGGGGTCACCTCAACTCATCGGACCAGAATATCTCAACAGACGACTCTCCTTCTACACCCGACCTGGCATCTCCGCTCTTCCGACCTCAACACCCTCCGCATGCTCCGAAAGATCTACAAATGGATACCCATCGAAACCAGAAGAACAGTCACCCAAGCCCTCGTAAGCAGCAAACTGGACTATGGCAATGCCCTCTAAGCAGGAACCACGGCCAAACTCCAGAAGAGGCTGCAATGCATCCAGAACGCCTCTGCACGCCTCATCCTGGACATCCCCTGTCACTGCCACATCACAGACCACCTGAAAAACCTGCACTGGCTCCCAGTCAACAAGAGAATCACCTTCAAACTCCTCTCCCTTGCTCTCAAAGCACTGCACAACACAACACCAGACCATAATACCTCAACAGACGACTCCCCTTCTACACCCCGATCCCGCATCTCCACTCTGCCGTCCTTGCCCTCGGAACCGTTCCACGCGTCCACAGAACTACAACCAGCGGTAGATCATTCTCGCACATCGCCGCCAAAACGTGACACACTCATCCCACCCACCTGCGCCAGACCAAATACCTTACCTTCAGGAAACTTCCCAAGACCTGGCTGTGGGGGCAGTAGCGACCTCTCCTACCTACATTCTCCCCCTCCCCTCCTCAGCGCCTTGAGACCCTCACAGGTGAGTAGTGTGCTTTACAAATCCCTGATTGATTGATTGAGCTCTGGATACCTTAGGGGTGGTCCTGGCTGGGGTGGTCACTCCTCCCTGTTTTCCCTAATTTTCCCACCAGACTTGGCGCCAAAGGTGGGGCTTTGTCCGGGAGGGGGTGGGCCACTGCACTAGCTGAAGTGCCCTGGGGCACTGTAATCCGAGACTTGAGCCTTTGAGGCTCACCACCAGGTGATACAGTTCCAGTAGGGGGGAGGTGTGAAGCACCTCAACCCAGGACAGCTTGTTTCTGACCACAGAGAGCACAAAGGCTCTCACCCCTTGTGGTCAGAAACTTGTCTGAAAGTGGCAGGCTGGCACAAACCGGTCAGTCCTGCAATAGCAGTTTGGCTAACATACAGGGGGCAGCTCTAAGATGCCCTCTGGGTACATTTCTCAGTAAACCCCACACTGGCATCAGTGGGGGTTTATTGTGCTGAGAAGTTTGATATCAAACTTCCCAGTATTCAGTGAAGCCATTATGGAACTGTGGAGTTTGAAATGACAAACTCCCAGTCCATATAATCAATACGGCTACACTGCACTTATAATGTCTAAGAATGGACTTAGACACTGTAGGGGCATATTGCTCATGCAGCTACGCCCTCACCTATGGTATAGTGCACCCCGCCTTAGGGCTGCACGGCCTGCTAGAGGGGTGTTGTACCTATGCCACAGGCAGTGGTTTGTGGGCATGGCACGCTTGGAGGGGTGCAGTGTCGACTTTGCCTTTTTCTCCCCACCAGCACACCCAAGCTGCCAAGGCAGTGTACATGTGCTTGGTGAGGGGTCCCCTAGGGTGGCATAATACATGCTGCAGCCCTTGGGGACCTACCCTGGCCACAGGGCTCTTGGTACCATGGATACCTCTTACAAGGGACTTAGCTGTGTGCCAGGGGTGTGCCAATTGTGGAAACAAAGGTACTGATTTTGGGAAAGAGCACTGGTGCTGGGGCCTGGTTAGCAGATCCCACAGCACACTTTCAGTCAAAGTTGGCATCAACACCAGGCAAAAAGTGTGTGGGGGGGGAATGCCAACAGTGGCACTTTCCTGCACAACCTCCCCCCCTCCCCCCCCCCCCAAACGAAAGAGGATGAGACTAACCTTTCCCAAGAGAGTTTTCATTATCTAAGTGAAAGAACCTGGAACGGTCATCTGCATTGGCATGGGCAGTCCCAGGTCTGTATTCCACTGAAAAGTCCATTCCCTGTAGGGATATGGACCACCTCAAACGTTTAGGGTTCTCACCTTTCATTTGCATTAGCCATCTGAGAGATCTGTGGTCAGTTTGAACAGTTTAGTGAGTACCAAACAAATATGGTCTGATGGCAGTGTACGACAAATAGCATGACAACAGAAGATATTACCATTATCCTAAAGCCTGAGGAAGATGTGTGTAAAGGCAAATCATTCAGTCCATTGTGTATATACACTGACACTAAACGTGTTGTGACAGCTTTGCCAGAGTAATGTCAATTTTAGCTGTGTACGTAGCACAACTTTGTTTAATTGCAACTAGGTTTATTGTATTTTGTAGTATAGTCCGTGCTTGGCACAAATCTGTGTTTGATACTAGACGTGATTTAATTTGTCACGGACCCCTTCATCCTCTGCTGATCCAATTGTGAAGTTGCAGGATTTTTGTTTACAAACTATTGGTTAAATAAATTCCAAAAGCGTTTAGAATAAAATAAATTCAAAGATTGTTTTACTATTTTATGTCTTTCACAATTATTTCTTTTGTTTATTCTCAATAAAGCATCGTCTTTCTCAAAGCTCAAATGCACATAATGCTTAACAAATTTGGCTGTTAACTGAAAAGCAAACAAACTATTTGATTAAAGTCTTGAAGCTTATTTTAAATTTCTCGCACTCGCAATATAAATCCTACTTATCTGTATCCAGAGATTCAGCAACTTCCACATCACTCATGTACTGATCTATTACCCAATGTGTATTTCCTACTTAATGATATTGCTCACTAATTATTAAAAAAATATTGACATAGTGGCATCCCTACGTTGAGGCCCTGAAACTATTCTCCTAGTCAATGAACTGTGACCAGGAGACAAGCCAACAAGCTTACTTATCTTTCATTTATGAGGGCTACCTCCAATTTGGGCTCTCCTTAAAGCCTCCCTACATTTGTGTTTACACTGTCCACTTCTGCTTTTCTCCTTTCAGTTACTTCTGCTTCCGCCTGAGTGAGCGGGAGAATCATTCCTTTTTGTGTTCACTGAATCCCATTGGGTGTGCCCTGATCCATTGAAGAGCATCTCTTCAGGCCCACAGTTTTCACCCAAAACTGACTCACTTCTGACCACCTGCTCAAAACTCCATCCTTCCTTGAAATAGTTGCAGATGCCTTTATGCGAGACTGGGTCCTGTTTAACTCTCCTACAAACCCATGTGGAGCAAACTCAGAGGCACATATCACACACTGTACTGCCTGATGCTGTCTTCCATGGAGCCGAGATTCTTAAGTTGTTTTATAGGTCCATCACTGATCTCCCTCTTACTCACTGTTCAGCCGCATGTCAACATGTTGTGATAATAGATTTGAGAATCCTAGACTCTGAGTATTACCAGTGACCCAAACTGTCATTTAGTGTGGTAGCTGAATGAGAGGTTCCTCTTGTTGATATGGGCTTCTTCCCTGTATGTTGCACCTTTATTACATTTTTTTTTTAAGGTTGGAGATTGGAGGGAGGGTTTTCCAGCATTGGTTCCTCTGGGCTCTAATCTTTCCTTCTTCTTCATTATCTCATGACTATAATCTTGATTCGTCCCATCTCATGCTCTTCTACCATGGATTAGTCTTCACCACAAAGGTCATGTCCAAGCCTCCAAATCTGTTAGATGATCATTACACAGCATAGATGTATGTCCCAGAGTCAGTCTTGGTATAGGGAAAGGTGTGTGGTGTATGCACACTTATCTCTGGTGTGGACTGTTGTGCCTGGGATACAATGATGGGTCTATCAATGAATACATTGATAACCTGTATGAATGGGAAGAGGAGAGCCATGTCAGCATATCAACACTGATAATTGGCTTCTGTTTATAATAGAAATATGAAATGTATTTCATTTTTATTGTTTGATAATCCTATATTCAACTTATCAATTTGTATTAACAGATGATATATTTAGAAACGTATTGCCGGGATCTTATCTTTTTTCTTTCTTTACAGACAATATATTTGCAGTGAAATCGTGGGCCAAGCGAAAGTTTGGATTTGAAGAAAGTAAAATCGACAAAACGTTTGGCATTCCAGAGGACTTTGATTACATAGATTAAAGTGATGATTACTAGGCGCTGTTTAATGTTGGAAGGTGTGCATTCCAAATGTTCTGGAAGGAGACTTCTTGTTCCTCAGTATAAAACTCCAGATCTCATTACATGCTTGTTCTTGACGAGAAAGGACAATCGAAATGACTGGCACTGATTTTACTCTGTGGTTCGGTGATGCTTAGTTTATTTCCAGAAACGCTTCGCACTAATCAGTCAGCCATTTTGAGAAAATTACAGATTGCTAATGTTTTTTTGTTTGTTCGAGTTCGTTTTTCTTGAATTAAAAGACCAAGATCCCAACGCAGCGCTTGGCTGTGACAGTGCATGCCTCTAAATGCGCAGTTGGTATTTCAAGCTCGCAGCGTTGACTGTTACTAATTTCGGGTGCTCTGCCTGTTGGAGAGAGGTACGCCTCGCCCTGTCCTAGTTTTCCTCTGTAATAATTACTGAAAGACCTAAACTTTAAAATGTATAGCGTTGTGCCTTGTCTTTTGTGCAGCATTCAAAATCTGATGTCATGTAAACATATTATAATTTCAGTTCCACCACCATTTTTTGTCGTTAGTTGATTTTGGTAATACATCATTGTCTTAATTTAGTGTAATTTGAATTTTCATCTTCCTTTAATTAATTTAGTGGGCAAGTGTCACACTAGACTACACCAGCACACAAAAAGTATCTGGGTCTATATCGCTTGGCAACTGTTTTCATGCCAGATGTACACAGAACTGTGCATACTCAGATTAGTGGGCCTTAACACAACAATTAGACATTCAAAACCTTTGATTATTTGGTTTTCAAAATGTCTGCCAATTTTTGCAACATGCATTGTATTCACCTGAAATGTACCTATTTTTAGCTTTAGGATAAGTTTATTTGCAGATGGGGCTGAGCCATTTTAGTAGGAGTGTTTCAGATTTGATATCAGCAGTTTGTAGCCAAATTAATCTCTACAGGCTTCCGCGAATGTGCAAACCTTGAGTTGTGTTTTAACTCAAGTACTGCTTCTGGTCTTTGCGGGCAATTCTACGCTTTCCTCACGGCCTAATGTCCTCTACAGTTCATTCACAGCATTGCACTGTTTTGCTGTTAACCATTTAATACTAATTATCCTAAGGAGTGGCACCAGTTACATCTGTGGTACTAAGTGAACACACATTTTATCCAAGATATTAGTTAAGTTGAGAAGCCACGCAAACTGTATCAGTTGGGGCTGAGTGGCTCAGAGATTATTGAAATATGTAATCTGTGACTCGGAGAGGGAGTTGGTATATTGAGTCTCAAAGATTGTTTAAATACGTAATCCGTGACCTACACAACTGTGATTTGCAGTTCTTGGTCAAAACAAATTGGAGGAAATTCTACTTTTTGGTACAGCTGATAAGTGAAGGAGAAGGTACCTAATGAAATGTAACCCTGTATCTTTACTCCCCTTTTTAAATGAATGCAATTTGAAAAACATGAGAATTATAATTATATTATTTTTACAAGATCTGTACAACAGGAAACAGCCCAATTTTAGATGAAGATCCACATGCTATTGATCTAAAAAACTTGTAAGTGCTTATCCCTAAGTATAGTGTTATCCCCACTGCATAGTGTGTGTGCAATGAAGGATGAGCCAACAATGGGAGGAATAAAGTTAAAAAAAAAAAAAAAGTAGAATGCATTAGTATCTATGTGCTTATAAGGTGCCCAGGTTTGAATTTTTAACAATTGTTACCAATTTCTGTGGTGTAGCTAAATTGATATATTACATTAATATCTAGTGAATTACATTGTTAAACGAATCTAAAGGCTTGGTAGACTTTTATATACTACAAACAGGTTTATTTAATTTTATGGGCTGTTTTGGGGTAATAGAAGTGCAATAAATATCAAGTGGGTAACAGTATATAGCTTCGTCTGGAAGATTAACTTGTGCTTGATTTGTTAAGGCTTTGGAGCATGCACTGAAGTGTTTAGAGGTTTAAACTTGATTGTAATGTGTATTTTAATACGTTAATAAATGCAGATCTTAAAGATCTGTGATAAGCTGTCAGGCTGTTTTGAAGAAAAAAAATAGAAACCATCCAGACAGAATTTGTCAACATCACTTATCACTATCATTACACCAACTGGGAATTTCTGGGTTGGACAGTTTCCAAGGTAAATAGCTTGTTAGCTGATTTTTTTTATCCATTACTTTGGAACAATCCGAACAAGCAGTGCTGGACTGACTGTTGGGATCACCAGATGACCCTTGCCCCCTGGAATCTTGGTCGAAGCATGACAGTCTGTTAAACCGATTAACAATTCTCTGCTTACCTGCTCACTGAATTCGGCCCATTACACAGATTCTGAAGCAGGCTACGGTCAAAAACTCCGTTTAGATTCTGTCTAATTGTAAACTTATCTCATTGCTCCCAGCTTAATGTTGGAGAAGCTGGTCAATACTCAATTGTGGGAGTACTTAGAACTCTTTATTTCATCCACCCATCTCAATCAGGATTCAGATCACTACACAGTACTACAACTGTCCTATTTGAAGCGTCTTAATCCATTAAAATGACCTTGAGTGAAGGTCAGACCACCGTCCTAATATTCTTGGACTTGTTGGTGGCGCTCAACATGGTATGACATTCCCTCTTGCTACAGCGTTTTGCTAATATTGGAATCTACCTCATAATATTGAGATAGTTCTAGTCATTTCTCCGCAGCAGGAAGCGACAGCAAGAATCTCTTCTTTCAGTTTAGGATATAATACTCTCAAATATGGGCCAGTCTTTTAAGTCCCAGTCTGTTTGTACATGGCACCTTTAGCCTCACTAATAGAATATTTTGGGATCACAGTTATCTCCTATGGTGACAATACCCACCTGATCCTGTCTTTAGACAAAGACTCCGTGGCTACAGAACAGAATTTTAAAACATGCTTTGTTCTAGTTATAAAATGGATGGTCCTTAGCCACTTAAAATGTAATACAGGCAAAACGGAGATTCTAACCAATATGTTACAACTAATGCAAAATGCAGCTGCAAGATTGGTCCTTAAACTTTCACGTCAGACTTCTCTGTCAGGCTGTGTGTGCATTCATGAAAAAACAAAAACTGAGAAACCACATTGGAGGAAATTTAAATGATGGGAAACCAGTTTTGAGGAAAGAATTTTAAGGAGACACTAATAAATCGAAAATTAAAGGAAACATTCTAAAGGAAAGACAATTTTAGGGAAGCATCCAAAATCGCACATTGGGTGAAGATTGGGGGTAGTGAGGGTTTTTGGGCTCAAGGATGGGTGATGTTTAGGTACAATTAGTTTTTTTAGGGTTCAGGGATGGGTGAAGTTCAGGGGTGGTGAGGGGTTTTTAGGGATTAGGCATGGGTGGAGTTCAGGATGGTGAGGGGGTTTTAGGATTCACAGATAAGTGAGGTTTGGAGATGAAGAGGGTTTTTTAGCGTTCAGGGATGGGTGACATGTATGTGTGTTGAGGTTTTTAGGGATTAGGTATGGGTGGACTTTAGGGCTGGTGAGTAGTTATAAGGTTCAGTGGTGTGTAGAGTTGAGGGGTGATGAAGGAGTTTTTGTATTCCTGAATGGGTGGTGTGGGTTTTTAAGGGTTCAGGGCTTGGTGGAGTTTATATGTAGAAATGGATTTTAAGGTTGACGGATGGAGGGTTGAGGGGATGCAAGGGGTTTTAGGGGCCATGATTAGGTGGCCTTCATGGGTGGTGAGTGTTTTTCAGGGTACAGGGATATGTGTATTTTAGGGGTGTTGGAGGGCTTTAAGGGATCCGGGATTGGTGGGGTTTAGACATAGAAACAGGTTTTTAGGGTTAGGAATGGGTTTAGCTTAGGGGAACAAGGGGGTTTTAAGTTGAGATGGGTAATGTTTAGGAGCAGAAGGGGTTCACGGATGGGTGGAATTTAGGGGGCAGAGATAGATGAAGTTAATTGTTTTTTTAGGACTCTTTTTTTTTTTTTTTTTTTTTTTTAAATTAAACAGTTGCTCAGTATGCAGCAGATACAATTAATTGATCAATTATACATTATACACAGGAAAAAGAGCAGACCAAATTACATACTTAAAAGCAATAGATGTAATGTGCAGAAGCTTTTAAATGTGCACAAGTTTTAGTGCACCCCACTCCCAAAAGGTGGAATTGAAGCAATGACACAGGTCCATCCCTTATTCCCATGTTACTCTGCTTTTGTTTAATAGCCTCTATAACTACGCCAATAACCCCATAAATTATTCCATTTATTAGGGCAGCCCCTGCTTTGGTAGACAACTTGCTCCGCCCGTTGGCAGCAGTCCATATCAGTTTAACAGTCTTCAGTACTGGGAGGCATTCCTACCCCACAGTTAGGGGCTAAGTTGTGTTTGGCTACCCCTGCATCCACCACCCAGATGGATGGAGTTTGGAAGTGATGAGGGTCTTTTTATTTTTATTTTTAGGATTCAGGGACAGGTGGAGTTTATGGTTAGAAAGGGTTTTTGGGGTTCAGTCGAGTTTGTGGGTCAGGAATCGGTGTAGTTTGTGTGTGGTATGCATTTTAGGAGTGGTGAGGGGTTCAGTGAATTAAAAGCATCCAAAGTAACTGTTTGACAGTGTAAAAGATATAAATAAAAAATAATGTCCTCTGAAGTAAAGGATTGGAATAAATACTTTCAACAAAAATGTTTCTGAAAGCCTGCAGCCTGCATTTACACATTAAACCGGCAGACATTTAATTTACACATTAAAAATAAGTTTGCAGAAGCCAGTGTGGGGGGGTGGAAATGACGTCCTATAAATTGGTTTCTGTGAAATGGTAAATGCCATTCACCCTGACAGTTTCCACTAAATCGATTAGATTAAATGGTTTCTCAGTAATGGTATTCAATTAATTTGTTTTTCTGTGAAGTCACATACAACTGTCTGAAACAACTGCACGAGTTACCAATTCATAAGCACATTTGGTTTAAAGCTCTTGTCTTGGTACACAGAGCTTTCTTTGAGACAGGACCAAAATATCTCAATAACAGAATTGGTCACCACTCAAAATCTGAAATATTGAGCTCTTTGAACTCCAACTTCCCAGCATTTCAAAATTTAGATTGGCTAAGAGAGGGCAGCTCATTCTTTGTGCTCTCAGCAAGAGCTTGGAATAAACTGCCTCAGACCCTCTGATTCATAAAAAAATTGCAAGATTCTAAGTAACAATTAAAATGTGTCAGTTAACACTATACTGTGTTGTCATCTAAATTGCCGCTTCACACTGTTGTGTCACCACAAGCAGAGTATGTTGTTCTCAGGCTAGCATCAGGATGCCCATCGGGGCAACAGCAGAGCTTTATAAAAAACAACTCATTCATTCAATATGCTGAGCTGTCGCAATATTAATTTTCTTACTAGTTTAAGGGTGCTCTTTTGGAGATGTGACCAGGCAGGAAAGGCCCTGCGGCAAACTCCACACCACATACAACCAAAGGCCTTGTGCAATGTGGAATTGTCTGCCTATGAGTGGCTTCCTGCAGGGAGTTGGACGCTGCCGCCAACTCCACCCCGTGTGTGATGAAAGACCATGCGCAGCATAGGGTTGGCTGCCTCTGGATGGCTTGGCCACAGGCCAAGCCCTGTGGCCAACCCCCTGCTGTGCACGGCCAAAGGCCATGAGCAGCATGGTTTGGCTGCGTGTGGTAGGTTTGATGCAGGGTTGGCTTTATGTATGGTAATAAAATATTACATTACGTTAAAAAAGAAAACCTGGAAATTCACTGAAAAAAAAACAAAGGTTAGCATAATGTGCAGCCTTCATACCGTGGTGACAACTTTACAGATATCCCATCTTTTGAAGCAAAAGAAACACATGTACATAGGTTAGTACCTGGTACACACAATCTTCTAGGTTATGTAGAATTTGTCATGCTAGAGCGATTCTGTCTAATAACTCAAGAATGCTTATAATACTTAATATCTACTATTTAGTATCGTTGCCCGGTTGGAAAAAATTTCTGCAGAGTCAAAATACTTGTGTGGAACATACTGGACACAAGTCGTCAACTGTCATCTTCAAACTGAGTTACTCTTCAATACGAAAATGTATAACTTGTTAAGTAAGTAACATTTTTATAGAGCACACAAATGCTGAGGTGTCTTAAACTCTAACAATACCTCTACACACTTATGATACATTAGAAGCACATGCGTTTTGTAAAAACCTACACCCATTAGCTGGACACAGGCTGTACTAAATTAAGTACAGAAGTAACAGGGTAGCTACCCTATACTATGTAAACTATAAAGCAAACTAACACACTCATCTGCATCATTTCCCAGGAAAACTGTATCAAGAGAGGAGAGAATTAAAGGCATTGGTGATAAAGGATCTTCACAGATCTGCCACTGCCCAGCACAAAACAGGGAGTTTGCTTACGTCTTGGAGGCCTTCCACTGAACAATATTATTTGTCCCTTCATTCAAGCTAGGTGTAATACACAATTTATGCAGAAGAGCTGAATATCTGCCTCTAGAAAGTAACAATGTGGTACGAGTAAAAGGAAGAATTCTGTTTACCTCTTTGGTTACCAGAGTGTCTCATTTGTGTGTGTTGGTGAGTCAGGTTTGTGCAGTCGTGCATTGCGTTCAATCTTTGGCCAATTCAGATTGCAATCATATATCTTACTGAGCATGACACCACCTACCTTCTAATTAATGTCACCAAGAAAGCTTCAGCTAAGATGGGTGAAATGGAAGAAACTGATTTTTATATCTTTGCTAAAAGTGTATAGTTAAAATATTGTGATTGAACAAAAACTGCACTTTGAGTGTTATGCCTGGGATCTGAGGACTACAGCATTTGTGAATATTTGTAGACATTAGTGAGCAACAACCGACTGGGCTGAACAACTATGAGGCATGTTTAAAAACTGAACTTACACTGAGATATGACAATCCGTACATCTTTTAGAAAGGTACCACCAATGAGGGCACAGCTTGCAGAGGAGAATGTAGAGAACTGTCTTATGCAATTGATGAAATTAGTTTTGATATGCAAATCTGAGTATCAGTCTGTCAAAGGCAACATTTTTGTGCAGCATGAATAAGGTCACAGAAGAATTCCAACTGAAAGAGAACCTGAAACCAGATGAATTAATTAGTGTGGTTGAATGCATAAACTACACATTTAGGTTATTAACTCAAACACTGGGTGGGTCCTAGAATTTGTGATGTTTGGAACTAGCCGAGTTATGGTTGATTACTCCTTGTAATGCAACAGATAAGCAAATTGTGCCTATCATAAGTAAAGAACTGCTTAACACACTTTTAGGTTTGGCTAGAACCATCTTCAGCTTTAAGAATGCCTCGTTTTTTTAAGCAAACACGTGTGTGTGTGTGTGTGTGTGTGTGTGTGTGTGTGTGTGTGTGTGTGTGTGTGTGTGTGTGTGTGTGTGTGTGTGTGTAGGTGTGTGTGTAGGTGTAGGTGTAGGTGTGTGTGTAGGTGTAGTCACATTAGAAGTAGACGATTTCCCTTGAAGACCAGCAGTGTGCAACGTCAACTCTGTTCCCAGAATGCCTTGATTTCAGGTGATCACTAATATGCTAACAAACTCCTGGCCCTTCATGAAGACCGCAGGGAGTTGCCTAGGTCTAACTGTAGGGTTATGAACCCCCAGAAGACCTCCACTTTGAGACAGTTATGCCTCCCATGAAAGGTGGTCTGCATAGAACACTTAAAGGCAAAACCAGGAGCCATGGAAACCCTTGTTAATTTTAATACAAGAAAAATGAGTATCGGCTTTGAATTCCTGAAACCTGAAGAAAAAAAAATATATATATATATATATATAGTTTGAGCACACAAAGATGAATAAAAATAAAAGAAAAACATCTAGAATGGAAACAAAAAAAACATTGGTAGAGTAAATTATTGACATACCAGCCCTGACCTTGAAGAGAACTTCTCTTTAGCAGATGCATAGATGTCATCAGTTAAAATGCTATCACTCAGTGCAAGGGAGCAAATTGCTGATTTGGACTGACCCACTGCCCCAGGCTTTATGGTGGTTAGAAGCAATATGTGAATGATAGTTGAACAGACAAATCAAGGAGACCTTAATAAAGCTCCTAGATGCATTTATGTATGTATGCATTTTTTATTTATGAATATCTTTGAATTATTTTTGACAACATGAGGCTGTTGATACAGCTAAAACTATCAATAGGTCAGACCTGAAAAGTATGGCAACTGTTCAAATATACAAGGTATACAGCACACCTCATATCAGCCAATATTGGCTGGGTTCTTGCGACTGCCCAAACCCCCTTACCTTCTTGTGTGGTTCCCATGATCACCCATGGGCTGAGTCACTATAGCTAAAATGCTGCTACCTCTGCTACTTTTTTATCATTTTGTTTACTTGCCAATGCTGTTTCCAATATTTTCGTAAATAACTTAATACTCTACTTACCCAACTGGTATGGGGTCAAGGGCAGACATTGAATATCCCTTCCCAAATTAATGAGACCTTTAGAGACTGGGGGACTTGGGTCTTTGAACTATGAAGCCCATTATCTGCTATTCCAATTAAAATAGCCATATAAGATGGAGATTTTTGAGTATTTAATGCTTTGACCCGCACTGAAACCTTTGTCGCTAAACAAGGCAGTTTTAAGTGATGTCCCTCTCCCTCCACAGTGCCCACCGAGCAGTGCACGTAGCCCAACAGTGCTGCTAGTGGCAGGGGCCTGGGTCCTGTGAGTAGTACGCCCCAGAGATACCTCTTTAGCTTCTCCTGGCATTTAGGCTGGCTGTTAGAACACGAAACCGCCAAGCATGGACAGAGGCTGGTGTACATGTGGTAGGAGATTTATTCAGACATGGTACACTGCACAGATATGAAACCATTGTGGGACATGAGAGCCGGTCAGTATTTGGCGCATGGTGCTCCGTAGAAGGCAGTTAAGAAAACATGACGGAAGGGGGATGTTGAGCTACTCACGAGCACTGTACTTCAGAGGATGTTAACACATGGGACCTGTAGAAGTGTAATAACTTGCCTTTATGTGGCGCTCTTCACATCATTACATGTGGAGCTGGCAGTCATATGGGCACAATGGGAGGCACCCCTGGGGATAGTACTCCTGAGTAAAGAATGGGATAAAATATTACTGTTCACCAAAACAGTTTCTCAAAATCTTTCATTTGAAAAACACGCAGCTGAAAATAGCACAGGTTTATCCGGGTTCTGCAGTTAGCTGGCGAAGATATCGGGCACAAGGAGCAGACTTTATTGTTAAGGAATGGGCTTACCGCTGATTGTGCAATATTGGACACAAATAATGGAAGTTTTGGCAGAGGTGTACCGACATAATATAGTGGTATATTATACTACTAGTTGTACGAGCAAAGACAGATGAGAGGCCACCGGAAGCTTTACAGAACAGTAAATATTATGGACCAGGTGACACAGCAAGTGGATGATATCGTTCGACCCCTGGCTTGTATATATGGCACACTTGATAAAAATCAAATAATAAATTGCTATGTTTTAGTCGTTCCTCAACTGAAAGAATTCAACGAGTTTCTATATGTAACCACTAAGCATTGGCCAGTGTGCCCATTATGGTAGTTTCTCTAAATTATCAAGGTTATTCAACATCAGTGGTGGCTCATAATCTTTGAAAGGGGTGGTTGTAGAGAGTTCTAGAACAGATCTTGAAAAGATGGGGGCAAATTGAACATTTTACATACAATGTTTATCACTGGTTCTGCGGGGACACTTATGGACTATTCCAGTCCCCTCCGGGTGTAATTCAGGTTCACCCACCTCTAGAAAGATTTTCAAAAGTGGTGCATTTTAAGAACAGTTTTTCAATAAATAGGTCTAAAAAGGCAGAGATGATTCAGGCAGATAATATGACGTGGCCTACACTTCATAGCCTCTATAAACTTCTACATTTTGCTTCCATTGATTTTTCTATCCTGTTTTTCCAAGTAGAATCTTAATCATATGTTGTGACTGGCAATCTTATTTGAGCAAACAGGGTGGAAAAAATTACATAAATCTCGCTATGATAAAAACATGAATTCAGCCCGTATACAAACTCCAGCAGTACATGCTCAGACCTAGACAGATTTTAGTCTCTTACAATAGCGCTATCACGGATTTACAAGTTCCTACAGCAGACCTAGTTCATCAATCTTAGACAGCAAGTGATTATCACTCAATTATACTCTTTCACAAGGTATCTGGCAATTTAATCAACTTGTCTCCAAATATGTTGCCTTTGAATACAAGCTTTTTATTATGGAAATTAAACTCAGTTCCCCCAAACAAAAGCTCCTCCTTTTCATGCAAAAACTAAGTGTTTCTCCGGAAATACTCTTTTTTCATGTGAGCAAATATCGATGTGCCATTCTCATCAAGTGCTTGCGTGACCATACATCACTGTCATGCTATGAATGCCCACAATATGCCATAAATTTCCAACATTAGGCCAGGGCCAGCATTATACCAGTGGTGAGCAATGGCGGATGCCATCATGCAAGATACCCACAATATGCTGGGAATTATCACCAGGTTAGGGCATTTAGCATTACACCAAGGGTTGGCATATTTGTGCCACTGATGCCCAAAGTATACTAAGATTATTCCCATGATGTGAAGGCCAGGATTATACAAATGGTGGGCACCATCATGCAGCTGATGTCCACAACATACCAGGAATTATCAATTTTATTTGATGACCAGGCTGTTTCACTTAGAGGGGGGACGAGGAAACACAAATAATAAGAAATAAGAAAAATTTACCGTTCTGATGACGATGTCTGCCACCTCGTTCCTCTGCTCTCCTGGTGTCCCAGCTGTCCCTGGGACACCCACACAGGATCCCCACGTAATCCTGACGCAGCTCCAGGATTGGTCTGAGAGGTTTGGTCTGCCACTCAGACAGTGCACTGGGGTTTGTGCAGTTTCTCCAAACCAGCTGTGCCAAACTGACATGCGCACTTAGTGCACTCCACTCCTCCTCCTATGATGGCCCAGCCCATCCCTTCCTGCACATGCCTGCTCAGCCAGCAGCTGAAAAATAAAACAATAATGAAATATTGTTTTATTTATCAGCTGCTGGCTCTTAGCCAGTGGAGTAATGCTCCTCCGCCATTGCAGCAGAGCTGCCCCTGGTTTTAATAGTTCTCTGTGCATCTTATGTTATTAGGGTTCTCTACGTGTATCTTAAAGCCAGTTCGGAATAGAAAGTGTGCTCTGTCCACAAACGGTGAAGCTATCTTAAAGCTTGTTTGCACATTGCAGTAATTATACCAGTAGATGCTCTCAATATCTGGACAGAAACAGGATCATGTAAATTATATTGAAGTCATGGAGTATTATTCTGAATTATTTCATCTTCTCATACCAGATTTCTAATGATGATGTAACTTTTCTAAGTTAAGTAATGATGAAAGCCATTTTTTACATCTTATCTTCATATGGGAAAGCCCTGCCTAACAAGCTAAGCTTAGCCATTCTATATCATTATCAGACCACTCCTTGTTATAGTTTAAATGGTAAATCCATTTTTGTCCCTGTCAAAGAGTGATTCCCTCACTAATTTTACCCCTTCTTACTTGGACTTTTTGTATTACAATCTGTTGTAATGATTCAACTGTATGATGAAGTTCATGGAGATGCAATACCAACTTAGAAGCTAAGGTTCCTCTCTTGATGGTACTTTTGTGCTCTTAGATCTTGAGCTTAACTTTTCTTGCAGTTATACCTAAATACTTCTTCCACATGGGCAAGTGATTAGGTAGACCATGCCTGTGCTGTTACAGGTCATACAGGCCATTTGGATCCAAGGAGCAGTGAGGCCTAGACTCAGTTCTTTACTGGTCGACGGCTGTGTGTAAACATTACAATGACAACATGGAAAGTGACCGTGTGCTGGTGGAATACCCCATAAAGTAGATTGAATAATCATGATCTCACCTCCATGTTCCATCCTGCCATGTTCCATTCTGTTGCTACAAATTTGCCTTTCTCTTAAAAGCAGATCAGGTTTCTTGAGGGAGGTTGTCTGGTAATAATCTTTTTAACTTTGTTTGCTAATATTCTGGAGGTAATAATTGTAGGTATTCTTTCCTCATTCCTTTATTTCTCCAAATGGCAACACACTGTCCCTGTGATTGTTTCTGGCACACTTCTTAGCTCCATATGTAGTAATTTTAGGGCAACCATTTTCTTTTAATTTCTCTTGCAGAGGTTTCAATTGAATGATTTTATCCAGCACACTGAACAGTTCCCGAGAAACTGTATAGCTTGCTAAACCTCAAATCTTACTAGGATGAAAGCTCTGGATATGTAGGAGAGCATTTATATATCCTTTGGTTTTAAACATACAAACCAATATCTTAATAATCAGGCCTAGGAAAGAATTTTCTCATTACTGTGACTTTTATTAAGTTTCAAATGGGTATCTTGTTGTTTCAACCATTTAAGGAATTGTAACAGATCTTTTTGATCATGCATCCCTATCAAGAAAACAGCACCATGATATTTTTCCAAGTTATGATTTAATTCTTGTGTGAAATAGTATGCTGCATGATCAGTCTGTCTTTTGAAGTTATGTTAAGATTATATAAAGATTGAGCGAACTTGGGGTAGAGTTGGATTCCATCAATGTGCCTCCTGTCTGTAAACAGTATGTATCCCCAAACTAAAAATAGTTATGTTTCAAAGTTAACATAAGGGACTGGATTACAAAATCTGCTATCTAAGCCCCACAGTATCTTTTCACTGCCACTTATGGCTTTGTCCTTACAGATACTTGTATAAAGTGATTAAAAAAAAAAACCTTCCCACCCAAAACTGTTTGTTAGTGTCAAACATTAGTGTATTTAGAAAATTGAGCATTACACTAGTGTCCTTAATAGATGTTGGCATTCCTTTTACCAAGGTTTGGACGTAAAAAAAAAAATATATATATATGGAGAAGAGTTATAGCAGGGAACAGACCCATGAAACGATCGTTCTACCTGGTGTGGACATTGTCCTTTTTTATTGATACCTGGTGTGGACATTGTCCTTTTTTATTGGATGGAGAGTTTTCTGTTTGAGCAAGATTTTTTTACTTATTTAAGGACCATTTTTAAAAAAACATTCTGTACTAACAAAGCATATAGAAAGCAGGCCGTTTCGTGCTTGTGGTGCTCCTCTTGGACCAGTTTCTGTTTACTCAAAGAATTGTTTAAAACTATTCAATCCCACATTTTAGAGGATCGTACTTAGTAGGAAATAAGCCTAGTCATTTTCCAGACCTTGTCTCTCTTCTTCAGTCAGTTGGTAACAAGAACTATGTACAACTAATGTATTGTTTGTAATCTCCCTTCACTCATGGCGACTGTGGCAGAATATGATTCCAATATTCCATTTCCTGTTCTCTGTTTTATTTTCCTCACCTTCCCCTTTCACGTCGTTGCCTGAAAAGTTTTGTTGCCTTGCCCCTGGTCCCTGTCCTCCACACCAGTCTCTATTTCAGGTTGTAGTTAAGGCTTAATTAGGAGGGTGAGCCTACCAATATTATGCTTGGGTCAGCATTGCGGCAAGAGAGGGCATCATCATGCAATGAATACTTCAATATGCGTTACTATCATTGTACCAAGCTCAGCATTATATCGTTGATGCCCAAAATAGTCCAGGAGTTACCACCATTCAGCATTATAGTAGAGGTGGGCATTATTATGCAATGGATGCACCCAATATGTAAAGAATTACTACCATTATGCCAGGGCTCATAACTTCGGTAAACACACCACATTTTTGTACGCACCTAGCCATGCAAGAATGCTTACAAGCATTTTTTATAAGGTTTACTGTTACTTGTCACGCTCACTTTGCTGATCTCTTCTCCTTGATCCTCAGCTGGTTTTTGCCATGTGACAGATTAAGCATCCTACTAAGAGTGTGCTTGACAGCAACTGAGCTTTATTACAGCCAATAACCAGGTGGTTTGAGCCTTGACTGAGTATCGCCTATTCTACTGGGAGTGCTGCCCTGATGCAGAATAATTTTTGATCCCACCTCTTTAACTGAGTGCTGCTTATTAAAGCTCTAAATAGTACAAGCTGGGTATTGCTGATAGGAAGAACCATGAAACATGCACAGTTTTTCTCCAGCCTCTCCTAGCTGTGTGGAAGAGGCCACTTTGCAGAAATTCGGGCACTCCGAAAGAGTACTGCAAACACATAGTGCTCAGCTTGAGTGCCCTTATCGGTAAACCAACTTGCTGAAGTGCCATGAATATGAATGCCCATGCCTGCTGGAAGATCGACTGTCTAAATCTGCCAATCCTACCTTACCAGCAAGATCAGTGCTGGCAGTGCTTGACTGTATGTTCTTCTCAGCAAAGTCATCTACATAATACGACTAGACTTTGAGGTCAACGAGGGTATGAATTTCGTTCTCTGCAGGAACTCACAACTGTAGCTATTACTGATAAGATCAGGCCGTTTGATGTGCTGCAAAACCTCTATTAGGAGTGGATTAGAAACCCTTAATACAAGTGGTGGTTTATTGACGTCTGGGGTAGCCATGAGCCCAATTAATAACTTGAAAGGTTAGAAGTCTACCTCTTTTGTGTGCCAATCTCAAATGAGGGAGCAACTGCAGAGGATTAAGAAGGGGCTTAATACTGACTTTTGGTAGCCAATTCCTAAACATTTTTTAAACCCACTGACTGCATAGAAGCGCATAAAACCTAACCTACAAGGACAAGTTCGCTTCCTGACTCACAGAATTAAGGCTGGTATAATTATGCATTTGCAAGGGGAATTTGCGAGTATAGCAATTTTACCAATGTTGTGTAATTTCGGTATTTGCACACTCAGTAGTAGGAACTGTTCGTGGGTTTTCCTAGGTGGAACCATCCCTAACAGTTTGTGAACAACCATGTACTTGTACATTTGTGGGCATTCACCAACACTTTACAAGTACTACTCCTGGGAACATGCGCAAACTTACTTCTGTCAAGAGGATTGGCTGAAAGCAAAATTAAAGTTGATTACAAAGATGGAATGGGAATAGAACACTGTGATGGTTCAAGGAAGTCCCAAAAGGCATTTCTCTGGAGAAACCGCCCAAAAAAGTTCAATGTGCTGATGAAAATTATCGATCATTTTCTGTCAGTGGAATTCTGCACCTGTTCACAATTCCACAAACAGGATTCCTTGCCTATTTGAGTACTTCTGGAAATCCGTAACCATTGCCGATTTCCAGGAATGCTTCTGGGATTCTGTAGGATTCCTCCCCCCAAGAAGTTTTGAAGTTTGTCTCAATAAATGGAGTATTCCAATGGGCCAGATTTCTGAAATTCAGAACACCTCCTTTATAGATTGTATCCCTAAAGATCTAAAGCTGATAAGAAATGCCAGGTCCACCTAGGTTGCTCTTTTCCTAGCCTTCTACAGCACTGTTAACTCTTCGCTACTGTTAACTATATACTCTGTAGCCATACCTTTACATAAATGTTGACTACTCTTCTTAGTCTATAAAATGCCTTTTTATTTATTTTACTGTTACTGCTGAAACCAACCAAACTGGAAGGCATTTCCATGCCCTGTGTACCCATTGAGATAGTAATAGCACAGAGGCTACTGTATTTGCAGTTCTTGCTCAAGGTCAGTCAGTCAAAAATAACTTTATATTGGTTAATTAAAACCATAACAAATATACGAATAAAAATACAAACTGCCATGATCGATCAGTAAAAAGCATAAAAGACATATAGTAAAAAATACAGAAGTCAATCCACCACCCAAAGTTAAAACAATAAAATTCATCCTGTGTTTTACCCTGCAAGTCTCTTCCTCATCCTAACAGCAGCAACTAACAAATTTGCCACACTAACACAATCATGGGGACAAGATAACATTTGGAGATAAATTAGAGCTGGTCTAACTTGTAAAACACCTTTGTCTTTCAATAGAGGGACTATAAAAGGTTGGCAAATGAACCAATAGTGATCACACAACAGCAAGAGGTGCAATGTGTCCTGTGTAGAGAAATGGTCACACGAGCAGGGGCCCAACTCGTCAACCTTATACGGTCCTTGGGGTTCCACCAGTAAACAGTGAAGTAAATTCAGACTAAATCTGGTTTATAAAAAGCTATGGAAAGGGGTTGAAATAACAATTAAATAAGGTTCTAAGAATAGACCAGTATTTATGGGACTGAAGGCCCGAACCATAGGTTTAAGAAGCTCTCTTGTTCTTTCTCCACACAAACGATTGACAGAAATTGTTTTTTCACCCGGAACAAATCACTTTTAATAAGCCCATTGGGCTCCATAAACAACTTGTGCGCCCAACTTTCTCCACTAAAAAAGTATGTATGTAAGCCAGGGAATGGCATTGGCCTTCTCCAAATTTAAACAGTCTTTGGTGATACTCTGATTTAGCTCCACTTTAGGATTAGTCCACATCTTATTCCAACACAACAAAGGAGCTAATGCCACCAAATCTGAGATGCATCCCACTCCCTCATGAACAATAAAGGAAGGTATTGATTGAAGGGCAGAGAGGAGGTTTCTCCAATACTTATTCTCCACTATTTGGAGATTGCCCACATCCTTACATCCCCAGCTACCTGCCCCATAAGAAGCAATAGCTATACTTTTAGCTGCATATAATTTCAATATAGCTTGAATTGGTTTGCCCCCCAGCCTTTTTGCAAAATCCAGACCTGCTGTTGCCCTTGATAGAGCATTTTATTTGCTCTTCTCTGTGGTGCCCAAGATCTCCGATCATCAAACAGGACACCCAAATATGAAAAGGTGGATACCCTGGTTATTTCACTAGTGATTTTTCAACTTTCTAGATCTGTGACCCAATATAATTTATATGAGATTTGGTAAATATCGTGTTCAGATCCAGTGAGGTCATTACATCAGTGAAAGAATTAAGCAATCCTTAAAGTCCTATGACCAGTGGCGGTTTCTCTTCAAGGGCGTCGGGGCTCCGCCCCCTTTACATTCACGGTGAAAAATAATGCATGGAAGCAAAGCTGAAACTGCTTCCTTAAAACAACTTATGAACACAGTGTATATACATGTTGAATTCTCTTTCTGAGGCTGCTCTACACTACGGAATGACCGTACTCCTTGCAGTGGTGACAGTGGAGTGACGCTTTCCTGGGCAGGCACAAAGTCTAGAGAATTTTGCTGGGCCGACAATCTCACAGCCCTGAGGCCTGTGAGGTCACAACTCGGCAAAAACACTGCATCAAGGTTCAGTCTCCACCCCCTTATGACGTGGAGGTAGAGTTAGCTCTGGGCGTTTCAGATTCAAGCCCTGCAGCTCTCGGCCTCCACGTCAATCAGTGAGAGGAGACCATTGTCACCACACCCTTTTCCAACTCGTCACAGGGTGGGGTGGTACCAGACCCTGTGACGAGTGGGGTAGAGACTACAAGCAGGAAGCCACGAAATTGAGTGTGCGCAGTGTGTGAGCTGGACTTTTGAAGACACACTGCGCAGACTCGAGGTGCTGCTTCCCACGCTGCAGTTCATGCTGGATGCCTTTTGAGCTCCGGTATGCCTTATATTTACTGCCAGCAAGCAGACTTGTGGGGACAGTGAAGCAAAGAGCAAGTTGTTGCACATTGCATGTGCGTGTGTTTATTTGAATTAGTCAGCATCCCTGAGTCCCGACTCGCCTGGCTTGAAGCTTCCCTCCATGTCACCAGGTGAGGCAACAAAAATGTCAGCTGGGGGTCATAAATAACGTGAAAGGGTGTATGTGTGAGTGAATGGATGGATGGCTGATGGATGGATGTGTGAGTGAAAGGGTGGGTGGATGGATGTATGAGTGAAAGGGTGGATAGATGGGTGAGTAAAACAGTTGGTGGGTAAAAGTGAAAGGATGGATGTAGTTTGGATGAGTAAAAGAATGGATGGATGAGTGAAAGAGAGGATGGATGGATGGGTAAAAGGGCGGATGGATGATTAAGTTCAAGAATGGATGATGGCTGGATGAATGAAAGAGAGGGTGAAAGGGTAGGAGGATAGATGAGTGAAAGTGTGGATTGATGATGAGAGAAATTATGGATGGTTGAGTGAGTGAAAGTATGGATGGTTGAGTGAAAAGTCAGATGGGTGGATGTGTGAGTGAAAGGGAGGATGGATGGATGGATGAATGAAAGGGTGGATGGATGGGTGAGTAAAAGGGTGGGTGGGTATATGAGTGAAATGATGGATGTAGGATGGGTGAGTAAAAGAATGGATTGGTGAGTAAAGAAAGGATGAATGAGTGAAAGAGTGGATGGATGGATAAAATGGTGGATGGATGAATACGTGAACAAATGGATGGATGAATGAAAGAGAGGGTGAAAGGGTAAATGTATGTATGGATGGGTGGATGAGTGAAAGGGTGGATGGATGATGAGAGAAAGTATGGATGGGTGAATGAAAGGGTGGATGGATGATGAGAGAAGGTATGGATGGTTGTGATGGTATGGGTAGATGGAGTGAAAGTGTGGATAGATGGATGAACGAAGGAATGCACGGATGAGTGAAAGGATGGATGAATAGACGAATGAATTGATGAGTGAAAGTGGGTTGATGCATAGATTAAAGGGTGGATGGGTGGATGAGTGAAAAAATGGATAGATGAGTGAAAGGGAGGGTAGATAGATGGATTAAAGAGTGAATTGATGGGTGAGTGAAAGGTGGATGGATAGGTGGATGAGGGATGGAAAGATTACGAGAGATAAAATGATGGATGGATGAGTGAAAGGATGGCTGAGTGAAAGTATGGATGGATGAGTGAAAGGGAAGGTGGATTGATAAATGGATTAATGGATGGATAGATGGATGAGGGAAATAACGGATGGATGAGTGAAAGGTAGGGTCGATGGATTGATGAAAGGGTGGATGGATCAATGAGTGAGTGACTGAAAAGATGGATGTGTGAAAGGATGGGTGAATGATAGGTGCGTGGATGGATAGGTTTGATGGCTACATATTGAGATGAATGGATAGACTGGAAATTTATGGGTGGACAGACAGAATGGTGAAAGACTGAATGATGGATGAAAGAATTAATAAATGACGGAATGAAATGGTGGATATCAGCAGGCGAATGGAAGGAGGAAATGGGGAATGGATACAATTAAAACAGGAGCGCTCTTTTGGGAAGGGATGTGATGACTTGCTTTGTTTGCTTGGTGCCATATAGTAAGAGCTTTTGTTCGAAGTGTGTGGTGTTTCAATTTTCTGGCTTCTCCCTTGAACCAGCCGCAGAGCAGATATAGTTAACGCTGGGCCAGAAGTCCCCAAAGGGCATGCAAACCCATTAAAACTCCTGCAGGGGAAGGTGCCAAGTGTGCGCACAGTTGTGACCGAAAAACATGCCAAACACGGTATATGTTGAAACTGCCCATTAACATGTTTAGGGGGCAGTGATGGATTCATCCGTTAGTGCAAACATGTTGTGTGGCCAGGGAGACAGATTCTCTCCAGACACCATCTTAGTGTTGGTGTAAAAACAGACAGTACAATTAACATGATATATGTGATTTAAAACCATGCTAACCACTGTAGTGCACATAATACGCTATACGATAACATGTAGGGGGTGTGGGGGTGGAGAAGGACTCAACCACTAAAGTAATCACGTAATATTGCAAAGGAAGGCTAATTCTTCACTAGTCCCCAGCCGCTGATCAGTGTTAAGTAGCCCACAATAATGTGGAAATAACATGGATTGTACTTAGAAAAATGGGTTGGTGCCAAATTGAAAACACTGAAATGGTGACTAGCATCCCAAAAATTGCCATGCTCCCCACCCCCCACAATGTGAACCTCTTCCTCCCCCCACCCCGGGCCAAGCCCAGCCCCACCACTCTCAAACTTCACCAACCGCCATTGCCTATGACAGTTCTAGCTAAGAGCACGGCGTCATCTGCATGGGGAATGTTCTTACTTGCAGAGCATAAAACTGGACCCAGGTTATTAATATACTGTGTACATAAAAGTGGGACCAGTATACACCCTTGTCCGATGGCCCTGTGAACCATTATAGAGGAGAAAAGAGATCCCACGTGTTTGTATCTCACAGTGGCGGTTGGGTCCCTATGCAGGTCATGCAAAAAATTCTCTATATTCTCCTCCACCCCCATTTTAAGAATCAGCTCCCACAATTTGGATCTATTAACCCTGTCAAATGCTGCGGTAAGATCCATGAAGGCTAAGTGTAGGGAGCCTTTTTTTTGCTAAAGTGTATTTCACTATTAGCAGCTGCAAATTAAGGCACTGCTCTATGGTGCCTTTCCTGGACCCTAAAACTGTATTGTAAAATGGAGATAACTCTGTGCTGCTCTAACCATTCTGATAACTTGTTAAGTATCACTCTGCCTAGAACCGTGACTTGCAAGTCTTTAAGAGATATTGGCCTGTAACATCTTAGATCTGCTCTTGCCTCTTTCTTAAAAACTGGGAATATGATAGACTGAAGCCAATTCGAAGGTAGGCCAACCTTACATGCCACATGTGTTGAAACTTTGGACCACACATTGAGATTCGCTTTATAGAGGTTGGCAGGAACCCTGTCACAGCCGGGAGCTTTGTTGTTTTGCATAGTTAAAATGGCCTCATGAACAACTTCCTCTGAAAAGACCAAATCACAGCTGCCATCTGCAAAGCCCGGGACATCAGCGGATTCCATTGTGACTACGGTGAAAATGTGCAACCCAAGTGTCGGGTCAAATGGTACAATCAATAACCCTCTTAGACGCCCCTGAAAAAAATAGTTGTTCAACAATCTCTGGCACAGTTACTCAACAGTTACTCAACACTTCCATCTGCAGCAACTCATTCCAGGCTTATGTTTAGATTTCTTATTTTACAGCTTCTAAGGTTAGCTTGTACATTTTCCTACATTTTGTAATGTAAGCCTTATCCTTGGTGGCGCATTCAATAAAGTTTGATTGGCCACTGTACACTTGTGGTTCAAATCATCTCTCTCCTTTAGCCTTGCTTTTACCTACGGTTCTTGATAGGCTAATGGCAACCTGATTGCAAGTCCTATCAAAGGTTTTTTAAAAGAACTTTGTTGTTGGTGGAGCCATCAAGGCAGAGGGTCAAGTCGTCGCCACATACAGTGGCTAGCTCTTTAAAGAGTTGGTCACGCACTACCGTACTCCATTTCAGTCTGTGCCTGATCCTGCGGGGAGATATCAAGATTACTTAGGCCCACTAAGTATTTAGGTTGTGATCACTGAATTAATACCCCTTAACCACATAGGACAAGGCAAACTGAGCTGAGCAAGCAGAGAAAAATATATAATCTATGGTGGTTTTGAAATAATGCCTTAAAGTAAGGTCCCTTGTCGTGTATGCTCAAAATGGATATTTGAACCAAAGTCAGGATCGAGCACATCATGGACATGGCAATCCCTGTGACATAAATGCAAATTAAAGTCACCTAACAAAATAACCAAAAACGGAGATTGCTGCTTCGCCCCATATGAATCTAAAAATAACTTTAAAGTTACCTGGTGTTCATTTGGATGAGCCTTCACAAAAGAATTATAAAAAGTATTTATAAGTAAATTTGGTTTGTTATTAAAAAGTATCTGAACTGCTAATATATTACTGGAATCTGTGTTAAGTTTCTGGTGGGTGCCAGTGATTTGAAGAGAGTTAAGAGTTCTTCCCCCCCCCCCCTTTAGCCCTAACTGACAAAGAGGGAAGAGCAGGCTCAAAATAACCCGTAAATCCATCCATAAAAAAAACTTAGGCTCAGTTTCCCAGGTTTCTTGGAGGCCCACTATTTGGTGATCTTTTAGAATGTTCAGCCATCTTTCATTCTCTCACTTGTTATTTATTCCGGTTATGTTCCAATTAAGGATATTTAGCTAATTGACTAGTTTAGACACTATGTTGGTAGTAGTCTGGATATGGTGCGGTGCCTCTTGGCAGCTTCATGTGCCATGGTGCAAGATGATGAAATATAGGCTGGGGTTAGTCATTCATTCGAATCAAAGGAATTCAAGAATAAGAATCTAGCAGCTGTTGTAATTTAGGCCTTCTGGACCTCATCATCCCTCCCTGAAGGCTATCCAGCAGCAAAACTGATGTAGCCCGGGTGAACCAATTTCTTTGGGTGATAGATAAACCCAAGTGGTAGAGCTCTTATGCCTCAAGAGTGTGAGTTTGTTCCTGAATAGTACAGCTTCTCTGCTATGTTAGTTTGACCGCAATTGATGACAAGACAGTCTCCCTCGACAGTTTTTTTCCCGGGGCCAACTCACCCCACCCATCTAGCCATGATAATATGGGCTGGAGCCCGTGTTCCTGGGCCCAACAAGTTATTACACCAGTGTTTGGTTTTAAGAATAAACTCTGAGGAGACTCCAGAATGCCCTCTCTTAGCAGAGGAACCCCTACCAGAACAGCATCTAGGGTGGTTGCTGCTGGGTGGGGGAGGTGAAGATAAAGTGTGCTGCCCCCACTAGCTAAAGGATCAAAATAGCAAGAGTAGAGCACCTAGAAGAGGTCTCATTAAGGGGAGAAACAGGTGGGGTCCCTGTAGGCGTTGGCTTCTGGACTAGAGAAAGTCCTTTATCCTCTATGTTAACAGAAAAGGCTGGGAGGTCTTTTAAAGGCTTGGATAAGTTCCCCTCATTGCGTGTCTCCTTTGGGTTTGCTATGTGGGGATGACAGGCAGCTATGCCCTGAGAGGGCATCAGATTTTACTTGAGAAACACTAGGCAACAAGGGTGGGGGCCTGTTCACATTTTCTTTTAAGGAGGCCTTTAACTCAATGATTGAGGATTCTAGAGAAGATGACTTCCCTTGCAACCCCCCAAAAATATTAGTAAGTGATCCTATAATCTTCTCTTGTAGTACTAAAACCAAGGGTTCAATCAGTGAATGAAAGTTCTTATCTGGACTCCTAACTGGAATCAAATACTTCATACTGCCCTCCACGTTATCCGTAACTTGAGAGGGTCCTTTGCAGGGTCCAGGTAGCTGGACAAATCATCATTTGGTATGGAGACTGGACCCCCAATATCAGACCTGGAGTTTGGTGCCCTCTTTTTTTTTTTTCTTTTTAGCCAAAATGACCGTCTTGAAAGATGGAGTGTCTACAGAATGAATATTCGCTGTGACAGTCAATATCATTGAGGAAGGCTCACTGGGGGCATGCTCCTCCTGAGCAACAGATAGATTAACAGGCATAATAACATCAGTTGCTTGCCCCCCGCAGCCCTTCTCACAATCTGCACAGACATATCAGGCAAAACCTTATCAGCAGCTAGACGCAGTCTTTCGTCCGCACTATGTATCTCATCTGAAAGGGCTCCCACAGCAAACGTCAGGTACAAAATTATAGATGTACAGTTACATGGGACCTTTGCTTTCACACGGCCAGGAATACTAGAAGATTTGGGCTTACCCATGGTAGAAATCAAAAGGCAGTCGACAGAAGAGTGGCGCAGACGGGCCTGCTCGCGGCCCGGGTGCGGCCCGGGCGCAGCCTGTGCTGCGGGAGAGGTGTGCATGGTTTATAGCGCCGAGTAAGCACATCGGTGTGGATGGTCCCGGCCCTCCTCCTGGGCCCGCAATGCCTCTGGGACTCATAGTACCCCACTGGTAGCAGGTGATTATCCCACACTGTAGGAGATGTGTGCACCCTTTATAGCAGAGTCAGCACACAGATGATGATGATGGTCCTGGCCCTCCTCCTGGACCCGCAATCTTTCTGGGACTTGTAGTCCACCACTGGCAGCAGATGATTATCCCCATCCTCAAGGTCATTTGGTATCCTTCTGATAAGACATCAGTGGGGAGTGCACATCAAAGCCAGGGTCCCTTAAGTGCTTAAAAGCAAATCCATATACTATGTTAGTAGATTTTGGTTGGCAGAACAGAAGGAACTCCCTATATCCTAATTTTGTATATTATATTTTCTGTAGAGTTCTTATACGTATGAGGAACAGTATTTTGAAGGCCACTCATGCTTATATGGGTCGTCAGAGTTGTTGTCTCAGTACTGAGGAGGTTCGATTCCAGGTTTTGTCCAGGCTATTAGGCTGGCTGGGGTTTCCAGGCACCTTGCAGATAGAAGAATTCATCTGTTGCCAGGTCAATTTATGAAGGCGTCAAAACAGAAGTGTTTGGGAGATCCCACCACTGTATTTTGTAGCTATGTGGGTAGAAGGTGACCAGGGAAGACAAGTCTGAGGAAGTGATTGAAGTTGCTGGCCTCTGGTCCAATCACAGTGTATGTGCCCTAAGCAATTCTACTCAGTTACGCTTCTAATAAGTCTTATTTGCCCCTAGTTGTAACATCACACCTCCAGTATAGCCTCACTTCCATTGTTAAAAGCTGTACAGATGTTAAACTTTGCAATGTTCTTCACAAGATTTCCAAATAAGTTCTGGAGCCATTTTGATAACTCCTTGTTCAATTGCTTCCAATCCTTATCGCTGTCTCCCCCAGAACTTGATGTAGTGCTATAGGTGTGGTCCCTCGATGTTTTTTTAGTGGACCTACAATACCCATTTCTGCAAACTAAATATCTATACATATATTTTACAACAACCCTTTCTATTGACTGTACTATTTGTCACGGAACTTATTGTCAGAAGCCGAGTTAATATAAAAAGTTCCATGCTAATTTGAGAGTTACAGAATCAGGTGATAGACCTCCTGTTCGAAGGCAAGGTGCTTTTTTGTACCACCACCTATGAAGTGTTCACCAGGTGCAAAGTAAGAGCCGTTAGATTAGTGATCATGACTAAGCACACATCAACCCTTAAAATCATCATTCTGGAATGAAAGAGCAAGCCCTCTTGTCAAACTCCTATGCTAAATTAGACTGAATGGCCAGTGACCATTGGAAGTCGTAGTAAAAGTCTTCCAAACAAGGGTTATTTGCAAGAAAAAAAAAGGCTTACCTAATTCTTATTTAATACACGTTATAGATTTCTGACCTCAGTTCGCCAAAGTAGGGGTGCGCTTTTCATATGTATAAACAATGGAACAAAGATAATTATGGAATCGTGGGTTTTAACGATGAAGTGTCAATCTAGTGTTCCCTCAACCAAATAAAACTGTTGTTCTTTCTCTTTACATCCATCTCTCTTGAATGCTCTTATAGCCAGGTGCCAAAACCTCTTTCGTCATCTACCCCAAATTATGTATGGTTAAATGTAAAATGAGTGATTCCTTAGGACTCACTCACAATAACCCATGAGTTTGGAGTACATGTCAATCTTTATCATATACACGGATCACAATTGTATTGCACATACATATATATATATATATATATATATATATTTTTCTTTTGGGGGGTATAGGTTGTTCGGTGGTAAGGGAATTTTAGGGTTTATGGTGGGTATAGTTTTTGGGGTGGTAAGGATAATTTTAGGTTTTAGGGTAGGTATGGGTTTTTGGGTGGTAAGGGAAATCTTAGGGTTTAAGGTTGATATGGATTTTTGGGTGGAAAGGGAAATCTTAGGGTTTAGGGTGAGTATTGATTTTTGGGTGGCAAGAGAAATCTTAGGGTGGTTATGGGTTTTAGGGTGGCAAGGGAAATTTTAGGTTTTAGGGTGGTAATGGGTTTTTGGATGGTAAATAATTTTTGGGGGGTTTATGGTGTTTTGGGTAGTAAGGGAAATTGTAGGGTGGTTAAGGGTTTTTGGGAATATCATGCACTATTTTATCTTGCGCTCTCTTAAAGCTTTCTTGACTTCCTGAAAGGGGCAACGTATCTTTTAAACTTAGTGGATGAAGTCTGGATAAAAAGTAATAGAGTACTATTTTCAAATTTGACTGGGGTTGTACTATGGGCAGTCTGTAATATGATGTCGCTGTCATGATAGTTGAAGATTCGTGCTATTATTGGGTGCATTGGTGCTCCTGTCTTTGGTGGGGTGCCAGGGATTCGGTGAGCCCGTTCAACTGAGAAATAATTTGAGAGGCCACAGGTTATAGCTGTTTAAATATGAGGTATTCTAAAAACAAAATCATGGCTGGTTTTTCTGTTCTCTCAGGAAATCCAATCCTGACCTGGGTTTTTAAAGTTTTGGTTTCTGCTTCAAGGACGGAAACAGTCTTCGGCCTCTTTGACTCACTTCCCTATGTTGTGCAGATCCTCCTGTATTAGTGTGACCTCGGTTGAGACAGTATCAATCTTTCCTTCTAAGGTGGTGCAGACTTCTTGTATCGCTGTCATTATGCCCACGAGGGTGAGTGTTCCCTCTCCCCATAGGGCCTGTAACATCAGTGCTTGTTGTCCCTCTCCCATTGGTGCAGTGGTGGAATCTTTTGGCAGAGTATATTTCTCCAGCTTGTTCTGGTGAGCAGTGCGGTTGCCCTTCCACCGGTCAACTTCAGGGGTCACTTTCAGCTTCTTCGGCCAGCGCCTCAAGTGGCAGGGAGGAGGTGAGGTAGTCTCCACCACCTGCCAGGAAGCTAAAGATGGGCTCCTTGTGGCCTGTCAGATTTTCCTTCCATAACCCGAAGCCCTTTCTGTAAGTCTGTTCTTGGTGTCAGTATCAAACGAAATTCAGTGTCAGCATTGAGCATTCGATGATTCCTGCAGCCCTCCCAGGCAGAGTGTTAGTCAGTGAGGGGCCAGGAGTAGTGCAGAGGGGGGCCACAGGGGAACTTGTCTTTAGAGGAGTGCTTAATTAGAAAACAATTTGGTGTCAGGACTGGATTTGCTCAGCCAAGCTATTCAGTAGGCCTCTGGTGCAGAATACTGTGTTGGGAGAGGTAATTATGCACGTTTTTCGCTGTGTTGTCTCTGTTTCACGTTTTCCAACTAGCTTGGAGCCCCCTTAAGATTGTCAGGCAAGTAGTTATTTATTCACTGTTTTCCCAGTGTATGTCTTTCACCTACGTTTATGCTAGCACAGCCAGCCCATCTCCAGTGTTAGTCTGTTGCTGATGCTGTAAGCCACTTAGCCACGCTTGACTAGAAGGCTGATCAGGATAGCGTGAATCAGGGCCGTTGCTCAATACCACTGTGAGGGATTGGGAGGAGAGGCCAGTTCAAGGAGACCCCACTGAAGCCATAATGGAGGCTTCGGACTCTGTTAGGCGCCGGCGGGCCCGCCTCACTGGTCGGGTCCCAGCTCGCACTGTCCTTATTGCCAGCGGTCTCTCTGAGATTATGTCTCCGCTTTATAGTTGGCTCTGCATGGCCACAGCAACAGGGGTGGTCTAGCTTGTCTCCCCATCTGCTTTCACCGGTATCTACGGTCCCCTCTCCTCCAAGGCTCCCTTGGCCACTGCTGCACTTCTCTGTTCAGGCCGCACTGGGTTTTTCTCTGTCGGTTTATCCCAGAGCAATTGCATTTATAATGCCGGCATCACCGTAATCCCCTGGATTGGAGAAACTAGTTTTGTGATCTCAGCAGACGGATGTTTGGGCGGATATTGGAGGATTAAAGCGGCGGGTGACTGGAAACACTTTAGAAAGTTGCCTTTTTCTTCGTTGGTAAGGGATTGCATTTCTATGTAGATTTATATCATCTTTCACTCCTGTAAATACATAAGCTGATGCCTCCTGTAAGAGTATTCCAAGATAGTCATTCCCTTCCCAACACCAGAATCTGAAATTTCCCACTTAAGTGACTCATCAGCATACAACTGAGAGTCACCATTGGAAGACCAGATTTTTCTACAGAGGACGAGAACCTAAGCATAAAACTCTTGAGGTTGATGCTTATCTTTCTAGCTCTGAGGGATTGTCTTCTCTTAAACATTTGTACGGGTATCTGACACCACCACAGAAATGATTTCCCTGAGCAAGCATTGCAGATGCCACTCTGCTTTTTTATAAAGGCTGGCTAAACAGATATAGTCCAAAGCCCTGGAAACAGGTATATCGTTTTCTGACACTCCATCAGTGACGATTTTAGAACATCCAAGAGAACAGGTTTGACAAGCACAGAAATATTTAACAATGTGCTGTGTATTCTTCCAGGTTGGTATTACAACTTCTATCCATGGCTCTAATGTACACGCATAGGAGGTTCATGCATAGGTAGTGTCCACATAACCTGGCTGTGCTCTCCTTTGCTTTTAGGTCAAGCAGGCAGGTGCAATCTGTTTACAACCATACGTCTGAAGGTAGCCTTCAGCTAATTGTTTTATCACCAGGGAAGAATGTGTAGTTTTTGGAAATAGTGTTCTACCTTGGGATCTGTAAGAACTGGCCAAAAGAGAAAAACTTCGTTCTTCCCTTTGACATATAGGAAAAGTTCCATGATTGCCACTGGAAGTGATCCGACTGGACTGAATGGGGGCTCTGTGGCTGTCTTTCCTCTGGTAAAATGATTCACAAACAAAATTGTAAATGTTATTTCAACCTGCCTTCTGTAGTAAGCACCAGCCTTCTCTGGAGTGAAGAAACCTGGCCTCATTGAATGTAAACAAGCATAGGTATACCCTTAACTAATGAAGCCTATTCTGGGCAGCACACACCAAAAATACATTCGCTCAATTTCACAGCTGCCCCTCCCTGCTAATTACTGGATACCGCACCCATTGCAACAGCAGGCAGAGGAAAACCACATACTGGAAAAGCTCCAAGTAGATTTCCTACTAGTAGAAGGGTTGACACAGAGGTAGACTCTATCGCCCAGAATCTGTGAGCCCTATCAGACTTGGAAAACATGGGGAAGTTAGCTTTATGAGAATTGTTACTGTCTTTCGATATGTGGTGTGGACAATCCTATCCTGTCATGTAAATTAAACCGAGTAGCAAACTGAGCTTCAAGTGGATAGTCGGATCTAACAGAAAATCTCAGAAAATAACACCTACACAAATGATGTCCAGTCCTAACAATATTGCATGTGGTGTCCCATAGAGGTGATCCATCACCCTTCTTGTTTTGTTGATTTACATGAGATCGCAGGCTGAACTCATAATTCACATGTACTTGGTATCCAGGTTATCCTAAACGTGGGCAGAGATCAACTAGTGCTGGCTGCATACTTCAAGGTAATGATGATGAGCCAAAACATGCTAACAAAGACCCTGTGGGTTTAATTGGTCCATATACAAAATCTGAATATTGCTCGTGGGTGTGTTTTGGCTGACGAGGAAGTAACCCTCACACATATAAACGACTCGTGCAAAGACAGTTCTGATTGAATCTGAATAATATTGTGAGCGCAGTCAGGAGCAGTGCGAGGGGTTGTTACTTGACCAGATATCTTGTTTCCACCCACTGTCAGTTGTGCATATTTTTTGATTTGATGAATGGTGTTTGTTAATAGTGCATATTTATGGCTTCTTAAGAAGGACACTGGAAAATTACAGGGGTTTCAAAATGTGACTCACTGAACTAAGTACAATGATTGCCAATAGAGAGGCAGACCTACTGCAGAGAATGCATAATGTTACTGGATGGCTCGGTGTCACCAGCGACACAGTTTGCTACTCTTAATTTTCCTTAAACATATTGCATACTAGGAAGTGTATATCAGGTATCAGCTGTGTTACTAAAGTGGAGGCTTGTGATTGGGGTGGGGGCACGTTACGCTGCATCAGCTCTAAATATACCAATCATCACCTCATGGGTGGACCATATAGTGACCATCTATTGGCCTGAACTAAATTATTCGAAATCAAAAAGTTAGACATTCCTAAAACCAATGATTTGACCTGAAGTCATAGAGTCTCTTGGTAGTCTTGGGAAGGCGCCATCTAGACCTTGATTGGCTACCATGTTTTATACTTGAATGTTACTTTGTTAAAGGGAGAGCTTGTTTGATATTATAGCTATAAAAAAGAAAGCTGATTGGAGAGCATCACATGGGCTGCAGTCCAACCTTATGGCTTTGACAATATGTTGAGCTCTGTAGAAATATTAGAGGACGTTGCCTCCTGCAAATCCTTTGCAAGTGCTGCTAGAGACCTAACTGGCCTTAGTGAGCACAAAAATGCCTCCTCCCACTCTGACAATGGCCCATGTGCCTGCAGCTATTGACCAAGTGACAATTAGCTGCAGTATGCACTTAACCCCAGTGTCTCAGTTAAGAAGGGTTTCTGAGGTACTGTGGAGCACAGTGCAAGCCGTAAGAAGCCAGGCTGACACAATGGGATTCTTTGCCAGGAGCGTTATCCTGTGTCTAGATGTCTTTGTCCCGATATGGTAATGGCAAACGTAACTGCGAATGCGCTGCCTGGCTTAGTCGCCAGATCACATCTTTTATTAGAACACGAATTCAACAGGCGGAGGTTGAAAGGCTCGGGGGGAGTTACAGAATGACTACGCCGATGTTTCAAGTCAACACAATCTCTGCAAATGCTGATGTCATCGTTTGTACTCGGGGCCGGGCTGACGTGCTCTGCAGCCGTGAATCTGTGCTAGGCCACTCTGCGCCCGCTAGCAGTCCTTACGATTCACACACATGTACCGCGTGAAAGCACACACAGGGCAAAGAAGGATATTTTACAATTCTGAGTTTCATCCGCCATTTAAATTACATATATGTTCGGGCTGCTCATGTATATTTCTCCACCTCAGAGGAGCGAAGTGAAACAAGCCCCGCCGGGTGTCACAGCTGCCACACTTACACGACGTTTTCTAGACAAAACGTAAAACTGTTTGATGTATGTTAGCCCCTCCTAAACAGTTCATCAACAATATCTTATTTCGGTTAAGGTAACCATAAAACATTACAAAAATACAGTCCACACATTCTTAAAATCCATCTTAATCTTTCAATACAGATGTCAGTTTCAAGGCCACCGTTAAAAAAAAAGTCCTACTGCATAACAAATCAGTGGAGCTCGACAGCAACTGTAAGGTTAAAAAGCCCCCCCACAGTCGGCAAATTGCTCTTGGCACAAAAGTGGGACCAAATAGTTTCTAGTGGCTACTTGATAAAGTTCACAGAAAAGCAGTATATGGTAGTTTGTAATGCTCTTACAGAAAATGTCTCAATGTCCACCTGCCTACAACCCAAAAAGGCCCTTCTGGCCTCCTATAAAGGTCACATGGCTGATCATAAAGCTTTGTCCGCCCTAATTCAGAAAAAGACCTTTCAACATATTTCAAACAAATAAACTTTTGACTTCCATCTACATTCTTAAAATCCTTAATCTTGATCCAAGGTAGTTTAAGGCTTAGACCAAAAACAAATTCACTGTTGAATTGCGGTGACTTTATCCTCCAAATAGTCAAGTCCTAATTTCTCATGGAAAATAACATGAAATGCCTTAGTAGGCACCGATAAAATCTATTTATCAATGATGCTCAAAACATCAGCCCTGTAAGTGGCTGCAGAAACACATTTATCATGCATAGATTTCATAATCCCTAATGGCGTGATCCCTATTTAAGATGCAAAGCATAGCAGAATAGCCCCTGTTAACTGCAAGACTCTAAGCTAAAGGCCATCGTGTATTGACTTGTCAGCACTTGCAAGTTTAGGCACCGTTCAACTGTGCCCAAGCCAGCACTAAAATCATAATGTGTGTCTGCTGAAATTTCATTAGATTAAGCCCATTCCTAAATCCTCTTCATCCAAAAGCACCTGACCACCATAACTTTAGAATCTAGTAATAAGATTGGTTTGGAGCATTTAGAGTCTCCTCTGTTGCCCTTCTTACATACCGGGACAATAGATGACACTGACCAAATCGTCCACACAGGATGCACTGAACAGTTTCAAGAACAATGGGTCCAAAGGCATACATTACAATAAATAAATCAAGCTCCATATCAGTTTGTTGGATTTGCAGGCCATTCGTCTGGTTTTGAAGGTCTTACTGCCGTCCATTAAGGAAAAGCCGGTGCAGGTTCTGATGGACAACACAGCCTCGTGGTACTGCACAAAGCATGGCAGAGTGGGATCTTGTGCCAATCAGTTCTGTGCCTCTGGAGTTGTCTGGTGCGTCGGTGCATTTCTCTCACCATGAACCAGGTTACTTGAGTGCCAGGGTAGCCAAGCTCAGCTAGTGGTGTCTGCTGGGCAGTGAGTGGAGTCTACATCCTGAAGTGGTGCAGGGCATCTTCTGACTGTGGGGCGAACCCTAGCTCGAACTTTTCAACACTATCAACAGTGAGTGTCAAAGGTTTTGCATGTTGGAGTATCTGCAGACAGTGCTAGAGGAAGCATCCCTGGCTATAATTGAACACAGGATTTCTGTATACCTTCTCACCCCTGCCTCTTCTGCCCAGAGTTCTGAAAAAATCAGGAACAACCGAATCTAATTCATTCTAGTGGCTCCGGATTGGGCCAAGAAAGTGTGGTACCCAGAACGTCTGCCCATAAACATCTGCCCCCCCCCCCCAAATCAGACTACCACTTCAGGAGGATCAGCAAGGCAGAGCCCTTCACATGAACCCTCACAATCTACACCTCCATGCATGGGGATTTAGTGGCAGCAGTTGTCTGCATTCGATCCGACACCTGACATTGTGGATGTCATCCTTGCTGCCAGGCACCTGCCCACCAAGTCCATTTATGCAGGGTGCTAGGACAAATTTTTTATCTCCTGTGGAATCCTGAAATGTCCGATGTTTTATTGTTTGTTTTGTCTTTGGCCCAGAAAGTCCTTGCATTGGGTACTATTAAAGGATGTTTTTAGGTCTTTTTAGCCTTTTTGCATTTGCCGGAACAGCTGTTCTTGTTTAAATCACCTGTTTGATGTGGTTTATTAAAGGTTTGAGACATGTTCCCTCACAAACTGTTTCTAATGTTATAGTGGGGCTTTAATTTGGTCTTCAGGTTTCTCACCTGTACGCCGTTCAAGCCGTTGCTTAGCTGCTCGTTGCATCTTCCGATCTTAAAGACTGTCTTCCTCATTGCGATAATTCAGCTCGTTGCAAGTGTGAACTTCAAGCCCTAGAAGAACAACCACTCCACACCACCATTGTACTGGGAAAATTGATGATGAAGACTGGGGTGACCTTCTAACGAAAATTTGTGGCTCCTTTCCATGGTTATACTCAGTACGAGGACTGAACCCTATATACTGTCCAGAACAATACTATTCATAAGAGGCATGAAATATGTTCCATGGCACTCTTTTTTCACAATTACCATGCATCACATCAAATCACATCATAGAAAATTAGATTAGTCAAGGAATAACTCAGTGTCGCTAAAGTGATAATTATAAACACATTGATTGCATTAATACTCAAGGCCTCATATACTCTTAAATATGTTTGTTATTCAGTCACCAAATATGCAGCCGCATTATGAAGTGAAATATGTGCAGGTGATGCAGCGCTCTGTGAAGTGCCCGGTATATGTACAAGAGTGCATAAAAACACTGAGACAGCTCACACAAGGTAGGTATCCTACTTTTAGACACACTATATCCTATCTTTTATTTTACAGGCAATCTTGGTTAGGAAAAACACTTTGTTTGGCCTCGAGAAGACTGGGGAATACAAAGGGGCCTTAAAGTTACTTGTAAAGTTAGAATAAATTGACAAATAAGCTGCTAAAGTTACAGCAGTCTAAGCCTCATTATCCTAATACAATAAAACATGTTATGAAGCAGAGACAACCTCACTTGTTACATAAACTCGATCTACCATCTTCCAACTAAGTCTTAAACCATTGCTCTTAATGTCTATGTGGGGAATAATCTGGGTATTTTTCACAACAGGGCATGAAAATGTGTAAATTAATGATGCTAAGGTTGTCACCACTAAAGTTAACTATTATGACTTTACAGTCTGACTCATCTAGGAAAAGCACTAAACACAAATATTTAATTGATGGTACAAGATATTGTTAAAAAGTAATAATTAGCATTATCCATATTTAATTTAGTCGGTGCACCCAAAAGATGATTTAGACCTACCATACAATGACCACACCTGTTGTAATTACATATCCCAGGGCTGGATGTCTGTAATTGTAGGAATAAATCTGAACTCTTTGTCCCGCCGTCCAGCAACCTAGTTACAATACCAGACATATAATCAATGTTCACAGTATTGTATGAAGTAAAATTGTTGTTATATAAGTGAATAAGCCAATGGTGCTCACGTGTCCTAAACCTTAGCTCAAGAACCTTCAAAATTGGAAGACCAGATGGTATAGCAGCAACTTTGTTATTGAGGGAAATAGAGATACATATTAATTAATTTTAATAATCCTCCCTTAGTTGTACTATTACTGGGCAGTTCCCATGAAATGTGGTAGGACAAAAATCCTTCAGTACACATATCTGACATAGCCCAGGATTCTTGCAGGACAATAACATCAAAGTTGTGAACGAAAGGCAACCAGGCTTTTTTATTTTATTTTATGCGTTGTTTTTAAGCCAAATAAATCTGGTTTGTACTTGACTATTTTCAACGTCAAACCGAAAGTTATCCGCAGTTGGCAACAAGGTTACAGAAGGGATGCACAAATCTACAGATGAACAATCATTCATGTTTATATTTTAATTGCTTTGAGGCTTAAAATGTAATGGTCTTACATATATCTTGTGTATTGGAAAGTGCTGGAGGAATATCCATAATGATGATGACAGACTTGGTTGCTTGTGGGGGCAGGTGCTGTACCTCTTGTTTTGCCTGACCAACACCAGACAAAACATATTTAATAGGAGCTGTATTGATGTTTTCGATAGGAGTGTGACATAAAGTCCCTAAGGTCTTACTCCATTCCAGTCAGACCACCAACTCCATCTCGGACAACAATCTTACCATTGCATCTACTATAAACAAGAATAATATGAATGTTGTCCTCCCTTTTCGTAGAACTGAGAGTGTGTCAAGTCATTCCAATAATGACCCAGATGTAACACCTGATAAGACACTCGGGGCGTGATAACGACCTTGGCGGAAGGGATTACTCCTTCCCAAAAGTGGCTGATATCCCGCCTGCCGTATTACAAATTCCATTATATTCTATGGAACTTGTAATGTGGCGGACAGGATATCCGTTACACTTGGGACAGAGTAATCCTCCCCGCCAAGGTCGTAATCAGGCCCTCAGTCTTGAACAAACATATTCATACTGATATGTCGGGGCCACCTAGAAACATCCCTACATAATTAATTAAAGAGGTGTAGTTAGAATTGACGTCTCCACTCTTCCTAAAAGATATGTCTAGAACCCTTTCTCTGGCACCCATAATCTATGTACCAGATTCCTGAAACTATGCCAAAGGTTTCCATCCCTGATAAGGTTTAGTATTTAGGGACCACCACTCAACTCCTTGGGTTGCAAGGTTCTTTGCACCAGATTATCCTACAGGATACCATCAGAAGATGATGTTGGTGATTGATGGCACTCGGAAAAGCTTATGCATCTTGTGCGACATTGATAAGAGTTGAGTACATGAGGGAGGCTGCTACCACAGCACATGATTGCCTTTTGCAGGGAACGCTTTCTCCAAAGCTCTTCTGATAATGCCTTTTGAGGAAGTAAAGCTCAAGCTCTGAGACAGGAGCATTCCATAAGCTCTGTTGCCCCAACCTAAGTTACACATCAAAGTGAAAAAAAACATGTTTTCAACCACCCTTTTCAGAAATGAGTTCTCTACTGCTGGCCCAACCGAGGTTCTTAGGTGGTCATTATGACTCTGGCGGTGTCTTGACCGCCAATGTTAAAGTAGCGGCATTACCGCCAACAGGCTGGCATTAATTACTGCCAAATTATGACCATGACGGTGATCCTCCCATAAACAGCCAATGTACTACCCAAGCGCCAGTGCATTAACACCACCGACCACGACGGTAGCCACTTACAGCCAGGCGGAAGACAAGGATGCGCCCACCATATTATAGCATTGGATACTGCCAGGGTTTCCGGAGTGTTAGCAATGCCACCGAAAGCCTGGCGGAAACACATCACATAAAAGGAAACACTCACCTTCAGGAACACAGAGGACTCCGCGGCCGCCATGGAACCAGAACTCCAAGTCTTCCTGATGCTGTACTACGCCATGACCGTCCTGGAGCACTAACCACGACAGTGAGTACAGCTGCCTAGCATACAAGGGAGGGAGGTGAGAGTGACACGCACAGCACACACCATACACACTCACCACACACCCAGAACCATCTGCAGAGTGAATCGACAGTAACAGAACCCAAGGCAAAGAAAGCCAGGACACATACCTGTTGTCCAACCACTGTAATTAGGCAGCAACATCGACCACAATAAATAAATAAATATGTATAATGAAAGGGCCATTGGCCAGTCCATAGTGCAAATTGGGCACCTGCCCACATGGCAAAGTCCAAGGCCCAACTTGACTCCTGACATCATCCGGACTACACTGTTAAGGGCATCATGTTGGAACTGGGCAGGTACCTCAGGGGGAGAAGGGGGTGGGTAGAGGGTCACCTCAGCTGGGGGGGGCTGCTTGCCCACTGGTTCTGGAGGGGGCTTCCTGCCCACTGGTTCTGGAGGGGGCTTCCTGCCCACTGTCCCTGGAGGGGGATTCCTGCCAACTGATTCTGGAGGAGGCTTCTTGCCCACTGTCCCTGGATGGGGCTCCTTGCCTACTGTCTCTGGAGGGAGCTCCTTGCTCACTGTCTCTGGAGGGGGGTTCCTGCCCACTGGTTCTGAAGGGGGCTTCTTGCCCACTGTCCCTGGAGGGGGCTTCCTGCCCACTGGTTCTGAAGGGGGCTTCTTGCCCACTGTCCCTGGACGGGGCTCCTTGCCTACTGTCTCTGGAGGGGGCTTCCTGCCCACTGGTTCTGGAGGGGGCTCCTTGCACACTGTTCCTGGAGGGGGCTACATGCCCTCTGGTGGTGGAGGGGGCTTCTTGGCCTTACTTCTGAGGGCCCCCCTTGGCCTTTGTCCTGTGAGTGGTCTCCTTGGCCCTAGGTTTAGGAGGTGCCTCCACTGACTTCACTGTCGGTTTGGGAGGTGCCGGCACCTTAGGCCCTAGTTTTGGGGGCGGAGGAGTGTCCTTCGTGTGGGAGGCTGGCATCCCACTCATATGCGCCTTAGTGGCAGCTGGAGATTTGGGGGGGCAGTGTCCGACTGTGGGCCTGAGGTACTGGGCTGGGGGGGTCGGACCTTTCTCTTACGGGAGGACGGGGGAAGGGGTAGGGAAGAGGTCAAGATAGGAAAGGAAAAGCATCTTAGGGCCAATGGGGTGGGGTGTGAGAGGAGGGATGGGAGTGGAGGCAGAAGGAGGGGTTGTAGCAGGAGGTGTGCTGGACATGGGTGCAGGTGCATGGACAGTGTGCGTGTGTGAGGTGGATGGCTGTTGGGGGTCTGAGGGTGAGCGTTTGTGTGTCTTTAGAGGTGGGCAAATAGGGTGGGGGAGGTTAAGCAGGATGTGTGGATGGATGTGGTGGTGTCTGCAAGTGAGGTGGGTGTGCTGCATGAGGTGGTGATGGTGGTGGTGGTGGTGCATGTCTGCAGGTCTGCTGTGGGCAAGGATGTGCAGGTGGCAGGTTCAGGGACTGGTGATGCAGTGCATGCAGGTGTGAGTGCAAATGTGACTGTGAGGGAGGAGGAGGGTAGACAGTGGAGGCAGGGGCTGATGTTGTGTGTTGGCTGTTTTAGTGCTTGTGGACTGAAGTGTGCTGCCTGTGTTTGTCTGTGCAAGTCTTGTGTGATGTTTTGTGTGCATGCTTGTCTAAAAGTGTGCGTGGGATGGGTTGGGGGTGAGGAGACTGGGACTGGGAAGTGGTAGTTAGAGGGGGGACAGAAGAAACAGGGACACTGGCTACCATCAGGGAAGAGGCCGGAGCCGGAAGTGATCTCTGTAGGGCCGCCAAGCCACCGTGAATGCCCTCCAGGATGGCATTGCATTGCTCCATCTGGGATGCCAGCCCGTGGATGGCATTCACCATGGTTGACTGCCCTACAGAGATGGACCTCAGGGGGTCAATAGCCTCCTCACTGAGGGCAGCAGGGTTGACTGGGGCAGGGCCTGAGGTGCCTGGGGCGAAGGAGATGCCCACCCTTCTGGGTGAGTGGGCACGGGCAACTCGGTGGGGGGGCTACTGGGAGGGAGATGCTGGTACTGGTGTGGGGGTAGAACTTGTAGCTGGGGTAGTCCCAGAGGGGTCCTCCACCACCAAGAGCTCCCTAAGGAGGAGGAATCAGAGTCAGTGGTATCACCTCCTGTCCCCGCAATGGTGCTCCCCTCGCCCTCCATCCCACTGGTCCCCTCGGCTGTAGCTCCCTCACTCACCTGTGCCCCTGCTCCTTTGCCAGATGATGCTAATGCACACATGGACAGGATGGCAAAAGGAGGGGGGGAGAAAGGGAGCACAGGGTCAACCACAGTACCAACACCACAGATGGCATACTCATCACTGTCACACTGAGACTGAGAACGGCCAGTATTTACCACACTGGCATACCATTGGCTGAGTACCACAGCAGGTAGGAGCCAAACACTACCATATGCGCATCAACTGGGACCACCTAAGCCCTGTCTGCAATGGAAAGCCAGCTACCTGGCTATCAAAAACAAGCTATTCACCCATTAAACCTAAGCTGGACCACGCAGCAATGTCTAAGTTGGCATATAGGGGCATCCACTGTCTAGTACCCTGTACTCATAACCATTGTTCAGTGTCAGGCGCGCACGCCTTTCCTTCCCCCATCGCGCAGGCCCCTTTGGCAAGCGCACGTTGCAACGTTCTTGCAGCGTCGCTACCTGCATCATGCGGCAGAGAGGATGTCAGCGCTGCGTCTACAAACCAGACACAGCGCGAGGACAGGGTCACTCTTTGCCGCCGAGCAGGGAGGACAGGAAGGACATCTTCTGGACGCAGGTTTTAAACACCATTTGGCTTACTATAGCATACAAGCGAGCAAGTGATATTTGTCCTGTAAATTAATGGTTAATGAGCTAGGAAATGCTTCAGAACAGTAGAAAATGTGCTGTTATCAAATGTTCCACCATTCCTATACTTTGTGGTAGTTTATATGCGTTATCACTTTCTAAGCCTAAATAAGCCTTTTAGAGCGATAGTCGTGCTCTCCTATTGCAGAAAATGCTCATATTTGAATCTGGATTGAAGTCAATGAAAACAGCGTTTAAAGGCCGCGGGGAGTTTTTTAAACACCATTTGGCGTACTTTAGCATACAAGCTAGCAAGTGATATTTGTCTTGGAAATTAATGGTTAATGAGCTAGGAAATGCTTCAGAACAGTAGAAAATGTGCTGTTATCAAATGTTCCACCATTCCTATACTTTGTGGTAGTTTATATGCGTTATCACTTTCTAAGCCTAAGTAAGCCTTTTAGAGCGATAGTCGTGCTCTCCTATTGCAGAAAATGCTCATATTTGAATCTGGATTGAAGTCAATGAAAACAGCTTTTAAATGCCGCGGGGAGTGTTTTAAACATCTTTTGGCGTTCTTTAGCATACAAGCGAGCAAGTGATATTTAAGTTGAAAATGAATGGTTAATGAGCTAGGAAATGCTTCAGAACAGTAGAAAATGTGCTGTTATCAAATGTTCCACCATTCCTATACTTTGTGGTAGTTTATATGCGTTATCACTTTCTAAGCCTAAATAAGCCTTTTAGAGAGAGAGTCGTGCTCTCCTATTGCAGAAAATGCTCATATTTGAATCTGGATTGAAGTCAAAGAAAACAGCGTTTAAAGGCCGCAGGGAGTGTTTTAAACACCATTTGGCGTACTTTAGCATACAAGCTAGCAAGTGATATTTATGTTGAAAATTAATGGTTAATGAGCTAGTTAATGCTTCAGAATAGTACAAAATGTGCTGTTATCAAATGTGATTATAATACATTAATGATAATACAACATATGTTTCAATTGGTGTGAAGGCAAGAGTCAGAAAATACATTATTTTCAGTTTTCTCTCTTTATGTGTTAGTAAATGCAAATAATATGCCACGCGGTTTCTGCATGCACGCATTTAAAAAGGACCAGAAGCCCGCTGTGATCTGAGACCTGTACATCAGAAGGGGTTCTCATTTTGTGCAGAATAAACACGCAGTTGTTGTTTTCCTTCCCCCGTCTGTCCCATGTGTGTCTTTTGCTCGCAGCAAATGCTTGAGGCAGAACAATAAGCCCCGGCCCCAAAAATGAGTGCTGGTGCTCAGCACCGGAAACAACAAGCACAAATTAAGCACTGCTTTCTAACTGTGAATTTGTTCAGAATGAAACCAGATTAGTGTTTTTAACCTTCTACTGCCCAAAAGGCAGGACTCTGTGCCGAATTAGCGTGATTCTTTTTACGCTAATTCGTTGCAAACTTAATTCCACAGCACACTTTATTAAATCCTCTAATGTTGCAGTCAGAGCAAAAAAGTAATCCTTAATCTCCAGGATAAAATAAGCAGCAAATTGTAAGAAGACATAAGCTTCTTCTGTCGTCGAACCCCCAGCAAATGTGACAAGACAACAAGACGTAAAGGCAACTTCATTGCTCATTCACCGTCTGAATGGACAGAACACTTTTTTTTGTCCGCTTGCCAGAACGAGCCAGTAGGCCTAAAAATGGCTCACCCTTATAAATCCGATTAGTCATAGCGAGTGGCTGAGCAGATAACTTGAGGCCTGTAAAGGCCGCATCATCGAAGGGCTTACGCATGATGTAGGTTTCCAAACAGACGATAATATGGAACCAGAGTTCATCTAAACTGAAAGCCCAGGTAACTACTCAATTGCTCTGGAACTGTCATGCATAATGTTTTTGTAACTCCTATAGCCTAAGCTAATTATCTTCTTTCCAATTACAGCCAGTCACCATTTGCATTTGAACAGGCAGGCGTGAGTACCAAGGAAGACCAGGTAAATCTGTAGACGTTCCAGGTGGGATTAAGGGTCTCTACATAAATCCCGTTCATGATCCACACCTTTGCTTCTATTACAGGTTTGTCGGACCGAGCAAGTTAAAGATTTGAATGGACCGACATGTGTAGAAGCATAAGGACCAGGTCATTATTTGGTAGGTACCCCATCTGGGTCACCTGGCACATTATAATATGACAACATGATGTAACCAACTGTTAACCATCTTTTCTTTTGCTGCAGGCATCTCAGACAGTACTGGTCATTATTTGGTAGATTTCACTTGTGATGCACCTAGTACATTATATAATGAAAACATTCTTAAACCCATTTTTTTGTTCTTTTGCAGGCTTCTTAGACAGTTCTAACATTGGTTAGAAAAGGCAGACGTGACTACAAGCAGAAAGACCAGGTATATCTTTAGTAGTTTTTCCTTGCAGTACATCTTGTACACAAGCATGTGCTGTAACCATGTTTTTTCTTCTATTGCAGACATCTTAGACAGTGTTACATCTACAGGCAGGTGTGAGAGCAAACAGAAAGGCCCAGGTAATTGCTTGCTACATTTTCCAAGAGATAGCTCAGTCTTGTCTGGTAGATTGCATTCATTAGCATAAAAACCAACTTTAAATAATGTTCCTCACTTTAATTAATGTCCTTTTTTTTTGCAGGATTTGCGGCACAGTAGGCTCAGACTGATTGCCACCAAAATGTTCAAGCGCAAAGCTGTGACTTCATCAGAGAGCAGTGCTTCACCACAAAGGAAGAAATGCTGTCTTGTGTTCAAAGAAGAATGGCTGAAAGAAATTGTGGAGACTGAGACACAGAAGTCCAGGAGCAAGGTTTGCGTACAACTGGGAGAGCTATTTCTATACAATCCAGAAGTAGGCCTGATTTGCAAAGTATGTGCAGAAGCAAAGATCGCAGGGGACTTTTCTACTGGGAAGAAATGGAGTGATGGCTGGAAGCTGGACTACTTGAAATGCCATTTATGTAGCAAAGTTCATGAATCTGCTTTGGTGACACTGAGAAATAAAAGTGCTGCTGCCAGGCTGGGTTTTGGAGTGCGCACCATGCTAACGGAAACCGCCAGTGACAGAGCAAACAGACAAGAAGTAGTTGAACGGCAAAGATCCCTGCCTGAAGAGATAAAGATTCTCATCAACAATGTGTTGCTAGCAGTCAAAATGAACACATCAATGTTATCTGTTCAAGACATCCATGACCACGTCGCATTGTATGTGAAGATACCAGACAGCTGGAGGAGCAAGAACTATGCCTTTGAGTTTTTGGAGGCCATCAACAGCGTAATACGCTCTGACTTCATGGCAGAACTTCGCAGTGCTCGGTATCACACATTGATAATTGATGAGAGCACAGATATTTCAGTTACAAAAATGCTCATCCTCTACTTCAAGTTCCGATCTGTAACATCAACAGAGCACCAAACAGTGTTTGGGGGAATTGTAACTCTGAGTGCATGCAATGCGGAGGCTATCACTACAGCTGTAAAAGAGTTCTACACTGCCAATAAGCTGGACCTTATGAAAATGGTCATGTTTACATCAGATGGTGCATCAGTGATGCTGGGAAAGAACAATGGTGTTGCTACCCGCCTCAAACAATCCATTCCTCATCTAGTTATCTAGTTGAGCAGCACTGTGTTGCGCACAGAGAAGATTTGGGAGTTGATGATGCCTGGAAAAAAGTGCCGATGATCAGGGAAATGGAAACATTACTGAGGATTGTCTACACTGTGTTCTCCCGCTCACCTTTAAGAAAGTCCAAGCTGGACGGAATTGCTTTGGTCACTCAATGTGAAGCGGTCTCCTTTCGGCCACTCAATGAGGTGCGGTGGCTTTCAAGGCATTTTGCTGTTGGTGCACTCTTGCGTAATTATGAGGTTGCTCTCAAATACTTTGATCATGAAAGAGTTGAGGAGAATGACCCAATTGCTAAATATTGCTACAAAAACTATTGGATTCAAACTACCATATGTCCTTTGCAGCACTAAATGACATTCTGGGTGAACTTGCATCTTTGTGCAAGTTGTTTCAGAAAAGCTCTTTGACCACCGTTGAAGCTGTACAGTATGCAAGAGCAAAAATTACCCAAATAAAGGAACAGTACTTGGGCGACACTGTCTTTTGGAGCGACACAGTAAGAGATCTGATGGCTTTGTGCAGAGAGGACCGAGAGTATGATAGTGAGCCGATGTTATCTTTCATTAAACTTCTTTGTGAGCACATGGAAAGAAGGTTCCCAGAAGATGAATTGAAGGAATGGACAAGCTTTGATTTCCATACAGTAACAACACAATCACAGTTTGATTTTGGGACTGAGAATGTACAAAGACTTGTTGAGAAGTATAAGAAGGTCTTGGTCCAAGGTGATTGTGACACCCCTGGTGATGTTGTTCGGCAGTACAGAGATTATAAATAGGTGGTGGCAGCGCATATAAAAAACGGATTGTTTAGGACCTTTCAAGACATGGTGAATTTCACTCTGCGGAATGCTGCACAGTATAGTGTTGTATCTCAGCTTGTTGATATCTGTGCAACTTTCCAGGCTTCAAGTGCAGACTGCGAACGAGGAATCAGCCTCATGAATTCAATCAAGTCCAAATTAAGAAACAGACTAGAGGAGAGTCACGTAGATATGCTGATGAGGACAAAGGCTTACCTCTCAAATGGGAAAGTTGATTTAGACCGAGTTTATCAGCACTGGAAAAATGGCAAGGACCGGCGAGAAAAACAAACATGTCACACATCTAACGTTGGCACCTGACTTGTCTAAACTCTTATGCGGCTTCTCCTACAGTCCGTGTGTGGGTGGGGTAGGAACATTTCTCAGCCTGTATCTTGGCAGGGGCATCATGGCATTCATCAGCAGTGTGTTCATCAAACTGTAAATGTTAACCAATTGTACAACTGGCTGTATTTGATGTGCGGGGTCCTCTGCAGCACTCTGAGAGTATTCATTAAAGTTTCATAATGGTTCAACCTCCTGATTTCTGTTTTCTCTAACTGGGGTATAGGTGGCACTTAACAGGTCATGACCTTGGGGTGTGCAACCAGGTCACAAAACTGCCTTAATGCCCTATTGCATGGAGCAATGATATCCCTTTTTTGCTTTAGTGGTATGGAGAGGCTAATGCCAAAGATCTTGGCTAGTTATGCGCTGCGCGCGCGTGAATGGTCAATTTCTTGGCGCACGTATCCTTGGCTGCAGCGCACAGAGACCGCACACTGCCGCACACAGTGGAAAAAAATTAGAGGGAACATTGCTCATAACCCCATTGCAGCTTACAGAGATGGGTGTCAAACACACTGTACTCACCTCCTTGTGGCTGCTGTGATGCCCTCAAGCACCCAGCCAGCTTTGGGTAGGCCACCGCCAAAATGCGGGCCATCAGGGGGGTCAGGTTCCGACGGACACCTCTCCCTTGTGGGGAGGCCGTCCCCAGCTGGGCTTCCGCTGTCTTTTAGGCCCAGCGTCTCAGGTCCTCCCACTGTTTCCTGCAGTTGGTGCTCCGCTGGCAATAAACCCCCAGGGTCCACACGTCTTTGGCGATGGCAAGCCACAACCCCTTCTTCTGATGGGCGCTGACCTGCAGAGGAGACACACGCAGAGGGACACCATGAACCAGACAATCCAGTCTGTCACACATATAGCCTACAAACAGCATTTGCCCCTCATCAGGCACACACATGACCCGTACCACTGCATTTACACTGCCACCAGCCATACACCCTCGAATGACACACTGCCAGCACACACACACACATCTCCATGCAGCCATGTTGTATGCAACATACCCATGGTGTACTTACCTGTTGGTCTGGAGGCCCATACAACCGTCCATAGAGGGGTAAGACCCCATCCACCAGGCGCTCCAACTCGTCCGAAGTGAAGGCTGGGGCCCTTTCTCCTGTCGCATGGGCCATGGTAGCTACCAGACAAAAGTAACAGCAGCACACACAGTGGAGGTGTTTTCCTGTGGAAAGTCAGTAATCAAGTGAAGGGAAAGTCAGAAAATGGCAGTGACGTCCGCAGCGGTGTACACCCTCACCGCCGGCAGTGACCTTCATTGGTTACTGTTGGACTTTTTTGCTTATGCAGGGTCATCCCCAATCTTTTTGCCTCCTGCCTCCTATTTTTTCTGACCTGTTGCTGTTGGCTTAACAACTCTGAGCACTTTACCACTACTAACCAGTGCTAAAGTGCATATGCTCTCTGTGTAAATTGTATTGTTGATTGGTATATCCATGGTTGGCATATTTGATTTACTAGTAAGTCCCTAGTAAAGTGCACTGGAGGTGGCAGGGCCTGTAAATCAAATGCTACTAGTGGGCCTGCAGCACTGGTGGTGCCACCCACATAAGAAGCTCTGTAATCATGTCTCAGACCTGCCATTGCAGTGTCTGTGTGTGCAGTTTTAACTGTAAATTCGACTTGGCAAGTGTACCCACTAGCCAGGCCTAAACCTTCCCTTTTCTTACTTGTAAGGCACCCCTAAGGTAGGCCCTAGATAGCCCCAAGGGCTGGGTGCAGTGTATGGTTAAGGTAGGACATATAGTAATGTGTTTTATATGTCCTGACAGTTAAATATTGCTAAATTCGTGTTTCACTGTTGCAAGGCCTGTCTCTCTCATAGGTTAACATGGGGGCTACCTTTAAATCTGATTAAAGTGTAGATTCCCTTTGGGAGCGGATGGACATGTGGAGTTTGGGGTCTCTGAGCTCACAATTTAAAAATACATCTTTTAGTAAAGTTGATTTTAAGATTGTGTGTTTGAAAATGCCACTTTTAGAAAGTGAGCATTTTCTTGCTTATACCATTTCTGTGACTCTGCCTGTTTGTGGATTCCCTGTCTGGGTCAGTTTGACATTTGGGCTGGTTGCACCTCACACTAGAGAGTGACACAAAAGGAGCTGGGGAGTAGTCTGCATTTCCTGATGAGCCATCTGTGCTAGGAGGGTTGGGAGGAGTGGTCACTTACACCTGAAAGGGCTGTGCCTGTCCTCACACAATGCCATCTCCGACCCCCTGGTGAGTGTCTGGGGCCTGGCCTGGTCCAGGCAGGATTTCACATTCAAAAGAGACTTTACTTTGAAGTAGGCCTACTTCAAAGGAGAAACTGGGTATAAGAAGTGCACCCAAAACCACAGACTTTAGATCACTTCTGGACATCAAGAGGAACCTCTACCTGGAGAAGAGCTAAAGAGCTGAGGAGAAGTGCTGCCCTGCCTGTGACTGTGCTTTGTGGAGCTACCCTGCAGTTGCTGCTTCTGCCAGAGTAAGAGGGCAAAGACTGGACTTTGTGTGCCTTCCATCTTGTGAAGAAATCTCCAAGGGCTTGATTTAGAGCTTGCCTCCTGTTGTTTGAAGTCCCAGGGACAGCAAAGACTTCTCTCTGCCAGCACCTGGAGTCTCTGGAGAGACTCCTGCTCTGACAAGTGGTGCCCTATGCAGTCCCTGGGCCCTTGCAAGGAAAGCTGGTGGAAATCCAAGGAAATCGACTTCAGACGACTTCGGACCAACGCCGTTGCTGAATCCGGTGACGCCGCCTGCACCCGATGCCGTGATCTTCGCTGGAAAGCGACGACCTTCGCAGGCCCGACGCCGCTGCAGCACCGCTGAAGTCCGCGACTCCGTGGAAGTCGCTGCACCACGTTGTGACCGACGCTGCTCGAAGTGCACAAATTCAATGTTTCGCACAGATGCGGCGATCCCCGACTTCGCGCATCAACTTGTTATAACTCTTCACGAAAGATACTGTACTTGGGGGTCTATGCGACTCCGTGTCCGGCGCCGCTGGTGTCGGCTTGTTGGGGACGACTCCATCACGACGCCGTGTTAACACCTCATCGAAGCATTTTTTGTTTCTAAACACTATTTTTGAGTTTCATCTTTAAAAATTCATAACTTGACTTGTGTATGTTGGATTTTTTGTCGTTTTGGTCTTGTTTTGTTTAGATAAATATTTCCTATTTTTCTAAACTGGTGTTGTGTCATTTTGTAGTGTTTTCATTACGTTACTGTGTGTGTTGGTACAAATACTTTACACCTAGCCCTCTGAAGTTAAGCCTACTGCTCTGCCAAGCTACCAAGGGGGTAAGCAGCAGGGGTTAGCTGAGGGTGATTCTCTTTTACCCTGACTAGCGTGAGGGTCCTTACTTGAACAGGGGGTAACCTGACTGTCAACCAAAGACCCCATTTCTAACAGTTACAGCAATAGAGCCCCATGTTAGCCAATGAGGAATTGCATGGCTGTGCAGACCACCTTCTGCCATGACCCATAACGCCGGCGGAGTGAGGTCACTTCCACCTGCATGTGACTCCGGCTACCCAAACCTGTTCTGGCTCTTGACCCCTGTTAGGAATCCGGTTACAGCGGCTGAGAATAGGTACAATGATGCTCATGGGCATACCAGGAGGATTGTTGAAAGTACCTTTGGTCTCCTGAAGGCCAGGTTCAGGTGCCTCCATCTGACAGATGGATCCCTATGCTACTCCCCTGAGAAGGTCTGCCAGATTGTTGCTGTGTGCTGCATGTTGCCCAACTTGGCCCTCAGACAAAATGTGCCCTATGTACAGGAAGAGGCGGGTGACAACACACCTGTGGAAGCAGTGGACAGTGAGGAGGAGGAGGAAGAGGAGGATGTGGACAACAGGACACATATCATACAGCAGTACTTCCAATGACACTCAGGTAAGACTGTTGAACTAAGCATTTCTCCATTTAAGTGTTGTGCTGTGTGGCTGTAGCATGATGCCAGTCACCACCTCTGCATCCTAACTGACTGTCACCTACGCCTTCCCATTTAGAAGATGTTGGTGTGCTAACAACTGTGTACTGATGTGATGACTACTGACTGCTTAAAGCCATTTGTTGGATGGATTCACACATAACAGGACATTTGCACAGGATGTTACAGGTCAACACTTTGCACATTTCTGTCTGATAAAGCACTATTACTCCAGTTGTGTTCAAGGGAGTTTATTGAAGTGACAAAAATGAAGGGATAGTCCAATGGAGTGGGTTGATGGTTGAGAAAAGGCCAGTGTAGTGGGCCAGTCTGTTTGTTGCACAGGTCCAGTGTCCAAGGGCCCATAGGAAGGGGAGCAATGGGAGTTGAAAGTGGACAAGGCGACGCAGTGGAGCACAAGGGGGACACCCTGGAGAGGCTCATTTCCTGGCAGTGGTCTTGGTCTTGGCAAGTGTCTCTGGTGTCTGTCTGGGTCACAGGGAGCGTTTGCGGGGTGGTTCACCTTCTGCAGGGGTAGGGGTGCTGGTGGCCTGTGGGTCCTGTGGGTCCAGTGGCAGGGCCTCCTGTCCACTAATTGATGTTGATGGCTGCTGGGTGGAGTGGCTAGTGGATGTGGCCCTCTGATTTGATCTGTCTTCCCGCAAGGTTTTGGCCATGTCACCCAGCACCCCTACAATGGAGGCCATGTTGTATTTAGGCCCTGAAACTGCTGCATGACCTCCTGGTGGTGTACCTCCTGCAGCCTCTGGTTCTCTTGCATGATGTTGATCACCTGGGCCGTCATGTTCTGCATTTGTTGGTAAGCCCCCAGGACATTTTTGAGTGCCTCATGGGCAGTCTAGTCTGTTCCCTGGGCCTGTCCTCCCCCTGGTGCACAGCTGTCCTCTGGCTGTCCCTGGTCCCCCGTACCTTTGTTCCCTGAATGGTGTGCCCACTCCCCTGACACCAGGACCCTCATTATCTTGCCTGTGTGGTGTGGACTCTGGTCCCTGTAAAGGTGGGCACACTACAGATTGCCTGTGTGGTGTGGACTCCGGTCCCTTTAAAGGTGGGCACACTACAGATTGACGTGTCCTGGGAACAGCTCTCTGGGGGCGTTGGCTGGATGCTGTGGTGTTGGAATCTGAGGTGGGGTAGTCTGTGGTGGCCTGGCTCTTGGATGGGCTAGCTGACTGACCAGTGGTCCCAGAGGGTCCAGGGAGTACATCCAGATCCAGAGCTCCAGAGTTTCTGTCATCACTGGGAGCATCTTCTGGTGGGGGATTGGGTAGCCGTGGCACCTCCTCGCCTCTGACATTGGCTGGGGCACCTGTGGGGTTGTAAGTGATGAATTATGCTACATGTCTGTGAGATATTCCGCATTACTAGCTTTCTCAATGTTATTGGTGTTGTCCTGCCACCTTTGTTTGTCTGTGGAGATGGATTTGTGGGATTGTTAGTTCTCCGTGCTGTGCATGCATTGGTGGTGGGTGTGCATGAAGGGCTGGAAGGGATGTGCATGCAGTGTGTATGGCATGCAGGTGTTGCCATTTGGGTGTGATAATTGGAGAGGTACACTGTGTGGGATATATGGGGTGATGAGGGTGACGGTGAGGGGTGGTGGTGGCATGCAGGCATGGGGGTGATAAGTAGCAAATGTTGACTCACCAGTGTCCAGTCCTCCGACTACTCCAGTGAGTCCTTCTGGATGCAGGATTGCCAATTCTTGCTCCTCCCATGTGGTGAACTGTGGGAGAGGAGGTGGGGGTCCACCGCCAGTCCTCATGATGGCGACCTGGCGCCTTGATGCAATGGAACGCACCTTCCTCTGTAGGTCGTTCCACCTCTTTCGGATGTCGTCCCTTGTGCGTGGATATGGTCTCATGGTGTTGACCCTGTCCACGATCCTCTGCCATAGCTCCATCTTCCTGGCAATGGATATCTGATGTACCTGTGCACCAAACAGCTGTAGCTCCATCCTGAGAATTTCCTCCACCATGACCCACAACTCCTCATCGGTGAACCGGGAGTGCCTCTGTGGGGACATGGGTGTTGTATTGAGTGTGTTGTGCAGAGGGTGATGTGTGAAGTGTTGGGATGTGTGTTGTGTGATGCGTGAGGAATGTGTAGGTAGGTGTGGTGTGTTTGGGCTGTTCTGTAATGGATTGGCGTGGCAAAGTGTAGCGGTATTTGGGTGTTTGCAAAGGATTGTGGGTAATGTGGGTGTGGTGTGCGTATTTGTGTCAGGTGTGGGTTTTTGGCCTATGTTGTGTTGTTTTGTGTTTGGTTGGCCACTTCTGCTGCGGCGGTGTGCACCGCCAATGATTTACCGCCTTTGAATGTCCACTGTGTTGATTCATGGGTAATGATCTGGAGGGCGTTGGATTGGTGGCATAACTGTATCTGTGTTAGTACCGACAGTTTATCACGTCCCTTTGGTCTGGTGGATTTGTGGTTGTGGCAGTATTCTGTTGGTTTTGTGTGTGTGTGTCATAATCTGGCGGACGGATGTTCGCCTCCGCAGCGTTATGTTGGCAGCAGTCAGTGCGGCAGTAAGCGGTATTTAGCGCCAATGTCATAATGAGGGCCTTAATGTTTTGATGTATGGTCTAGTAGGATGATTACTTGGTTGGTTTATTCTATGGACACCGGAGGGAAGGAATCGTGGTTTTTCAGCCCAAGATAATTTGTAGTATTTGAAGATGGGATTTTTAATTACACTGGTGTGTTAGAATGCAAATGTGGCAGGGTTCTGTTATGCTATTTAATGAGGATATCACAAATGTTGCTGCGATGACTGACTATCTTATCATCGACTGCAAAAGATATTAATGATGTTGTGAAATAGAAGAGGACATTTTTTTATGTCTGGTGTTAGCAAATAATTTTTGCTTTACCTGAAAATATATGTTTAATATGTTACATGTAGGGGCTTTTCTGCCAACCCTCTTCACCCATTTGTATGCCATTGCGTCATTCACATTTTCCTCCATCCACTATAGCACATAGGTCAGCCTACTTCACTAACTGGCTGACTTTACTGTGAATTAAAGCATTCTGCTCTTTCACGAAGAGCACAACCACACAAAAAAGTAGTTCCCTGAAGTGCAAGGCATTACTATGGCAATGCATGCTTTTCTTTTTCAGATTTTATTGTAAGTTTTCCAAATTATAGCTTGAGTCGGTGTGATTATGGTTATGTTTGTGAAATTCGGGAGAGTTTGTTGTGTCTATCTCTAGTCATGTGTGTCGTTCCCGCCGTGTATGAATCCGCTAATGCTGATAGCTACCTGTCCGTGGTAAGCTTTGCATCCTGCCTGTGTGACCCATCGTGTGAGGACCATCTTAGTGTTATGTGGGTGTTCTTGCAGAATTCCTCGCTATGTTGGATCCAGCTCTTTCAAACCATCAGTAAGCAATTCTCAGGCCTGTGCAATTTCTCTTCGGCCTAATCCCTTGTGCGCCTCCCGGTGTAAGAGAGTTCCCTTGTACCCGGCACACTTTTCTAATTCACGTCTCCACAACAGTGCGGATGGCTCTCTAGGGCTCTTTTACCACCTGGTGACTTCCTGCTTGGCTAGTATTAGACCTAGGTCTTAAAATTTGTTAGTCATTTTATTTTTGGAGATATGGGGAACCAATGCAGGAGGCAATGACCGGAGTGGTTGGGACAGATTTCTCCTTGATCGCAGCCAGCAATCTCGTGATCTTAGCCCAATAAGGGGACAGTTTAGGACATGCCCATATCAAATGCAGGAATGAGACATCCAGCATCTTGCACCTAGGCCGGGCTGCCTCCGTTGTGCCAAAGCATTTGTTAATTCAACTTGGGGAGAGGTACACCCTATGCAAGATATAAAAATTAATAAGCTTAAATGTTGCATTTATGGTAACCTTTGGGATTCTCTCTAAGATGGACTCTCAGTCCTGCTCTGGAATCGGGGCAGGCAAATCTAGCTCCCACTTAGCTCAGAGAGCATCAAGAGGTCGCACAGTCTCAGCCTGCAAGTAGTGATACAAGCAGGTAACCACTTTGAATGTGCCTGATGCCTGGAGCATGTATGTACAGCAGGGATGTTCTCGAGGTTCCGCTTTCCCCATCCTCCAGTGTCGATGCATAACTTTGTGGGTCGACCCATGTAATAGGAAATGACCTCCCGGTATACCAAATTCCTCTCTAAAGTCATCAATAGAAACTAGACTGGAGTCCTGGAAAAGGTCTCCTATCTTTGTAGTTCTCACCTCAACCAAGGTGTTTAGCCCTCCCATCAATTGTCCCCCTTGAGCAGCGGAATGGTGGTCAGAGGCAAAGCAGGAGAATATGGCACCTTGGTATTCGTCCCAGCCCAGCATTTCTGCACGGTCCGGTGCGCCTGCAGGGGTAGTTTAGGGGTACCAGGAGTTTTCAACACAAGTTTTAGTAAGGAATATTGGATAGGGCTAAAACCATCTATGTGCTTATCAGGAGAGCATCGGCTTGCCATCCACCTTGCAAGCCACTGTAGCTGAGCTGCTAAGTAGTAAGACTCAAGTTCTGGGGCTGCCAGCCCTCCCTGCGATGTCTGGCATTGGAGGGTGGAAAGCGCCACCCTTCTCCATACCGTGTCGCATATGAACGCTGTAACAATAGTAGTTAATTCAGTTAAGAAGGACCAGGGCAACCAAAGTGGGAGAGACCCGAAGAGATATAGGGAGTGATTCCGACCCCGGCGGTCAAGGACCGCCGGGGCCGGGGTCGGCGGGAGCACCGCCAACAGGCTGGCGGTGCTCCACAGGGTATTCTGACCGCGGCGGTTCAGCCGCGGCCAGAAAGGGAAAACCGGCGGTCTCCCGCCGGTTTTCCGCTGCCCTGTAGAATCCTGCGCCGCCATGGGGATTCTGACCCCCATACCCCATGCTTCGGCCGCCAGGAACAGGATGGCGGTATGGGGTGTCGTGGGGCACCTGGGGGCCCCTGCAGTGCCCATGCCAATGGCATGGGCACTGCAGGGGCCCCCGTAAGAGGGCCCCACCCTGAATTTCAGTGTCTGCTTAGCAGACACTGAAATTCGCGACGGGTGCTACTGCACCCGTCGCACATACTCCACTCCGCCGGCTCCATTCGGAGCCGGCATCCTCATGGAGGGGTGTTTCCCACTGGGCTGGCGGGCGGCCTGTTGGCGGTCGCCCGCCAGCCCAGTGGGAAACCCAGAATACCCGTGGCGGTCTTTTGACCGCGCAGCGGTATTCTGGCGGTTCCCTCCAGGCGGGCGGCTCCCGCCGCCCGCCGGGGTCAGAATGACCCCCATAGAAGGCAAGTAAGGCCATTATTTTAAGTATGGCAATGCGGCCCGCTAAATATAATGGGAGTGTCTGCCAAAAAGCACAGTGCAAGTTCAAGTTACGGTTTGCCACCCCATAGTTCCCCTCTAATGAGTCAGTGGTGGAATTATACACCTTGACTCCTAACTATGGAAGGCAACTGGGTTCAAACTCCAAATCCAGGGGAGAGTCCCTTAAAGTAGCATTTCTGCTGGTGGGAAAGAGTTTTGTCTTTGCCCAATTCACTTTCAGCCTTGAGGCCTTGGTGAAGCTCTCCAGTAATGTTCTGGCTCCTCCTAGGTCCATCTCCGTGTCATGTAAGAACATGATGAGACTGTCTGCGTATAAAGCTATTCTCTGTGTCATCTCTCCAGTCTGGACACCCTCATAGTATGAACCAGAGAGGGCTCCATTGTGATTGCAAATAGTAGGGGGGATAATGGGCAACCGTGCTGTATGCCCCTCCCCACTCTATAACTCTCAGAGATCTGCTAGCCCGTACGGACCTTGGCAGTTGGGTTGGAATACAAGAGGTGTGTCCACGCCACAAAGTCCGGCCCCAACCCCTTGCGTTCAATGATATCGTATAGATAGTCCCATTCAAGACTATTGAACACTTTCTCAATGTCAACTGCTAGTATTGCGGCGGTATGTTAGTTGTAAGTGTCATCTTCCAGTAGCCAGCCATCTGATATTTAAGGCAGTATTGCATTTGGGATGAAGCCTGCCTGGTTCAGGTGGATTAATTGGACCAAATGGGGAGCAGGCGAGAGGCCAATAACCCTGCCCAAAATCTTATAGTCTACATTAAGCATTGAAAGCGGCCTATAGGTGCCAAAGTCTGTATCCGCCTTACCTGGTTTCAGCAAAAGGACTATCAGTGCTTCACTACTGGATGGTAGCAAGCTGCGGGTAGCTTTCACCCATTTGTACAGCTTCACTAATTGGGGGGCCAGCTTGGCCACATATGTGCTGTAAAACTCAACAGGTAAACCATCAGAGCCAGGGATTTTCCCTCAGGCCATTTTTTCATCTCCCCAATATTTCCGGCAGGGTGATATCCACCCCTAAGCCATCAGCATCTTCCTGGATAAAACTCGGCATTGTAAGCGTCTGGAGAAATCGGTGTTGTTCAGACACACCAGAGGGCAATCTGCTGGTATATAGAATATGATAATAGGAGTAGAACCCCTTGTTGATTTCATCCTGCTCACAAAGGACTTCCCCTCCAAAGTAATCAGCTCCACCACCTGCGAGCCCCTGGGGGCCTGGTTGGTTAGCCATGCCAACAGGCGACCTGCTCAGTCCCGTTCACCATGAGATCTCTCAATGTACGCCTTATAATCAAAGGAGCGGAGGCGCTCACTGTGCTCCTCAACTCTATCTTGGGCATCCAATGAGGGCGGATGTAGGTCTGGGCGGCCTGGTCTGTCTAGTTCCAGAGTTCGGAGCCGGGATTCAGCATCTAAGATTTCACGCAGGAGAATAGCTCGCACCCCTATAGACTCTGCTATGCAATGCCCCAGATGACCACTTTGAATGCCTCCCATTGAATCTGATTAGCCAAGGATGTCCCCTCATTGTCCGCAAAGTAGTATACTACCTTTTCCCTTATGGCATCTCAGAACGGGGGGTCTTCTAGCGCTTTGGGTTTTAGCTTCCAGTTGTGAATCCTAGCTAAGGGCCTAGACCAATGAATCGTAGTAAGACTTGATTGTGATCTGATATTGTGTATTCTACTCCTCTTATAGGTGGGTGTATATCTGAGGAGCAGAGAAAGGAGTCAAGCCTTACATGCAATTCATGTAACGAGGAGAAAAAGGAGTAATCCCTTTCTGGATGGTGGTGACGTTGCCAGGCATCCTGTAGATCCCAGTTCTCTTGCAAGTCACTGAAGGCACACACAGATCGGTGGATCAGGGAATCAGGCAACGGGGTGTCGGGGTTTGTCACACAATTGAAGTCCCCCCTCCCACTATTACTGTGCCTGCCAATAAGGAGGACAGTTGAGATGATAGGCTGTCGAAGAAAGCGGGTTGGTTGACATTGGGGCCATATATATTAACTAGTGAGAAGTTTTGCCCATTCAACCTACCCATCACAGCCACATATCTTCCCTTGGGATCTACTATAGAGTGTTTGAATTGGAAGGGGACTCCAGCCCTGACCCATATCAGTGTCCCCCTAGTGTATGCAGAAAATGTAGTGTAAAAGGTATGTCCCCACCATCGGCGCTGCAGGACAGGTCCCTACTTGGCCGTCAAGTGTGTTTCCTGCAAAAAGACAATGTTAACTCCCCGTCTTTGCAAGTACGAGAACACTTTTTACCTCTAAGCCATTGAGTGGATGCCCCGGACATTCTAGGTGATGATTTTACAACGATGTTCTTGCGCCATGAAAAGCCAGTGAAATGCTCAGTGGGTTTCTCATCCAACTGCGTAACATAACATGGGAGGAGTTACTAGCCTTCTCGATGTGTAAAATGCAAATGATAATAACTAGTGTCTGACACAGGGGGGCACCCATCAATCCCAAACCCCCCCAAAAAGCAAAGGCAGCACATCCCAACTCCCACGCCCAAGGACAGGGAGAAATACCCCACCCATCCAAACTATGGAACAACTACAAGTTCTCTAGATTAGGAGCTTTCTGGAGCCGAGAACCAGCAGCACCCAGCTCCAGAGATTCTAGACACCCATCTATCTAGCAGTGGGATATTATTTGCCGCATCTTTGCACGTCCCATTTCCAGGCAGAGGAGCATTCTACCAAGCAGCAATTACTTGTCACAGTGTCCTTTCCTCGGGATCTGCACGCCGCCGAAGAAAAGGCCCACCTTCCAGCGTCACCAACTCAGAAAGCTATTATAGCACAGAGTTATGGTGAAGCCAGTCGGGGGGAAGGGATTTAGGGTATGGAACAGCAGGCAAGAGTTGAGACCCTTATGGAATAGACAAAGGCGTCTCCGTGAATGCAAGTGTTGAGACCCTTATGGACTAGACAAAGGCGTCTCCGTGAATGCAAGTGTTGAGACCCTTACGGAACAGACAAAGGCGTCTCCGTGGATGCAAGTGTTGAGATCGTTATGGAACAGACAAAGGCGTCTCTGTGGATACAAGAGTTAAGACTCTTATGGAATAGACAAAGGCGTCTCCTTGAATGCAAGAGTTGAGGCCCTTATGAAATAGACAAAGGCGTCTCCGTGAATGCAAGTGTTGAGACCCTTATGGAATAGACAAAGGTGTCTCCGTGGATGCAAGTGTTGGTAGATTCATGATACTTCAGGATGTCATGAGCATTAGACAAAACTGGGCGTGGCCCTTCTCTGAATCATGGAACAAGACCAATTAGTAAAATCATGATACTTCAGAATGTCATGAACCTTAGACAAAACTGGGCGTGGCCCTTCTCTGAATCATGGAACAAGAACGAACTGAGACCTCTGAACCTTGAGAAGGCAAGAGTTTGGACCATGGACATACTCTGAACATCAATCATGCAACTATTATGCATTCATAAACATAAAATGTTTGGTCTCAGCCTAGAAATTCGCAAAGAGTTAAATATGTATCTCACATATCATCAAAGACTTAAATATGTATCTCACAAATTATGCTTCCAACAACAATGAAACTATAATTTGCTTATCTTTGAAATTTTTTCACATTTGCCACCTAGGCCTGAAAGTTTTACTCATGTAAACTGAAGCGCCTTGATTATTGGACCAAGTGCGCCTTAATCCTGTGAACTGAGGCGCTTTAAATTTTGTGCCAAGTGCGCTTTACTCCTGTGAACTGAAGCGCTTTAAATTTCATGCCCGGGGCACTTTACCAGTGTGGCCTGAAATGCTTTGCTTGTTATGCTAAGGGGCGCTTTACCTTTTGGAAGTAACCACTTCCTTCAAACTGGGAATCAGCAAGGCCTTACCGCTACGAGTATGACCTACTCGTTTTTGAATGCACCAGTAAACACGGATACTTTGGTTGGATGACACTCTGCCATTCAGGAACTCTGCTCTTCTCCAGAGAAACCCCCACGAGGTCTGGCTGCATCGACGTCTTCAAAATAGTGAGCAACATGCTTGGGTGTGGCTGGGCTTTATAGGCTCTATATACCTCTAAAAACATGGGAATTGTAGTCCCTTCATAGGATAGCACTGATAAGTGCATCTTGTCCACCAATGTCCTGAACCTGCAGCTACATGAGATTTACCACAGGGCAGACGACGATGTTGGCCACTTTTTGAACAAGCGGGGATGACAAGTGGTGCGCATAAAGCATCGCAAATCTGCGCAGCAGAGTTTTTTGTGGGACTTGGACCGCTCACAGCCTTATGCCTGACATTACTACATCATGTTAAAGATCAAATAGCCTACCTCCAATCTCCAGGTGACCATGTCTGTATTCAAGCGTAGCCCTTCAAATCAGTTCATCTGCAGTCCTGGGGGTTACTAATAGTAGAATAGCACTGGAGTGGCCTGATGTAATCAATCCACTCTAGGAGTCTGATTCCCCCCTCACTCGCTTGTGGAGACGGGGACTGCAGGTCAGATGCCGTGCTACTTAGTGAGGCAACCACTTCAACCACTCACTGGCACTCCAACTGTACTTCTGCTGGGGAACCAGATTAGGCCGGGGACCTCTGCTTTCAGGGTCGCTAGTGCTCTTGTCGCTACTGTGCTCTGGGCATTCTGCTCAGGCCAGGGTGTGGTTGACACTCCATTCTCGACCAGGCTTCCTGAGGAAAGGAAAAGAACTGCACCTCCTCCGGCATCACCACCCTGAGCCTGGCTGGGAACTTCATGGAGTACTTCACTGACAGTTCCCGTAATTTTCTCTTTACTTCTGTGAAAGCCACTCGCTGGTGCTGCACCTCCCGGGAGAAATCCGGAAATACCATTACTTTGTGATTCTCTACCATGAGGGTGTCCTTCTGACATACTTGTTGCAGAATAAAGTCCCGATCTTTGAAGTGCAGCAGCCGCACAACAACTGGCCTCAGAGGAGCCTGCCCTCTTCAGAGTGAAAAAGGGGGATAGCCCCTCCTGTACAATCTTGTGTCGGAGCCATTCCTCCAAATAACGCACCATGTCCTAGCCATCCACTCTTTCAGGCAGTCCCACCACCCTGATCTTGTTACGGTGCACTCTGTTTTCGGTATCTTCCGCCCTGGTCTCGAGCATCTTTAGACAGGATTCGATGGTGCTCATTCGAGCGCTGGTCGTGGCCACCACTGGGGTTGTGCCGGATAATTCCTTCTCATCAGCAGTGACCCTCTCTGGTAATCTCCAGTGGTCATCGCACTTAAGGCCCAGGTCAGTGCTTAGCATATCGATTTTGATTTCCATGGCCTCTTCTGCAGCAGCGATGGCCTGCAATTCATCCTGAAGCATGGGGTGGGGGCGCGCAGGCCTGGCCTGGCATGCCTCGGGATACTCTGAGCGAGTAGAGTTACTGCTAGGCCGCAGGGAGCCTCCCAAGTCCGCATTGCGCCTTTTTGTGCACTTGACCATGTTGTGGTGATACAAAGTTGGGTACCCAAGCACAGCCGGGGCACCACCTCGACCACTGGGCGGCCCAAGCTCCCGCCCCGCTGGTCACCAAGTCCGTCTGAGAGTTCCTTGAGGCGGACTACCGTCTAAATTAGTATGGGGGATACAGGGGCATGCTGTCCGGGACCTCACATCCAAAGCTGCAGGGTGTCTTAGTATGTAGACCCTGTACACAGCATTCCCTGCATCACCCTTGTCTGGCATTGCTGGCCAGACCCCATCGGAGACTCGTTTAAGGGGGGGGTAAGATGGAGCGCCTCGTGGTCTTATAGTGGGAACTGTTTGTAGCAGCCCCCCTCAAAGCAATGCTTCCGCCCCCTCCTCATTAATGCTCTGCACCCTGTTCCCGTCACTTGGTGCTGTGGGGATGGGGAGGTGGGGGGAAGTGAGGAGTCCCTGCTTGTGTTCAGTGGGTTCCTGGAGTCAACCACCCCACTCCGGGATCAACAATGGGTTTAATCAGTGGGCTGCAGTATAAGCCCTTCAACCCAACTCCTCACCTCGGAGGCAACCGGGTTTCTCACCTCTCTGGGAGTCCACCCCAGGGCAAAGCTCTTTATCACTGGTGGGCCGCTGCCATATTCCTCCAGTGCAGCCTGGTATCCTCCACGCCATTCAGATTTAGAACTGGTAGAGCAGGGCCTAGGCTGAGGGGGACCCGTCCAGCACCCGCCCTGGTCCCTGCTCTGCCAGAGTCCGGTCCCCTGGGGGGGGCGAGGCTGCACCCATCCTGTTCTCTTACACCTGTGCGACAGGAGGCCATTCGCCGGTTGCTGTAGGCCGCTCATGTTCTGCCACCCCCCCCCCCCCGGGAGCCGCACAGCACTTGGCAGGCTGGGTCTTCCCCCATTGCGGCGCTCCGGTGTCTGGCCCGCCAGCACCGCTGCACTGTACCTGTCCAAGGGTGTCTTGCCGCACTCAGGCATCCCGGCCGCCGCTCTCCATTAACTGGCCCAAGTGGAGGCTGACATTTTAGGTAACTGTGCGCCCACGGCCAGGGTCCATAAAACTCATTCCCCACCTTGGACGACCTTACTCCAGGCGACATAAGATGTCGGTCGCTGCCAGGGGTATTGCTGGATGCCCCTCGATCTAGGAGGAGAGGTGCAAGGTCCAGGATGGGGCTGGATTGGGGGCAGTCTCTCCGAAAATCCCGGGTCTCCATCATATGCCATTTGCTACGAGGCCACGCCCCATGGCAATGCATGCTTTTCAAGACCCCAAAAAAAATGATGCTTTTAGCCAAAAAAATGTTTTATTGCCGAGAGCCCAGCAGTTCCCTCCCACAACAATGTATTGCAAACCATGACAAAACAAAACAGGAATTGACAAAGTCAAAACAATGCCAGATCTATTGGCTTTACCAATGCTTGTTTAGTTAGACTAATATGCTCCTAACATTGTTAATGGTGAATTTTTCATTAACCTTATGAATCTGCTAAGGAAACTTGTAGAGTACATAATAATATGGGTGGATGCCTTCAACTTCTCTACGTACCCCAAAGTAGACAACATAATGCACTTGTTGTGTGGCCATCTTAGTTATAGGTTCATACATGTTAGTTTAGTGAACTAGGCCTGCAGCTGTGCACTTTAACCTAGATATATTTTATTCAGCTTTGTCTATTATTTTAACAATACCCACATTTGCAGTCTTGTTTTATTTTTCTCTATCTAGCTGTTCTTTGCCTAGGTCAGCACTGCATTCTTAAACAAGACATTTCTTTCACTCTGTGCTTTTCTCAAGGCTGCAGTAAGATAGGTTGCTGGTAAACGTGGTAACGCTTTGTCTCTAGTATTTGTAGAAACATACACATCCTTACATAGGGACATTTTCTCAGAACATCAGCTGTTTTATTATAGTTATTATAAAAACACTTCTCTGTCCCATACACGTTAGAGAGAGATTCCAGCCAGATGACCACGACTATATGCTGATTGCTGAGTGCTTAGCTACAACTGCTACATGCCTCTTGCTCAGGTATGAGGGATGATGTCTTCCCAGGGGAACCTGAAGGGCAGAACTAGAGCTTAATATGCTGTGCTCTAACATAGCCTAGGTAGGAATTTTTTTAATGATTCTAGTGACAATATGGTAGTGGTATTTTTATGCTTTACTCTCCTTGTCGCAATTTTAATCCTGTCATGCTTCATTGTCCTAGCTATTGCAGTACATGCTTTATTAGCTAACATGCAGTTCCTTCTATAAAACCTTATGGAATTTTCTGCCTCTGATTTTCCTTGTATATGTCAGACTAATGTAAATGAGAGAAACGGATGCGATCTGAGTGACCACAATTTCCCTGAGGAATCAATTGTGTCATGCGCTCGGCTGCCAATCATCCCTGCTCTTGAGTAGAGATAAGGCACTGCAAGTTAGCCGGAGCAAAACCCGGATTTAGCCGACGGGTGTCACCTGTAGTAGGTTCGGACTCAGTCCCCCACAGTGCAAGTGATTCTGTCACCCAAATCCAGTAGTCTCATTAGAATAATGAGAGTCCACACGACATGGCACCACCAACGTTTGGTCAGGCTCTAATTTTTGGGTCCTCCTGAGTATCTCTGTCTCACTACATACAAAGACACCTCAGTACTATACACAGAGACGTCCGTAGTATTGAGGATTTTCCTCCTCAGCTAAGTAGGGAGTACCTAACTAATGCTGTAGGTTGTTCAAGCCTGAACTCTAAAAAGATAATCCCCATTTGTGTGCTTATCTCTGAACAAAATTAACCATTCATCATGGCAAATCCACAACAGGTAGTAATTGCAGTTAATATGCGACCAACTGTTACTACACATCTATTGGCACATGGCTTAACAGCCCCAGGGGGGTCCAGTTACATTTGTTGTTGAGGCTCATCCAGCCTATAGAACAGAATTTTTTTATTCTTGGGTTACATTTCCAGCAGCTGATGGGAATACAAATACATTTCATCACTATACACCTGCAAATATACATGCACAATACAGAGCATATGCTTATCTAGAATTACCTCTATCTTATCAAGAACATAATATTTGGCTTGATGGTGCCCTACCCCATACAATTTTACATGTTAGGTTAGGTCCTCTAAGTAATGATGGTCCTACCTGGCCTTTATTGGCCACCTATACACCTCACCCTGCTGCAGCAAACGTAACAGCGTCTGAAGTCCGTCGCTTATATGCTGAGCTTACGGCAATATACAGACGATTAGTACAGTTTGCAATGCAAACATTAAATTCAAACCCAGCACGTGCTGCTCCAGTGCAGCCACATGCAGTAACGCCAGGCATCAATCCTGCAACTGTACATTCGATTATGGGTAAAGTACCCACCAAACAAGAAGAAATTCTGTTTTGGTTAACTCATAAAACTAAATGCACTGGAAGCAGTATTTCCCCATACGGGACCTCAGGATAAGCATAGAATATTAACTATGTGCTTGCCATTTGGGTTGGTTCCCACAGTAGATAACTGCAATACTTGGGGCACGGTATTCGCCACTCTCTATACTACAGCACATGGTACACCAACAATTGCCGACTTACCAGAAGTATTAAACAAATTCAAGACAAATACGGGGCTACCCCGGCCCTGGACTTGGGGCTGCAACTAATGGGCAATTTTGCCACAGTATCCTCAATTATATTAAGCAACCTTAAATGGGGAAGCAGTTGCACTAGCAGTGCGCATGCGGCTGTGGGACGTTCCTCCAAAGGATTAAAAACGTGAGCTGCCAAAGATTATCACGGAGACCAATTCTAGTATTGGGCGAGATAGTCCGGGGGCCAGACCTACAAAACCACAATTTCAGGGTAAATCTAATAAATATTCTACCAAGCAAGCTCCTGGGGGTACTAAGAAACGCTGGGATAGAAAACAACAAACACCTAAAAAAGAAAGGAGAGAATCTCCGCATACGGAGACCCCACAGAATAGATATAATCTCAGAAATAGAGATAATATAAAAACGACTGACAGATATCAATATACTGATACACGCCAATCTCGTTTCTCTCAGAACTCACCGGATAAACGCAGTGAGAGGGGTGGGCAGTCAGAGCGAAGAACTGAGTACGTGAAACCGAGACAGGAATGACAACGCTCAACAGAAGTTTCTGTTAAAAAAGAAGAGAAACTTCCTCAACAAAAACCCCAATTCAAAAAGAAAAAAGTAGCAGCAGTTGCAGTTCGTCATGCCACTCAAGAAGAGGGTTCTATTGAAGAACAAGAAGTGGGCATTAGCGCTATTAGACAGCGCGGCAGAGGGCACAATAGTTCGCCGGAATCTTCTAGAGCATGTGGAGGTGAAAGCAACCGATGACTTCCTACAAGTTGAAACTGCGGACATGCGTGTCTCCACGCCTGATAGGGTGTACAAAGTAACATTACAGTTAGAAGGAGACAATGAATGCACAATCAACACAATCTTCTGGGACCGGGTCGTAAATATATATAATATTCTACTGGCCGAAAGGGATTGGCCACCTGAATTTTTCCGTACTTGCCCATACGGGGAAGATGTTATCAAACCTTCTTTCTCGCCCCTTGCTCCCGATGTGCTCGCAGAATCCTATGCCATTGATTGGGCATTGGCACAGGCACCCGCGTTACATCGCAACCACGTAGGGTAGGATAAAGATTCCCCCTATCATGTAATTCCTATTAAAAATCAATCCTAACCTCAACCCAAAATCCAATAAAACATGATGCTAGGCACCCGTGAGGGAAATCCTCACACAACTGGAGTACTAGGGCGTAATCGAACCCTGTGCCTCACCAATGAATAATCCCTTATTCTCAGTCGCTAAACCAGACCATTAGTACAGAATAGTCTTAGACTACAGACATTTAAATGCACATATGCTATGCAAAATTCACATAGCACAGCACTCATGAATAACATAGTGCCCAAAATTACAAAACAACAGTGGACATTTCAAATGGTTTCTTCTGTCAAAATATAGCACCTGAGAGTAGAGACCAAACAAGTTACATTGCACTAGGCTCCCAGAAAAAATTCTGTTGTTTACCCCAGGGGTATAAGAACAGTCCAGGACAGTTTGAGGCTCGTGTGACCTCAATATTGCACGACATTGACCCTGAAGCATTGTCCTATGTAGGTGATATCTATCTCATGGATAATGAATTACCTCAACATCTTAGACGGGTAGTCCCCATTGTTGTAGGATTTGCCGAACTTGGCTATATATTCAATTTAAAAAATCAAAAGTAGCCATTCTTAGCGTCCTGTTTTTGGGATATGAGCTATCAAGTGAAGGAAAGAGCCTAGCGCCACAATTCTTGGAAAAATGTGCACAGTTACAACCTCCAAACACCATTAAAAAACTCCAATCCCTATTGGGTTTTGTCACAGGGTCCTTTTCTCGGGATCTGCACGTCGCTGGACAAAAGGCCCACCTCCCGGCGTCACCAACTCAGAACTCAGAAAGCTATTATATCACAGAGTTATGATGAAGTTATGATGAAAAATAGCCTTTCTGAGCGTCCTGTTTTTGGGATATGAGCTATCAAGTGAAGGAAAGAGCCTAGCGCCACAATTCTTGAAAAAATGCGCACAGTTACAACCTCCAAACACCATTAAAAAACTCCAGTCCCTACTGGGTTTTGTCACAAGGTCCTTTCCTCTGGATCTGCACGTCGCTGGACAAAAGGCCCACCTCCCGCGTCACCAACTCAGAAAGCTATTATAGCACAGAGTCATGATGAAGCCAGTCGGGGGAAGGGAATTAGAGTAGGGAACAGCAGGGAGAGAGATTGGAAAAGTAAAGGTTAGAACAAATATGCATTTACTCATTCATAGAAACGTAACACATTTATAGACTCTTGACTAAATGCGTCTCCGAGATATCAGGTGGAAACCTCTTCTGAAATGAGGGCAAAGCCCCTTCTTTGAAACATGGAACAAAAGTAAAACACAACTTCAGGATCAAGAGATGGCAAGAACTTTGAACTATGATTATACACGGAATATCAATCCTGTAACATCTATGTATTCACAGCATAAACCTTTGATCATGACTTAAGCTTTTCAAAGAACAATGAAAACTATGATTTGCTTATCTCCAGAAATACTTGCACATTCACAACAATAAATACCGAAAGGTTTTACTCATTGAACTTAAAGTGCTTTACTTAATAATACCAGGTAGCGCTTTTACTCAAGTAGCCTGAATCACTTAGATTGTTATGCCAAGAACCTTTTACTCTTGTGAATTGAAGCGCTTATATCTGTGAACTGAAACACTTTGAATTGTTGTGCCAAGAACGCTTTACATCTAAGAACTGAAGTGCCTGAATTATTGTGCCAAGAGCGCTTTACATCTAAGAACAGAAGCGCCTAAATTGTCATGCAAAAAGCGCTTTACATCTGTGAATGGAAACGCCTTGAATTGCCGTGCACAAAGCGCTTTACATATGTAAACTGAAACGCTTTGAATTACTGTGCCAAAAGAGCGCTTTACATCTGTGAACGGAAATGCCTTGAATTGCCGTGCACAAAAGCGCTTTACATCTGTGAACTGAAACGTTTTGAATTACTGTGCCAAAAGAGAGATTTACATCTGTGAACGAAAACGCCTTGAATTGCTGTGCACAAAAGCGCTTTACATCTGTGAACTGAAACGCTTTGAATTACTGTGCCAAAAGAGCGCTTTACATCTGTGAACGGAACCTCCTTGAATTGCTGTGCACACAAGCGCTTTACATCTGTGAACTGAAACGCTTTGAATTTCTGTGCCAAAAGAGCGCTTTACATCTGTGAACGGAACCACCTTGAATTGCTGTGCACACAAGCGCTTTACATCTGTGAACTGAAACGCTTTGAATTTCTGTGCCAAAAGAGCGCATTACCTTTTGGAAGTAATAACTTCCTCCAAAACTTGGATTCAGCAAGGCCTTACCGGTGCGAGTACAGCCTACTTGTTTTTTAATGCACCATGGACTTTGGTTAGATGACACTCTGCCATTCAGGAGCTCTGCTCTTCTCCAGAGAAACCCCCACGAGGTCTGGCTGCATCGAAGTCTTCAAAATTCTGATTACGTGCTTGGGTGTGGCTGGGCTTTATAGGCCTGCCACACCCCAAGATGGCGGCTGCCTCTAAAAACATGGGAATTGTAGTCCCTTCATAGAATAGCACTGATATATGCGTCTCGTTCACCAATGTCCTGAACCTGCAGCTCTATGAGCTTTGCCACAGGGCAGACGACGCTGATGGTCACCTTTGGAACAAGAGGGGATGATAAGTGGTGTGCATAAAGCGCCACAGATTTCCACAGTGGAATTTCAGGCGAGACCTGGACCGCGCCTGGCCTTATTCCTGACAGGTTTTCTAAATTTTGGAAGAACTTACATTCCTGGTTACGCATCACAAATAAAACCTTTATATGACTTAATACGTCCTGACTTTTCCAGTAAATTTTGGACAGTCGAACACACGCATTCTCAGAGCTTTGTAAACAGATACGCTTGCAGCACAACACCTACATACGAGGGACAACAAAACACATCTGGTCATCAGAGTAATTGCTGGTGCCATTGGTTTCACCTATTTAACTTTCAATGAAGGTGAGATTGTCCCGATTGCATACAAATCCCATTTGTATTTAGCAGCAGAACAATGCTTTGCTCCTACTGAGAAAATTCTCACTGCTGTTCAGATGGCTGTCATTAAAGAAAGACCATTAGCCCAGGCGAAACGCATTATTGTCATATTTCCATTTCCAGCCCTTGAGGCTGTTACCAAAGCCAGCGTTCCAAAAGCTAAAGCATTACATCCATGTCGGATTCAATGGGCAACACCTTTGACAGCCACTGATGTTGACTACATTTTCGACCCAAAATTACAAACTCACAAATTTTTGCGATATGACCTAGAATACCCAGTTCCGGCAAATACATTGCCTATTGATCAATATCAAAGAGTCATGTACACAGATGGCTCAGCACAACCTGCAATAGGCACAAAACATCAGTACTCTGCCGCTTGCGCAGTAGTAAGCGGCTACATGGAGGATAATACATTTTTTCCCCAGCATACATACACGCAACCCCTAAGGGATTGTACAGCACAACTTGTAGAGCTAAAAGCTCTTGTGATGGCACTGGAACATATGGATCCTGCACAGCTAACACTGTCTGTGGTTCGTACTATTGTTTCCAGTCCTTCAATGAATACCTGCATTACTGGCGCCAGAATGGGTTCAGAGATTCTAAAGGCAACACCATTAAACACAGACTACTGTGGGGGAAAGTAGCGGAATTGAGGGAAACGCTACCAAACGTCAATGTTGTACATAAACTTGGACACCAGTGCATTGGAATACACATTGCTGGAAATACGCTGGCTGATGAAGCAGCCAAATCAGCAGTAGCTACGGCTGCTGTTGCTGCAGTAACTCGTTCTGGAACGAAACCGGATGATGACATAGGGGCTGCCTTGAAAGATGCGACTGAAGGCACGCCCTATCCAAAAGCATTTCATACTAAATATTCCTACCGAATGGGAGGCTTCCTTGATGCAGAAGTAAAAATACCAGGCGTGGGAGTTTGAGTAATTCCCAACAAAGACATAAGAACAGAGTGGATTAAAGCAGCGCATGAGGGGATTGCATCTGCCTATGCTGGTGTGGCTGCTACATTATCATTACTGCAAGCAGGTCTATACAAACAGACCAAGTAGTATGTCTGTCAACACCAGAACAGTACGCGCTCTATTGGCGTCAAAAAATGCAAAAAAACATCACTTTCAAAATAACATGATTCATGCATTGTGCTGATATGTTGTATTTTACCCTTTTGCATTGCAGAGTTAAATCCTAAACACTTATTCTTAATATGTTTACAAATACTGTTTCTTTGCAAGGTATTGCTACAGGTTTTCAGAGTGGGTTAGGGTGTGGCCTCTTTCCAGGGCCTTCCAGAGACTTTCCCTGCAACATGCCTGGGCGTGGTTCTGGGCTGGGCCAAGACTCTATATGAGGAGAGTCAGCCCAACTCCCAGTGCTCACTATTCAGAGGTTCCAGTGCAGAAGAGCAGCTGTTTCCAGAACTTCAGTTCCAGTGGCCTTTTTGATCTCCCAGTTCTGCTTTGAAATCTTCATTGGTGCATCTTGTTCCTGGGTGGTAAGATTGTAGTTGGGTTTATTCCCAATACCGTTTATTTTATCTAGAATTATCTCATTCTAAGATCTGATCGTTTATTTATGTTAACAATTTGTTTTAAGGTCATAGTCATAAAAAGTGCACTCGAGTATTTTTGTTAGTGTGTACATGGATGTTTATGAATCGGCAAGAAGCGCGATTCGTTTATAGTTTTGAAACTAATGTTACATTGCGCGCCAGTGTTTATTGACATACACGTGGATATTTATGAATCAGCGGGAGGCGTGATTCGTTTGAAAAGCTTTGAAATCTTGAGTTGCATTGCGCGCTGGCATTTATTGACACATACATGATTGATCACGAATCGTCAAGAGGCGCGGTTCGTTTATGAAGCTTTAAAAGCTTGTGGTACATTGTGTGTTACTGTTTATTGACATTTAAAAGAAGGTTTTGAAGTGGCACGATGTATAATTCAATTTAAGATAATTTCAAAACCTGTCGCTATTTATTGTGCAACCATTTCTTGACTTTGCATGGTGGCATTCGAGTCAGCAGGACATGCAATTTTTTACTAGAGTTTATTTATGTTGTGAACTGCATATTACCATTCCAGCATAATTGGTTGGTACAATTCCAGATGGCTAGTATGGGAAATATTTCTTGAACTATTGAACCCATTGAAAAATATTTCTTCTCTAGTGTTTTAAGAGTGTAATCTGTGTTGAAAACATTTCAAGGAAAATATATATAGGATCAGAAGTTCTAGATGCAATATTATATGCTCCTATTATGCATATTCTTGTTATTCTAATTCATGCTTGAATAAGAAAAGTTTTATTTCAATTAATCTTGATTCCATTACAGGTATCTGATCATCACAAAATCTGTTCATTTTTAAAACTGCAATTCAAGATTGCTCATATTTTCAGAAAGACTATGTTTATTAATATTTACTTCAGGTTAGATTGTGTGTTCTAACCTTTTTTCCCATTAAAGGTCTCCTTCCCAGCAGTACCCTTCCTAATCCCCTCTTCCCCTCTTGAACTCTCACAGTCTCTGTGAATTGTCTATCAGAGTCTTGGAGTTGTTCATTAGAGGACGTGTTGGGAACGTGCGCAAACCCCGAGGATCCGATGACTCTGACATGTCCTTTGTTGTGACATCTGCCAACAAATTAAGGGTTCCACCGTCAAACGCCCACTGCAGACACCCCTCCTAATTTCAAACAAACCTTTACAATGTGTGCACTTGGACCATTGTGGTCCCCTAACACCGGACCGTGCATACAAATACATCTTAGTCGCTGTTGACTCTCGCTCCAGATTTCTATGGATGTGGCCACAATGCTCGGCTGACGCTCAGATTGTTATTAAAGATTTGCAAGTCTTTTTCAGCACATATGCAGTTGCGGGTTTCCACTAAGACCAGGGCCCTGCTTTTGCCTCAAGTGCATTCAGGGACGCCATGGCTTCGTAGGGGCCCAACTCCATTACTTGTCTCCATTTCATCCCGAGGGAAATATTGTTGTGGATTGACAAAACTGTAATTTAAAGCAGTCCTTACCAGCTAGAGTCTTAGGTACAGGTCCTAGTTGGCTTAATCACCTGTATGGAGTCCAGAGAGCACTTAATAATCTGCCTAGGAGGGCCCTGGGGGTCGTACTTCATACGAGTGGCTGTTTGGAACTCAAATGTATGTTCCAGATCTTGATGGTCCTGGCATGGAGGCGGCAGAAACACCTTTTGACATAAATTAACGTGTCACTGTCTTGCAGGAATTACAACAGTTCTGTGACTGCCTCCACAGGAATTAAGGATGTACCAATAACATCTACCGGCTGGATTCCAAAAGTTAGGGATCTAATACGTGAAAAGGTTGCTGTGAAAAAGGAGTTCGGTCCTTCTTATCGTGCACCAGTCCCAGTCTTGGGAATACACAGTACCAGAACTGTCATTCTACCACCGTTGGCTGGTGCTAAAGAAAATCGCTTTGTGTCCATCGACAATGTCAAGTTACATCATATGGCCGATCCTGCACAGCAGACCAAGAAGAGCAGCCAGTGGTTCCAGAACCCCTCTCCCTACTGGTCTAGATGTCCCTCTACAAGTTTTGAGCAGCAACATTGACACCTCTCTGAGCTGGTGGGGGGGTGAAAAATGATCTTGCATTAGTGCCACTAACCTCTGTTACAACAAATGATATAGAAATTACTGATCAATTTGACACAACATCAACACAGACAGATGGCGTCATTTTCTGTGAACCACTGCGGTAGACCCTTCCCAGTTCTCCTCCTACAAATATGTCTCCAGCTTTTGCAAAAACTGCTTCTGGATACTTTGCGAATATCAACAACACTTTCTCGGACTCATTTGCCTCTTCTACGTCTGAACTGCCAAAAACACGTAAGCTGATAAAATGGCATAAAACAAATTACTTTATTTTCCCATTAAACTATCTGTGGCTTTCCTTGACTGTATTAGCTTTGCTCCTTTGGATTGGCTTTGTCATAACATTCTTTCTATTAATACATGGTCATTTTCTTCCTGAGAGATCAACAGTTGAATTGGTAGATGAGGTCCTAAAACCCAATTTTTCTTCTCACAAGGTCCGCAAAGACTTGCCTGTCGTAAACATTTCCGCTATTCTAATTCCAGATGGGATTGTTTGGAATAAAGTCACATTTGATATATACGGGCCCACGGAGGTCATTCAAATACCATATGTGTTTAAACTTTCAATGAACAATATAATAATACCCGGAGTTGTTTCTGATGCCTGGGATGTAAAAACAGCTGATTCTATGATGACTGAGTTGCAGTATTTTACTGTATTTGAAAGTGAAGATGTTTATTAGTCTAAAGAGAATTATGGTGATGTGTTTTGTTATAATTATTATGGGCACCATTTCCTTCACAGAGCAACTACCCCAAAAACTATTTTTAATTACACACAATGGGAACATTGTTCAACACAAGGGAGTTCTAAAACATGTTCTGGAAAAAGTGCATATTTTTCTGGGCACAATGTTAAAAATGCTCAGTCATATTATTTCAAATTAACATTGATGGAAAATGTACATATACTATTGACAGATACAAAATGTATTTATTCGGATTCCTTTGTTTCCTGGTTGGCTATAGAAGGCTATTTATATTGGTTGAGGTTGATTGATTTACAAAGTGTGTGTGGAACAAGAAATTGGCAAATAAGTGGGAAGGAAGCTTCATTTAGAGCATGCCTGATACCTATTCAAATTATATTTTTAAGTGAAACTGTACAACAGGCAAGTTATTTAGGCTTAGCAAAGATTAAGGAATTAAATGTGCCCAATATTCCTGCCCCTGCAAAATTTTACAAATGGCAAAAGTACATAAATGCAACTGAAGATCAACTCAATGAATGGGTCCAGAATGGCACGTTTAATGCTTCACTGTCACATTCTGGCAAGTGGTTTTTGTGGCCAATAGATATCAACGAGTTTCATAAATGTTTTATAAACTCCATGTGGCGTTTTAGAACAAGTAGGCCAGACCCTCACTATGTGTCATCCGAACATGCGGGTATAGTAACAACATAAAATGGTGGGAAACTATGCCAGCAATGGTTAAAGAGTTCCTCACTAGATGCTGTTAGAGAACACCTCAGTCTCCTGTCAAATAACACTGACTTACAGGATTTCCTGTTAGGCCCCAGAAAACAATGCAGAAAGCGCTTCTTATATGTAGTCTATAATGACATTTGGAAGCTTTGTCAACAAGAAGCTGCTGCCTGGTTAAGGCAAATAGATCAGGAAAACTTACAGAAGGCATTAGCTGTTGTAGATAACAGGATTAATACCCTGTCCGACCGGGTATACACCTTAAACAATATCATTTTGTCTGCAATAGACATAATATAATGTGACATGACTTCTTTACACCATGGACAGTGTCAACTAAGGTCCATTATGCAGTTGGGTTGGACAGTACAAACACTAAACGCAGGTCGCCTTCCCTGGCAACACGTTAGCGCAAGGAATATATTTTCCTCATTTAATTTAACACAACCACAACAACTAATGGCTAAAAAGTAAGCGACTTATGCCATGTTAAATATTGAAAAGTTAGAAAAGTTGCCTTTTACTGTGGCTGAAATAGCATCTGCTGAGTGGTTAATACACGGGGTCATTAATCTGCCTATTTCAACACTTCAGTTCACGTCCTGCTTAAAACACATTCCAGTGGGCAGATATGAAAGGCTAGGAAATAGTTACAGCCATGAGGTGTGGGAGCTGCCCTTCTCGTACAAATGTCTCAGTGTCATGAAAAAGAGTCTTTCTTAGCGGTAGTGAATGTGAGACTTCTGTCAGCCATTCGATGGTTTGTAAATAGCTGTCCTTGCACGAGACGTGTAACACTTCAGCAGCAAACTTGGCTTGTTATCTGAAGGGAGTTCCAGTCCCCTTGATTACACCTGCGTTCCAGGTGCTCTCGAATGGCAGCTATGTTCTCCCCAATAGTGAAAACTGTTATGGGATGCGAGCCAGAATAGTTTATGTCGTTTCGGTCTCTAAGATTGTTACATGCTGCGGGAACATACTTTTTCCTCCTACATGACAGAGGGATGTAGCTGAGATGTGGCCCCATATCGCTACTTCAAATGTGAATTTTAACAGGTTGAGCAGACTCAAGGCTTTATTGTTACTAAAACACACAAGACCTATGTGCTTCAGATGGCAAGGTCATCGGCAGAGATACAGTCCCTTTTAAGTACTAACTTTCCGAGACACTAGTGAGCTTGTGGGATGAATATTTAATGTGTCGACCCGTACTGGAGTCGCAAATTTCTTTAAGGCTGTTGGTTCTGGTTTTGTTCACACCTTCTCCTCTATATTCGGTTTAGTACCATCAGCCATCCACTCAATATTCTCCAATATTTTCGGAGGATTTCCGATAACTTTGGCTATAATAGGTGGCATCTTGCTATTGCTACTTCTTCTGCGCAATGGCTGTCCCACCGCAACAAGGAGGACTGAAAGTGCTCCCACCTGTGCAGCTTTGTTGTGAACGCATGATGCAGTACTTTGGAGCAACACTCATGGAGTGGGGCTGGTCTCTGTCATTCAGACCGCTTTTGCATTGTGTGCAGCCCGTGTTTCGGTGCCTCTTGTGCTCGTTTCAACATGCACTAAAAGTTTGTCTTTCTACGCAGCTATTGCTTTCATTGGACGCCGATCTGTTGGTGTTCTTGCTGAGGGCTCATTACCAGACATGTGCGTTGAGGGTGCATTTGCTATGGGAAGCTGCTTATGAGTCGCCCTACGTGGAGGATGCAGCTCTATATTCATTATTGGGCACACTGCAGAATTCTGCTGCCTTGGCTGGAGCTGAGGCTTTGGAACACGAATGAACACGAATAAGATTTCCTGTCTTCAATTATCCCAGATTCGATGGGCAACTTCCAAAATGAGTCTGACTCTTGAAATTCGTCCCTTTTTACGCCACAGTTACCATTTTAAATTGTCCTTTTTACACATGCTCAAGTGTCTTTTTTAACTTGTCATTATTGACATTCTTATATATATATATATATATATATATGCCTTAGGTTGAATTTTAGTAGCTTTTACACATAATTAGGCTTTGAACCACCTTTAAACCAGCAAGGGGAGGGTGTTGTGTAGCCATTTTAGTTATAGCTTCATACATGTTAGTTTAACGAACTAGGCCTGCAGCTGTGCACTTTAACCTAGATATATTTTATTCAGCTTTGTTTATTATTTTAACAATAGCCACATATGCGGTCTTGTTTGATTTCTCTCTATCTAGCTGTTCTTTGCCTAGGTCAGCACTGCGTTCTGTGCTTTTCTCAAGGCTGCAGTAAGATAGGTTGCCGGTAAACGTGGTAGCGCTTTGTCTCTAGTGTTCATAGACACATACACATCCTGACGTAGGGACATTTCCTCAGAACATCAGCTGTTTTATTATAAAAACACTTGTCTGTCCAATACACGTTCGAGGGAGATTCCAGCCAGATGACCACGACTATATGTCGATTGCTGAGTGCTTCGCTACAGCTGCTTATGTAGACTACAGGCCTCTTGCTCAGGTATGAGGGATGATGTTTTCCCAGGGGAACTTGAAGGGCAGAACTAGAGCTTAACATGCTGTGCTCTAACATAGCCCAGGTAGGAATTATTTTAATGATTCTAGTGACAATATGGTTGCGTTATTTTTATGCTTTACTCTCCTTGTCACAATTTTAATCCTGTCATGCTTCATCATCCTAGTTATTGCAGTACATGCTTTATTATCTAAGATGCAGTTCCTTCAATAAAACCTTATTGAATTTTATTCTGCCTCTGATTGTCCTTGTAGATGTGAGACTAATATAAATGAGAGAAACGAATGCGATCTGAGCGACCACGATTTCCGTGAGGAATCAATTGTGTCAGGTGCTCGGCTGCCCAATCATCCCTGCTCTTGAGTCGAGATGAGGCACTGCTAGTTAGCCAGAGCAAAACCCAGATTAGGCCAACAGGTGTCACCGTTAGTGGGTTCGGACTCAGTCCCCCACAGTGCAAGTGATTCTGCCACCCAAATCCAGTAGTCTCATTAGAATAATGAGAGCCTACACAACACACCTAATGAAGTAACTCAACTGGATACAAGTGTCGAGAGCCCAGCTGAGGATATGAGTGAATATGCCTTTATTGTGTTTTTCGAAGACTATTTCACACGTGTATTTTCCTGTGGTGGGGCTGAGGGAGTATTGCAAATTTGCATGGGCTAAATACCTAGGCAGCACTTTGTCAGATCACACACTACTGAAGGTAAATTGGTTGCCAGCGAGCTGGGTGACCACAATGCCACTTGCTGATTACAGCCTAAAGCTCTATTAAATGAACCCATTATGACTGAAATACAAGAGACAAATACTGACTACTTTGATGCAAATGACAAACAGAATAGTGCGATAATAAAAATAATTAATGTCTTTGGAGGTTGAGGTCACAGTGGGACTGCATCTCGGGGGAACTTGCAGAGGATAGGGCAGATTCAAATAGTTTAGATAAAGTTGTTATTCACAACCATTGAGGATGTGTGACAAGACATCACTCAGTGGCAGATTAAGACAGACACCTACTTGGCTGGTTAATCGCTTCACAGTGTCCAAAGCTATTGCACACTAAGGGTTCAGGGTGATCAGACATTATCAGGTCCTAATGATGCTAATCAAAGGCTTAAGGAGTTCTACAAACAATAGTTTATGCAACAACTATAATAAAGAAAGCTCATATTTATTAGTAGAAGTAAATATGTTGATGAAAGATAGGACATCAAAAAATATGCTTCAGGGCTTTCGGTGGAGGTAGGCCAGTCTGCTGAATTCTAAAAACTTTTTTTCAGATTAAAAAACAATAAATACACATATATAGGGCGGCTGTCTGAAGTCACACAAATGCTGAATTGGGTCTGTTCGCATATGATAATGATTTGCCTGTTCTGTATTTGTGCCCCATGCCGCTCTCTCGGATATTTTGTAGCGAAATGTGTTAACAGTCACAATTATGTGAGAAGCACCAGGAAAGGGGCTTTTGCTCTACCCACATGTTGCAAGCCAGGAGTACGTGTTTCAATTAAGCAGAAGTTGTGTGCTTCAACAAAAAAGGGCTTACCCTCCTCAAAGCTATGATCATTTTGTTCATCCAGTTGCATGAGCTTCCACTTCAGGAGCACACACATGACACTGTAATACTACTAATGTGTCTTACATAACTAGATAACTTATGGTGTTTTCCACTGGCAGCAGTACAGATGGAAGGAAGGCAGTCATCAAACTACATGAATTTTAGGTCTAGCATCATGGTGAAACTGTCACCTGACCTTTTAATTTATACCAATATTATTCTACTTTTCTTTGCTTCCACACAAATACATATCCATTCCCATAGCATCAACATATAATGGTTCACATTACCATACAACATTCCCTTAAAGCCAGACCTACTGTGATTGCCAATGCTTGTTTTTTAAGTCGTGGGGTGGTTAAGTGATTTGCTGAGAATCACAGGATGTTAAGCTGTCACCAAGACTGGAACTTGCTTTCTCAATTTAAAAGTCAGCAGTTTGTGCTGTTACACCACATCCTCTCCCAGATATGCACTGGCAACTCACTGGTTGCCATTGTAAGGTAGGGACATGCCTACTCATATGTCCGAGGCTGTCCTAATGACTGTGTTCTATGTTACAAAAGTGTATTCAGTTTTGATGGTTTGATCAAAGAATTGAAGGCACCTCACTCACTGCGAAGACTGCTTGCTAGCTGAGAAAGCACAATTAAATCACTTACCCACCGGTGCTCAGTCAATATGCAGAATATGGGAGAAAGCAAGTAAGATTCCCAGTGGCCATTATACACATACATTTTCAATTTACAGAACCTCGTAGCCTCTTCTCGCTGACCGAGACCTGATATCCTGCTGTTCTGTAACATTCCGGCATTCACTGACGTTTGTATTGCATGAGAATATGTGGCACTTTTTTTATGTACGTATCGCTGAAACATTTCATAAAGCAAGGACTGACCTACGAACAACGATATTAGATCTACACAGTGCTATTGCAATTGGGGCGGCTGAAGTTTTGGTGTCCTTCAAACCTGAGTCCCAGTGAGCAACAAGTCAATGGTGAAATTGAGCAATATATAGGAATCACACCTACGGAGGTCCATAGTGGACAAGCAATAACAGAGGCCACTAAATATGTGCAGGAATATTTCTAAGAATGCACTTTTCAAACAGATACACTATAAATGTGTGTGTCATTTCTACTCCTACATATGATGAACCCAGAGTAGATGAGCAATGTCTCCTTTTTCACCTTCATTGAGGTCCCTTTTTCATAAGTTTGAGTCCCACAAAGTAGTTAGGGACTTCTGGAAATAAGTTACACAAGCACTGTCTTTATTGTCCAGTATGGATACGCAGATACACCTACAATTTGTTTTTGGGCCTGGTCCCATCTGGCAAGTTATTTAACAAATTTATATCACTGGGTACAGTATTGGCAATGCACAGGAAAGAAGGCTGTGGACCCATTCTGGGATGGATACTGGAAGAGGAAGACCTTATGTTGCACAGCTTGGACCATGAATAGGGATAGGCTGTTGCTATATGAGGCATTACTCGCAGCATACTGGGTCGACCTTCTGACACCCTTCTCCATTGCCATATAAAAATGTTCACTGTACACAGCTCTGTCCGCACTCATTGCTAGGTGTATGCTTTCAATATATTGAATTCAGTTGTTGATAGCTACGCTCCAAAAACACAGATAGCAAAGGAAAGCGTATCTGCTGCTATGTCATTTTACATTGTATGTTAGTATTAATTCCTTCGGATTTTTTTTTCTTTAAACAAATCTGGAACCTGTTTACTAACACGAGTTAGACACCATTTTGTTTACGGTTTACGGTAATACCAACTCCACTGCCCCAAAATGCCCAACACTGAGAGCAATTGCTATAATACTTTTCATGACAGGCATCTGAATATGAACTCGATGAGGTTTCTGCAAATTACTGATTCAAATTAGGCATTGCTGCAATGAACTTAGCTCACATTAGATTCTTCCACTTGCAGGTCCCATATACGTGCCCTGTTAAGTCATATTTCTAAATAGTTTAAACGTGGTTTGACCATAGGGCTTGTGATTTCACCCCAATTAGTGGCTGTTTTTTAGTACCGACCCAGGGAGGGGGGACCCGATTTCCTTGTCCCTTGCTATGCAACTGATACTGGCTTGCAGTTTAGGCTCTTGGAAGTTTATGATCTAGATCAGGGGCCTCCAACCTTTGCTGTACTAAGAGCTACTTCTGTTTGTCAAAAATCCTGCTGAGCTACAAATATTATTAGAGATGTAGTAGTAACCACGCCAGACAAGGTGATGTTGGTGGCCATCATACGTATGATTACTAGCAGTGATCACCTTTGTGCATCAGGAACACTTGCCATCCACAATGTATAAAAAAATGCTTTGTCACTGCGAGATGCCTCTACATGGGTAATACATAACAGCCATAGCTGCCGTGCCCCAGCACCAAGTTAATAATATTAGTAATATTCTCCCCAACATTGTTTGATTTTTATTACTCAAATATTGGCTTTAAATATATTTACAGACATTTTAGTTTAAAATACATACTTTTCCATTTCAGTATATGTATATTAATTCAACCAGTGAAGAAAATATGCACCGGGGCACACCGAAATGTCCAAGAAGTCCAAACTTTACTGTGCTTGTGAATCAGCGCATAACACAAGTATGTGGTACATCATGAGGATTTTGGGTTTTTGCGATTCGCTATTAGGAAATTTCAAACAGCTACGTACAACAGTGTTTCACACTGTTTGGGATTCCCATTGGGTCGCAATTGACCTACCTCATTAATATTCATAAGGTAGGTCACAATTTGCGAACCATTTAGAATCACTAAAAACACAGGGATAGTGGCCTGCTGGGGACAGCAGACAACCATGCATGTGTTTGCTTTTAAATAAAACAACTTTTTTTTTAAATGCAGCCCATTTTCTTAAAGAAAATTGAAATGAGTTTCAAAAACAAAAAATAAAAGTTTTCTTTTCAGTTTTTTAAGAGTAGGCAGTAGTCTTTTGGGACCACTGTCTGCTCATAAAAATATTTGCACCCACATTCACAAAGGCTAAGGGGTCCATTTGGAACTCCTTCCTATTTGAGAATGGGTTACCACCAACTTCAATTTGGTGGTAAACTGAGAATGTTTTATGTCCGCATTTCAGTCGTAAAACATTCCTGCATCCCCTGCGAGTAGCTATTAGGAAGGGACGCCCTTAATACGCCCCTTCCTAATACCAAATCACAAACCCATGTTATGATTCAGTAATAAGTTACTGAATTCCAAAATGGGTTTGTACATACAAAAATGTTTTTTTGCGGTCTATGAATCGGGCTGTTTGTGAGCACAGTAAAGCTATGTACATCTGGTCCCTAAATTCATACATATTGGAATTAGTTATTTTAAGCTGGCCTTATTGTACACTGGCCAAAAAAAGGGCATGTACCACTGATTCAGTGGCAATACCACAGGACAGGCATGCCTGCTCTGTTGATCTAATAGAGGGAACCCAATTAGCTGTAAAAATACGCAAGGGAAGAGACCTATATCTGAATTGCATGTTGAGCTTCCTAGCCAGTGCAGGATCTATTTCATCTAGGTACTGCTCTGCTTTATATTTGTCCTTTAACCGTAGATACATTTCTGTAAAGAGCATAGAGTGGACCTATACAAAAGAGAGTTCAGTTTATACTGTTTGAAGTTCCTCTTGAGGGCAGCTTTAGAAATGAGGGGACCCTACCCCTGCTTCCTTCACCAATCTTTCTTTCTCCACCTTTCTCAGGGTCTCTCTAACATAATTTATCTAGGGAAGATCACCAGACCCCAGGAGACTAAGAATTTCCTCCAACCCTTGGTGGTAAAAGAGTAGCTCAGAAGTAACCCAGACCCTTCCCCAATACAGGATCAGTTCAACGCCATTCCCCTTGGACATTGGTCTGAGACTCACATCCAACCTAAGGGGAAGCAGGGGGATGCTTACTGCAACTGCCTCAGAAATCGGTTCTCTAAAATCTCCAGGGCATATACATCACTGTGTCCACATAGCTCTGCACCATAAAGTGTTCCATCAAGGGTTTGGTGGTTCAAAATTTGATTACTGGGGAGACTGGTCTGGAATATGGGGCCTGATAGACTTTCAACAGCCCCCCCATATGATGTTCCAGTTTGAGTCTGTGCCTTGAAATGTGTGCACCCCACTCCAATTGCTCATTAATAGTAATCCTGAGATATTCAAAGACATTCACCTGATCTAGGAGGACCCCTTCAGAGTAGGGTTAGGTCTAGTTGTGTGGCATGGTTTAAGCACCATGCATTTGATTTTTGCCACATTAATTTCCAAACCCCTTTGTCTGCAGAAGTTGCTAAATTCATCTAAAAGTTTCTGAAGTTGCATAGGTGATTTGGTCAAAAGGAGTATGCCATCTGCAAACATTAAGGCGGGAACATTCAAGTTTGCTAACCTTGGGGCATCGCTTTTGCACAGGTGCAGGTGGCCCTGGGGACCAGGTTGAAGGCAGATTGCTGGTCCACAAACACCACATACAGACTTCCACCATCATGGGCAACAGTTTTCCAGAGTAACAACTGAAGCCTAAACACTTGGTCAATGGTGTAGGTGCTATTACGAAAGCCTGCCTATAGAGGGGTAAGTATGTCATTAGCCACCATCCATTTCTGCTGTCCAAGATGATTCTGCTAAACAACTTTTGTGTGCTGTCAAGAAGACTTGTAGGTCTATAATTCGTTGGCAGGAGAGGGGAACTCTTTTTATAGACTGGTATAATTTTGGCCCCCGATTAAAAAATCCCTTTCAAAACCACATTAAAAAATAGCACAAAGTATGGGCCCCAAATATCAATCTTGGCCAGAACAGATCACCCAGGATCTTATCTATCCCTGGCGCTTTATTGGAAACAGTCTTCTTAATTGCAGAGCTCACTTCTTGGCTCGGAATGGATGGATACAGCACGCTTCCAGTCACATCCCTTGAGCAAAGAGGACCCATCTCAACTGCTGGCTGTGGTTTTAGTAACGTTTGAATCATTTGGGCTGGAAGCAAATTATTTTTTAGTAAAATTTGCAGATTATAGATTATGTGGAAAATGCAGCAAATCTATAATTATGCAAAAAGTGCTGCGGCCGCACAATCTCATGATTCTAGAGGCCTGGTAATACATTTTCTAAACTAATGGCTTACATATTCATAATGCTTTTTATCAAAGGGCTGGGGCGCTTAGCATTAAAAAATAGATGTCACTATTCCCCAGTGCATTGACCAGGATTCATAGACAGAACCTTCTGGTTACACCCACAGACATGTGAAGCGATCACATTAACCAACCCAGTTTTCCTACCATAAAAAAGCATTTTCTTACAAATGTAGTTTTTTTTTTTTTCATTTAAGGTGTGCATATTATAATTTATTGACAGCTCCTGGTATGTGAAAAGCATCAAAACAGTTGAAGAATAAGTTGTGCTTTTTAGCCACGTCCCTGCCCCCGCCCCACATTTGTTGACCTCGCCACATTGTACTCAGGTCACAGTTCCTATACTTTTCTTTATGCACTATAACTGCTGATTGTATAGCAATAGGAAAGCGTTAGAAGAGAAGCCCCTTTACAAGCAATTGATCGATAAAGGGCGCGGCCATTTACAACCACATATCTTATTGTGTGCTGCATTGATATTCCCTTTATTTGGTGAGATGAGGGGGCGGCGCGAAAGCACCAGTACATTTCAACCAATCTTTACTTACAAGATATCTAATCTTAGATGAGCCTTGGTGAATGGCAGTCTGGTAACCACCAGAGACTGTTCTTCTGTTGTGTAAACCCGTACATTAAATGCTACGCTGGAGCACATACAGAACGTCAAGCACGCAGATGTGCGAGCCTGTGTCATTAGGCTGGGGGAGGGGCTGCTGGCTACAGAGGCTACCCGCTGAGGCCTGCAGCCGTCTTGGGGCGTGAGATTAGCCTCTGTGCATCCTATTTCTCACACCAGAGACATGTCAATGGCACCTGCGCCGGTCTAACCTCTGATTAGGCTGATTACATTCACAGCGTGAAGAGCACAGCAAAGATTGTTACAGGCAACTTGTTTCAATTGTTGCATCCCGCAGCACCTCTTCCTTTTGGGTATCTGTGCACTGTGCACGTGCCCTAGTTGATGCTGTATACACAGCATAAAAAGTGCAGGCAAAAGCATTAGTTGAAGGTGTAACCGACTGAGTGGGGCTGTTGGATGCTATGCATCCAGTTCAGTGGTTCTTAACCTGTCGTCCTCGGACCCATGGGGGTTCGGGGCTCGTACTAAACGGGTCCGTCACTGTTTAGAAAATTACATTATAATTAATAAATACATAGCAAAAAAGTACATATACATAGAAAGACAAAATTTAAAGTATTAAAAACCCTAACCTTCCTATTACAATTCAAATTTCGTTTTCTGCATTTTTTTTGTGAATTGTTATTGCATTTCTTTTCTTCGATTTTCCTATTTTTTCTATCTTTTTGATAAGTTGCTTGATTTTCTTATTCATGTGTTTCTCTTCCTTTATGACAACTTTCAATTTATCTGAATGGTCCTTTCCCATGATATGGACATATTTTGAGTAATGTATTGACCTAATTTGTATTATTTAGAATTACCTCTTGGGATGTAAAAGGACCAGGTAATCCCACCGATTTAGAGAATAATGTATCATTTAGGCAAGACAAAATATATTACATTGCTACGCAGGTTGCACCTTTCTGATTTTGACCTACTTACACTTAAGATAAATTGGGTAGGTAGAATTTTTGTTTTCCAAAAACCAAACCCTCTGCAATATGAGGGGAGGAACTATAGTGATCAGGGCATTGGAGTTTGTGCCCCTCAACACATATTAAGAAATACAAAAAGCAAAACCTGACTAACCAAGGATGTGCCCAATAGCAAAAAATGAGTTCATAGGATGGGAACATTATCTGTATGACCTGTGTGTTAATTCAAGGTAAGCATTTAGAAAAAGGCTGTGGCTTCCTCGCTCACCAAAAGTGGTTCTAACGGTGAGCAGGCTTCCATATTTAGGAAAGCACTTCCACACTTCCATGCGTAGGAGAGAAACACGAATCTCAAAAAAGTATGATCAAAAAATCTTCCAGGTATCTCTGAAACTAATTTATTTCTTGAATACCAGGGGACGATGAAAAGAAAAGGAATGGGCGGGGCTTGCCAAGATGGCTGGGGGGATGTGAATCCCTTCGGCTCCTCTGTCACTTGTTACAAAAATGGGCACACTGATGATAATCGAGGGATGAATAATGCCTAAAAGGGATGTGAGAAGTGGTGGAGCAAAAGGGGCCCCCAGCTGAAAGTGATAGATATGCCGATATCGGGAGAAACCGTGAAGAGCGACCCTCTGCGTGGGCCTTGACTACAACGAGGGAACGCAGGACGTCGGAAGCAGCGAAGAAGGTGGGTGCGGAGGCGAAGAGAGAACCTACCCCCTCTAGAGCACCCTTGTGGCAGGGGAACGGGCAGCGATTGGTGAAGGCAAGAACTAGAAAAACAAACCAGTGGTGCACACCAAGCAAAACAATATCTCTACTTAAGAGATAGTCAAATATCTTGAAGAGACCAATTAACATATCATAATAAATTCCCCTAGAATGCTTGTTTGGTCCTCTCTCTTCCTTAAATGAACTAAACATTCATAAATCTGACCAGAACATACTGTAAACAAATATACAACTAACCAAAAGAAGAATATGTCCATGCGAATATAAGTTTTGATACAAAAAGGAAAAATCTTCTTAAATACATAAACATATACATATATATACAAAACATGAAGAAAATAAATGGATAGCCATCAGCCGACACGTGTTTCGTCCTGACTGGACTTCTTCAAGGCTGAGAAAATCACAACAGACAACAATCAATACACGACAAACATATATATACAATTTTACACAAAAGTTAAAACCTATTTACATTTTATCCTATTGTTTTCCAAAATCACCAAACAAAGGTATTCTTTTGGTCAGTTAGGTGTCCAAAATATTCTATACAAATCATATTTATAATATTGATTTGAATCTAAACCAGAAACTACACAGGAAGAGAAGAGAACCACCACCACATAGTTTTAGTGGCAAAGTGTTATTTAATGTCCAAAGATATAGCATAGAATACTACCCACGTCTCAAAAAATTGGTATATCAAAGCCATATCCAAAGTTCAACATGCCACATGCACACCCAAGTGTAAAAAGACTTCTCTTTTGTTGGCATTCTAACAGTTCATATCTAGAGTTCATATTTAGTTAATATTAGACCGCTCAATGCCTCAAGTGACCCCTCCTTATACCATGGTGTAGAATAATTATGTACCTTTGCTCACTTCTATGTCCGTTATATTCATATCACATCTACCATACTCTATAACAAGAGGGGGGAAAGAAAGACCATTTCATTAACCTCCTTTTGCTTTGTCCAAAATACTCCTAAAAAATGTGGAAGTTACTCATTATAATGCCATTACTGACCTGTTTCAAAACCACAGTCAATCACATCTTTTCTTTCTTCATAATCAATTTAAATACTGGACATTGCTAGTTTCGTCTATTGGTGAGTCAACTGGAATAAAGACAAATAAAATATCTCTAGTAACCTTTCTACAAAACCAAATAGCCTTTAGTTTCTATCTACGTCCATTCACCTAACAGAATTTATATCAGTGTCTCCATGGTTTCCAACAATGAAACAAACACATTAATATGGCTCAATTTTTCCATTACTTACACTAAATACCATTACCAACTAACGTGCTATTAACTTACCTATTCACCCCTCTTTCTATTCTTTTTGTTTACTCTCCAAGCCCGTCTGCTGATAAATCTCGGCAAAGAAACGTCGAGGGAAGTATGTGCCTCCTGTAAGTCTTCTGTGGGCCCGAAAATCAATATGAGCCCTTCGCCGGCATTAATGCATGCCGCGTTTTTTCTTCAAAACGCGATCATATATAGCAATGACGGAGGGAATCGTGTGCCCTCCGTTAGTCCTCTGGCTATTATGTCCTGCCTGTAACCCCCGCGCCGGCATTTAAAATGCCGCGTTCAATTTCAAAGCAGGCTGATGAACAGCAAAGACGGACTTCCGCCTGTCCGACAGGACTATGGCGGCCATCTTGAAAAGGGTTCTTTACTGAAAATAGAATTACTAAACAGCAAGGAAGGACTTGCCGTCTATTTATGTGTATATATGGCGGCCATTTTGATGTGGCAATTCCAGTCTATGGACATATTAAGTCCAAGGCATACAAGTACGGCGGCCATTATTATATGGCAATTATAGTACATTGTGTTATTCAACAAGTACCCCAGCCACAATGACAGGAGAGATTTCGATACAAAGATCATATGTATCTCCAAACAATCGCCGTTTTTACTAAGCCGGCAATCCACTTAAAGTATATGGAAGAATGCCAATTAGATCTATTTGCCAACAAAAGAGATCAATTTTCCCTTAGCTTTCGGACATCAAGTTCCATGATTACAACAAAATAAATGCCCCAAATGTATATAGAAGTGTCAAAATTAATGCACATGCAGAGTGAGGAAGTAAAGAGTCCCCCCATTATATAGGAAAACTAGGGTGAAAGAAGGAAAAATCCCCCCAAAAATATGGTATACAATGTATATCACCAGAGTAAGTTGCTCATACATATGTATGTTATTCTTCATCAGTAGTATACCCAGTGAATACATTCAGAGGAAATGATACAATTCATCATCCAAGTTCATGCCCATTTCGATCGTTCTCAATTTAATGATCCATTTTGCCTCATTTTTTCGCAAATCCAATGTTCTATTGCCACCCCTAACATTTGTTGGGATGTGATTTATACCCATGTATTTTACTAATGTGACCTCAGTTCCTGGATGTTTATCATTGACATGCCGTACTAATGGTGATGCTGTATCGTAATTTCTTAAGGCTCTGATATGTTCTTGGATTCGTTCCTTTAAGGGCCTGATTGTACTGCCCACATATATCTGGCCACATATACATTCCAATATATATACCACAAATTTTGTATTGCAGTTGATAAAGGTGGATATTTTGTATTTGTCACTACCATTGTAACTGAATTCAGAAGTTTTATGCAGTGCCATGTTGCACATATTGCAATTCCCACACCTATAGAAACCCACAATTTTTTTGGGAAGCCATGTTGCTTTGCTTTCCATTATCGGTGGTAAGAAACTTTTGCAGACTTCATTTCTAATAGTTTTGCCTCTTCTGTGGACCATTTTTGGTTTCTTAGGAAGTAGAGCAGCAAGTGTCTCATCTGTCTGTAGTACGTTCCAATGTTTACATAGAATACGGTGTATATTGTGACTATTCTGACTATACGCCGTACAAAAACGTATTGCTTTGTATGCTGAGTTATCTCGCATTTTCATATTTTGACCCAAGAGGGTGGATCTACATGTTTGATCAATCTTTTTTCTTGATGTTTTAATGATATGCTTTGAATAGCCTCTCTGTGTAAACCTATCCTCCAATTTATTTAATTCCATGTTACATACATTTGGATCACTACAATTTCTTTTTAATCTTGTCATTTCCCCAAAGGGAATGGCTGAAATTTGACTTTTGGGGTGCGCACTTTCTGCATGTAGTACAGAATTGCAGGCTGTTGGTTTGCGATAGATTTTTGTATGGATCTTGTTGTCTGTGATGGATATCTCTAGATCCAAAAAACAAACTTTATTCTTACTAAAATCATACGTCATTTGAATGTTAAAGATATTGCAGTTGATATATTCATAGAATTCCATTAATAGTTGTTCAGATCCAGTCCAAATCATTAAGACATCATCAATAAATCTTCCCCAGAAGAAAATGTTATCAGTAAATACAGAAGGGCACTTTTTCCAAATATGTATTGCCTCAAAGAAACCCATATACATATTTGCATACGATGGAGAGAATCGTGAGCCCATAGCTACTCCTTGTGCTTGCTTAAACCATTGTCCCTCATGTAAAAATACATTATTTTCCAATGTAAATTCAATCATATACAGTATCATTTCAGTGTGTTCCATGTGAGATGCCGATCTCCCAGACAAAAAGTGTTGCACTGCTTGTAAACCTTTGTCTTTGGGGATACATGTATATAGAGAAGATACATCTAGAGTGACCAACATCATATCTGGAGTCCAATTCACGTCCTCCAGTTTACGTAGAACATCCTTCGTATCCTGTAGATATGAAGGAATGTTTTTGACAATCGGCTGCAAGTAGCTATCAATGAACTCAGAAAGTCTTTCCGTAGGCGATCCGATTCCTGATATTATAGGTCTGCCTGGCGGTGAAGTCGCACTTTTATGCAATTTAGGTAAAATATATATACATGGTGATGTAGGATAAGGATTAAAAATATATTTTAATTCTAGATCGGAAATCAAACCCTGATCACACCATAAAGATAACAATTTCTCCAATTCATCGACAATCTTTTTAATGGGATTACCTTGCAATTTCAAATATGCACTACTATCAGCCAATTGTCTATCAATTTCTCGAACATAGTTCGCTCTATCTAAAATCACAATATTTCCCCCCTTGTCTGCCTCTTTGATCACTATGTCTTGGTTGCTCCCCAGTTCCTTCAAGGCCAATCTCTGTTTGTTAGTTATATTAAATGATTTATGAAAGTTGCCACATTTGATCTGTTTTTGAAGTTTAAACAGATCTTCTTTTACTAATCTCCCAAACACTTCTATGGCGTTATTACCAGGTAACTTGGGGGTAAACATAGATTTTGGTTTGAGGCCACTATTTAGAGATGTATCCTGAACAATTTTAAGGTCATTTAGTAAGTCTAGCCTATCCATGTTATTGTAATCCATATTTTCCAAAGTCAGTAAAAGTTCAATGTCTGCAATATCTTTGATAGTATAATTACTCATTGTAGTACTCGTTGTAGTGTCAGGTGTTGCTTCTATATGTATTTCTGTCTTATCTGCAAAATATTTTTTAAGTTTCAATTGTCGAAGAAATTTAAAAAAATCGATATGTACTTGTGTCATATCACAAAGATTAGACACACAGTAGCCCAATCCTTTACCTAACACTTTTAGTTGATCTTCAGTAAGAATATGTTTAGATAGATTTACAATCGAGATGCTGCTACAATCCTGTACGACATCTACCATGTTTTTACTGGATGTGGATATCAATTGTTCTTGATTTTGTTCCTTGCTGCTCTGGTCTGCATCCCCGTCACTGGCTGATTTTTGGCTTCCTCTTCTCCTTTTGCCTCTACGTGTTTTGGCCTTACATTTTGAAAAGGTTGGTTGTAAGCATACCTCTTGTTTCCTAATCTGTACCTTCTTGCTTCCTGTAAAAAACTGGTGGTGGGCATTTGGTCATCATTGAGATTTAGGTTAGTATTGTCACTAGAAACACTAGTGCTGTCTGATTCATCTGACGTAATTGAAAAGTCAGATTCGTTGGTTATAGTTCCCAAAGTGCCCTTCACACTTGCAGTTTGTCCTTTATGGATGAAGTTATCAAATCTCCTGGCAAACGTGTATACCCTACCACTTTCATAGTCTCTATCATCTCTTCGTAATTTTGACATTTTTTTATTCTTGATATATATTTGATGTTTGTCAAGCATTTCTTTCAAAATCTTATCATTTTTTATTTTAACATCTGGCAAGTTTAGGGCCTTAATTTCATTCTCTAATTCCTGTATGTCTCTTAGTAGTTTTTCCCTTTTTTCCTCCGCATGTTGTATTAAGATTGTCATCATGCCCTTCGAAGTCTCGAAGAGCAGTTGTTCCCACTCCAGCATGTGTTTGACTGACAGATCGTCGAAAGTAGGGAAAATAATTACCCTAAGGCCTCGGGGGACCTTTTTTTCAGTAATGTATTTTTTTAGAACCGTGGCATCCCACCATTGGGATAATTCCTGTTTCCTCAGTTTTTCTAAACGTAGGTATTTAGATTTCATACCTTCTGGATGGTTACCTATACCTTGGGAAGTGTTACTAGTATTTGGAGTATGTAAGAACATTTCATGAAAATTTTTATCTCTCTCATCTTCAAACATCGCCATTTTATGGAGTGCCTATTCAGCAACCCTTACAACATTGATCTAGTACTTTTTGAAGTGCAAGGATTCAATATGAACATATATAATCAAAAACAAATGGCAACTCATTAGTTGAAATCAATGCACATTCGAATTATGTAAGAAGAAACTTATGGGTGCTCATACACTGAAACACATCGTTGCCCTGATGTGTAAAACCGAGTTTCTAAGTAAACCCGTTCTAATACTACAAAAACAAACCAGTGGTGCACACCAAGCAAAACAATATCTCTACTTAAGAGATAGTCAAATATAATGATATGAACTGTTAGAATGCCAACAAAAGAGAAGTCTTTTTACACTTGGGTGTGCATGTGGCATGTTGAACTTTGGATATGGCTTTGATATACCAATTTTTTGAGACGTGGGTAGTATTCTATGCTATATCTTTGGACATTAAATAACACTTTGCCACTAAAACTATGTGGTGGTGGTTCTCTTCTCTTCCTGTGTAGTTTCTGGTTTAGATTCAAATCAATATTATAAATATGATTTGTATAGAATATTTTGGACACCTAACTGACCAAAAGAATACCTTTGTTTGGTGATTTTGGAAAACAATAGGATAAAATGTAAATAGGTTTTAACTTTTGTGTAAAATTGTATATATATGTTTGTCGTGTATTGATTGTTGTCTGTTGTGATTTTCTCAGCCTTGAAGAAGTCCAGTCAGGACGAAACACGTGTCGGCTGATGGCTATCCATTTATTTTCTTCATGTTTTGTATATATATGTATATGTTTATGTATTTAAGAAGATTTTTCCTTTTTGTATCAAAACTTATATTCGCATGGACATATTCTTCTTTTGGTTAGTTGTATATTTGTTTACAGTATGTTCTGGTCAGATTTATGAATGTTTAGTTCATTTAAGGAAGAGAGAGGACCAAACAAGCATTCTAGGGGAATTTATTATGATATGTTAATTGGTCTCTTCAAGATATTTGACTATCTCTTAAGTAGAGATATTGTTTTGCTTGGTGTGCACCACTGGTTTGTTTTTGTAGTATTAGAACGGGTTTACTTAGAAACTCGGTTTTACACATCAGGGCAACGATGTGTTTCAGTGTATGAGCACCCATAAGTTTCTTCTTACATAATTCGAATGTGCATTGATTTCAACTAATGAGTTGCCATTTGTTTTTGAAGGCAAGAACTAGAATGGCATTAACCCCTTCGCTGCCAGGCCTTTTCCCCCTCCTGTGCCAGGCCTTTTTTTGCCTATTTGGGGCAGTTCGCGCTTAGGCCCTCATAACTTTTTGTCCACATAAGCTAACCAGGCCAAATTTGCGTCCTTTTTTTCCAACATCCTAGGGATTCTAGAGGTACCCAGACTTTGTGGGTTCCCCTGAAGGAGGCCAAGAAATTGGCCAAAATACAGTGAAAATTTCGTTTTTTTCAAAAAAATTGGAAAAAGTGGCTGCAGAAGAAGGCTTGTGGTTTTTCCCCTGAAAATGGCATCAACAAAGGGTTTGCGGTGCTAAACTCAGCAGCTTCCCAGCTTTCAGGAACAGGCAGACTTGAATCAGAAAACCCAATTTTTCAACACAATTTTGGCATTTTACTGGGGCATACCCCATTTGTGCAATTTTTGGTGCTTTCAGCCTCCTTCCAGTCAGTGACAGGAATGGTCATGAAACCAATGCTGGATCCCAGAAACCTAAACATTTCTGAAAAGTAGACAAAATTCTGAATTCAGCAAGGGGTCATTTGTGTAGATCCTACAAGGGTTTCCTACAGAAAATAACAGCTGAAAAAGAAAAATATTGAAATTGAGGTGAAAAAACCATCAATTTTTCTCTACGTTTTACTCTGTAACTTTTCCCTGCAATGTCAGATTATCGAAAGCAATATACCGTTACGTCTGCTGGACTCCTCTGGTTGCGGGGATATATAGGGTTTGTAGGTTCATCAAGAACCCGAGGAACCCAGAGCCAATAAATGAGCTGCACCCTGCAGTGCGTTTTCATTCTATACCGGGTATACAGCAATTCATTTGCTGAAATATAAGGAGTAAAAAATTGCTATCAAGAAAACCTTTGCATTTCCAAAAAGGGCACAAGATAAGGTGTTGAGGAGCAGTGGTTATTTGCACATCTCTGAATTCCGGGGTGACCATAGTAGCACGTGAATTACAGGGAATTTCTCAAATAGATGTCTTTTTTACACACACTCCTATATTTGGAAGGAAAAAATGTAGAGAAAGACAAGGGGCAATAGTACTTGTTTTGCTAATCTATGTTCCCCCAAGTCTCCCGATAAAAATGGTACCTCACTTGTGTGGGTAGGCCTAGCACCCGCGACAGGATATGCCCCAAAACACAACGTGGACACATCACAGAAAACAGAGCTGTTTTTAGCAAAGTGACTACCTGTAGATTTTGGCCTCTAGCTCAGCCGCCACCTAGGGAAACCTACCAAACCTGTGCATTTCTGAAAACTAGAGACCTAGGGGAATCCAAGGAGGGGTGACTTGTGTGGCTCGGACCAGGTTCTGTTACCCAGAATCCTTTGCAAACCTCAAAATTTGGCTAAAAAAACACATGTTCCTCACATTTCTGTGGCAGAAAGTTCTGGAATCTGAGAGGAGCCACAAATTTCCTTCCACCCAGCGTTCCCCCACGTCTCCCGATAAAAATGATACCTCACTTGTGTGGGTAGGCCTAGCGCCCGCGACAGGATATGCCCCAAAACACAACGTGGACACATCACAGAAAACAGAGCTGTTTTTAGCAAAGTGACTACCTGTAGATTTTGGCCTCTAGCTCAGCCGCCACCTAGGGAAACCTACCAAACCTGTGCATTTCTGAAAACTAGAGACCTAGGGGAATCCAAGGAGGGGTGACTTGTGTGGCTCGGACCAGGTTCTGTTACCCAGAATCCTTTGCAAACCTCAAAATTTGGCTAAAAAAACACATGTTCCTCACATTTCTGTGGCAGAAAGTTCTGGAATCTGAGAGGAGCCACAAATTTCCTTCCACCCAGCGTTCCCCCACGTCTCCCGATAAAAATGATACCTCACTTGTGTGGGTAGGCCTAGCGCCCGCGACAGGATATGCCCCAAAACACAACGTGGACATATCACAGAAAACAGAGCTGTTTTTAGCAAAGTGACTACCTGTAGATTTTGGCCTCTAGCTCAGCCGCCACCTAGGGAAACCTACCAAACCTGTGCATTTCTGAAAACTAGAGACCTAGGGGAATCCAAGGAGGGGTGACTTGCGGGGCTCGGACCAGGTTCTGTTACCCAGAATCCTTTGCAAACCTCAAAATTTGGCTAAAAAAACACATGTTCCTCACATTTCTGTGGCAGAAAGTTCTGGAATCTGAGAGGAGCCACAAATTTCCTTCCACCCAGCGTTCCCCCACGTCTCCCGATAAAAATGATACCTCACTTGTGTGGGTAGGCCTAGCGCCCGCGACAGGATATGCCCCAAAACACAACGTGGACATATCACAGAAAACAGAGCTGTTTTTAGCAAAGTGACTACCTGTAGATTTTGACCTCTAGCTCAGCCGGCACCTAGGGAAACCTACCCAACCTGTGCATTTCTGAAAACTAGAGACCTAGGGGAATCCAAGGAGGGGTGACTTGTGTGGCTCGGACCAGGTTCTGTTACCCAGACACCTTTGCAAACCTCAAAATTTGGCTAAAAAAACACATGTTCCTCACATTTCTGTGGCAGAAAGTTCTGGAATCTGAGAGGAGCCACAAATTTCCTTCCACCCAGCGTTCCCCCACGTCTCCCGATAAAAATGATACCTCACTTGTGTGGGTAGGCCTAGCGCCCGCGACAGGATATGCCCCAAAACACAACGTGGACACAGCACAGAAAACAGAGCTGTTTTTAGCAAAGTGACTACCTGGAGATTTTGGCCTCTAGCTCAGCCGCCACCTAGGGAAACCTACCAAACCTGTACATTTCTGAAAACTAGAGACCTAGGGGAATCCAAGGAGGGGTGACTTGTGTGGCTCGGACCAGGTTCTGTTACCCAGAATCCTTTGCAAACCTCAAAATTTGGCAAAAAAAACACATGTTCCTCACATTTCTGTGGCAGAAAGTTCTGGAATCTGAGAGGAGCCACAAATTTCCTTCCACCCAGCGTTCCCCCATGTCTCCCGATAAAAATGATACCTCACTTGTGTGGGTAGGCCTAGCGCCCGCGACAGGATATGCCCCAAAACACAACGTGGACACATCACAGAAAACAGAGCTGTTTTTAGCAAAGTGACTACCTGGAGATTTTGGCCTCTAGCTCAGCTGCCACCTAGGGAAACCTACCAAACCTGTACATTTCTGAAAACTAGAGACCTAGGGGAATCCAAGGAGGGGTGACTTGTGTGGCTCGGACCAGGTTCTGTTACCCAGAATCCTTTGCAAACCTCAAAATTTGGCTAAAAAAACACATGTCCCTCACATTTCTGTGGCAGAAAGTTCTGGAATCTGAGAGGAGCTACAAATTTCCTTCCACCCAGCGTTCCCCCAAGTCTCCCGATAAAAATGATACCTCACTTGCGTGGGTAGGCCTAGCGCCGGCGACAGGAAACACCCCAAAGCGCAACGTGGACACATCCTAAATTTTGGAAAAAAACAGAGGTGTTTTTTGCGAAGTGCCTACATGTAGATTTTGGCCTCTTGCTCAGCCGGCACCTAGGGAAACCTACCAAACCTGTGCATTTCTGAAAACTAGAGACCTAGGGGAATCCAAGGAGGGGTGACTTGCGGGGCTCGGACCAGGTTCTGTTACCCAGAATCCTTTGCAAACCTCAAAATTTGGCTAAAAATACACATGTTACTCACATTTCTGTGGCAGAAAGTTCTGGAATCTGAGAGGAGCCACAAATTTCCTTCTACCCAGCGTTCCCCCAAGTCTCCCGATAAAAATGATACCTCACTTGCGTGGGTAGGCCTAGCGCCGGCGACAGGAAACACCCCAAAGCGCAACGTGGACACATCCTAAATTTGGAAAAAAACAGAGGTGTTTTTGCGAAGTGCCTACCTGTAGATTTTGGCCTCTAGCTCAGCCGGCACCTAGGGAAACCTACCAAACCTGTGCATTTCTGAAAACTAGAGACCTAGGGGAATCCAAGGAGGGGTGACTTGCGGGGCTCGGACCAGGTTCTGTTACCCAGAATCCTTTGCAAACCTCAAAATTTGGCTAAAAATACACATGTTACTCACATTTCTGTGGCAGAAAGTTCTGGAATCTGAGAGGAGCCACAAATTTCCTTCCACCCAGCGTTCCCCTAAGTCTCTCGATAAAAATGGTACATCACTTCTGTGGGTAGGCCTAGCGCCCACAAAAGGAAATGGCCCAAAACACAACGTGGACACAACATATTTTTTCACAGAAAACAGAGGTGTTTTTTGCAAGGTGCCTACCTGTGGTGTTTGGCCTGTAGCTCAGCCGGCCCCAGGGGGGGGGGGGGGGCAGAAATGCCCTAAAATAAATTTGCCCCCCCAACCCCCACCCTCCCCCGCCGGGAGCGACCCTTGCCTACGGGGTCGCTCCCCCTGCGTGACATTGGCACCAAAAAACAAATCCCCGGTGCCTAGTGGTTTCTGCCCCCTTGGGGGCAGGTTGACCTAAACTCAGCCAATCTGCCCCCAAGGGGGGCAGAAATGGCCTAAATACAATTTGTCCCCCAGGGGAGCGACTTTTGCCTGATGGGTCGCTCCCCATCTCTAAAAAAAAAAAAACAAAGAAAAAAAAAAAGAAAAAAATGAAAAATTCCCCTGGCGCCTAGAGGTTTCTGCCCCCCCCCCCCCCGGGGGCAGATCAGCCTAATAATAGGCCGATCTGCCCCCCGGGGGGGCAGAAATGGCCTAAAATAAATTTGCCCCCCCAACACCCACCCCCCCCCGGGAGCGACCCTTGCCTACGGGGTCACTCCCCCTGCGTGACATTGGCGCCAAAAAACAAATCCCCGGTGCCTAGTGGTTTCTGCCCCCTTGGGGGCAGATTGACCTAAAATTGGCCAATCTGCCCCCAGGGGGGCAGAAATGGTCTAAATACAATTTGCCCCCCCAGGGGAGCGACCCTTGCCTGATGGGTCGCTCCCCATCTCTAAAAAAAGAAACAACAAAAAAAAAAAAACACAAAAAAAAATTGCCCTGGTGCCTAGAGTGTTCTGCCCCCCCCCCCGGGGGCAGTTCGGCCTAATAATAGGCCGATCTGTCCCCCGGGGGGACAGAAATGGCCTAAAATAAATTTGCCCCCCCAACCCCCACCCCCCCCCCCGGAGCGACCCTTGCCTACGGGGTCGCTCCCCCTGCGTGACATTGGCGCCAAAAAACAAATCCCCGGTGCCTAGTGGTTTCTGCCCCCTTGGGGGCAGATTGACCTAAAATTGGCCAATCTGCCCCCAGGGGGGCAGAAATGGTCTAAATACAATTTGCCCCCCCAGGGGAGCGACCCTTGCCTGATGGGTCGCTCCCCATCTCTAAAAAAAGAAACAACAAAAAAAAAAAACCACAAAAAAAAAATTGCCCTGGTGCCTAGAGTGTTCTGCCCCCCCCCCCCCGGGGGCAGTTCGGCCTAATAATAGGCCGATCTGTCCCCCGGGGGCAGAAATGGCCTAAAATAAATTTGCCCCCCCAACCCCCATCCCCCCCCCGGGAGCGACCCTTGCCTACGGGGTCGCTCCCCCTGCGTGACATTGGC